>NC_088422.1:70896301-71238801 GCF_034236695.1 Oncorhynchus nerka | reverse complement strand
CTAATGTGTTGTGCACTCGGTGTATCAAAGGAAGGGTATAAAACAATTTCTAGAGTGTTGAAAGTTTCGAAGAGCACAGTGGTCTCCATCATTGGGAATTTGACAAAATATGGAACTACCCAGACTCTGCCTAGAGCTGGCTGCCCGACCAAACCTTGGCCAGGGAGGTGACCAAGAACCCAATGACCACTCTGACAGAACTACAGAGTTTCTTCGCTGAGATGGGAGAACCTGCCTCAGTCTCTACAGGACTTCACTAATCTGGGCTTTATGGGACAGTGGCCAGACGGAAGCCACTCCTGAGAAAAATGACAAAACACCTGGAGTTTGCAAAAAAGACTCTGAGATCATAAAGGCAAAAGATTTGGGGGTCTGATGAGACAAACATTTTACTCTTTGGCCTGAATGCAAAGCACTATGTCTGGAGAAAACCACACACAGCTCATCACCCGTCTAACATCATCCCTACCTTGAAGCATGGTGGTGGCAGTCCCCACCTGAGACTGGTAAGGATAGAGAGAACAATGAATGGAGGCAAATACAGGCAAATCCTTGATGAGAACGTGCTTCAGAGTGAAAATGACCTTAGACTGGTGAAGATTTACATCAAATCAAATCAAATTGTATTTGTCACATACACATGGTTAGCAGATGTTAATGCGAGTGTAGCGAAATGCTTGTGCTTCTAGTTCCGACAATGCAGTAATAACCAACAAGTAATCTAGCTAACAATTCCAAAACTACTACCTTATAGACACAAGTGTAAGGGGATAAAGAATATGTACATAAAGATATATGAATGAGTGATGGTACAGAGCGGCATAGGCAAGATACAGTAGATGGTATTGAGTACAGTATATACATATGAGATGAGTATGTAAACAAAGTGCCATAGTTAAAGTGGCTAGTGATACATGTATTACATAAAGATGCAGTAGATGATATAGAGTACAGTATATACATATACATATGAGATGAATAATGTAGGGTATGTAAACATTATATTAGGTAGCATTGTTTAAAGTGGCTAGTGATATATTTTACATCATTTCCCATCAATTCCCATTATTAAAGTGGCTGGAGTTGAGTCAGTGTGTTGGCAGCAGCCACTCAATGTTAGTGATGGCTGTTTAACAGTCTGATGGCCTTGAGATAGAAGCTGGTTTTCAGTCTCTCGGTCCCAGCTTTGATGCACCTGTACTGACCTCGCCTTCTGGATGATAGCGGGGTGAACAGGCAGTGGCTCGGGTGGTTGTTGTCCTTGATGATCTTTATGGCCTTCCTGTGACATCGGGTGGTGTAGGTGTCCTGGAGGGCAGGTAGTTTGCCCCCGGTGATGCGTTGTGCAGACCTCACTACCCTCTGGAGAGCCTTACGGTTGTGGGCGGAGCAGTTGCCGTACCAGGCGGTGATACAGCCCGACAGGATGCTCTCGATTGTGCATCTGTAGAAGTTTGTGAGTGCTTTTGGTGACAAGCCGAATTTCTTCAGCCTCCTGAGGTTGAAGAGGCGCTGCTGCGCCTTCTTCACGATGCTGTCTGCGTGGGTGGACCAATTCAGTTTGTCTGTGATGTGTACGCCGAGGAACTTAAAACTTACTACCCTCTCCACTACTGTTCCATCGATGTGGATAGGGGGGTGTTCCCTCTGCTGTTTCCTGAAGTCCACAATCATTTCCTTAGTTTTGTTGACGTTGAGTGTGAGGTTATTTTCCTGACACCACACTCCGAGGGCCCTCACCTCCTCCCTGTAGGCCGTCTCGTCGTTGTTGGTAATCAAGCCTACCACTGTTGTGTCGTCCGCAAACTTGATGATTGAGTTGGAGGCGTGCGTGGCCACGCAGTCGTGGGTGAACAGGGAGTACAGGAGAGGGCTCAGAATGTACCCTTGTGGGGCCCCAGTGTTGAGGATCAGCGGGGTGGAAATGTTGTTGCCTACCCTCACCACCTGGGGGCGGCCCGTCAGGAAGTCCAGTACCCAGTTGCACAAGGCGGGGTCGAGACCCAGGGTCTCGAGCTTGATGACGAGCTTGGAGGGCACTATGGTGTTAAATGCCGAGCTGTAGTCGATGAACAGCATTCTCACATAGGTATTCCTCTTGTCCAGATGGGTTAGGGCAGTGTGCAGTGTGGTTGAGATTGCATCGTCTGTGGACCTATTTGGGCGGTAAGCAAATTGGAGTGGGTCTAGGGTGTCAGGTAGGGTGGAGGTGATATGGTCCTTGACTAGTCTCTCAAAGCACTTTATGATGACGGAAGTGAGTGCTACGGGGCGGTAGTCGTTTAGCTCAGTTACCTTAGCTTTCTTGGGAACAGGAACAATGGTGGCCCTCTTGAAGCATGTGGGAACAACAGACTGGGATAGAGATTGATTGAATATGTCCGTAAACACACCAGCCAGCTGGTCTGCGCATGCTCTGAGGGCGCGGCTGGGGATGCCGTCTGGGCCTGCAGCCTTGCGAGGGTTGACACGTTTAAATGTTTTCCTCACGCCGGCTGCAGTGAAGGAGAGTCCGCATGTTTTAGTTGCGGGCCGTGTCAGTGGCACTGTATTGTCCTCAAAGCGGGCAAAAAAGTTATTTAGTCTGCCTGGGAGCAAGACATCCTGGTCCGTGATGGGGCTGGTTTTCTTTTTGTAATCCGTGATTGACTGTAGACCCTGCCACATACCTCTTGTGTCTGAGCCGTTGAATTGAGATTCTACTTTGTCTCTATACTGACGCTTAGCTTGTTTGATTGCCTTGCGGAGGGAATAGTTACACTGTTTGTATTCGGTCATGTTTCCGGTCACCTTGCCCTGATTAAAAGCAGTGGTTCGGGCTTTCAGTTTCGCGCGAATGCTGCCATCAATCCACGGTGTCTGGTTTGGGAATGTTTTAATCGTTGCTATGGGAACGACATCTTCAACGCACGTTCTAATGAACTCGCACACTAAATCAGCGTATTCGTCAATGTTGTTGTCTGACGCAATACGAAACATATCCCAATCCACGTGATGGAAGCAGTCTTGGAGTGTGGAATCACATTGGTCGGACCAGCGTTGAACAGACCTCAGCGCGGGAGCTTCTTGTTTTAGTTTCTGTCTGTAGGCAGGGATCAACAAAATGGAGTCATGGTCAGCTTTTCCGAAAGGAGGGCGGGGCAGGGCCTTATATGCGTCGCGGAAGTTAGAATAGCAGTGATCCAAGGTTTTTCCAGCCCTGGTTGCGCAATCGATATGCTGATAAAATTTAGGGAGTCTTGTTTTCAGATTAGCCTTGTTAAAATCCCCAGCTACAATGAATGCAGCCTCCGGATAAATGGATTCCAGTTTGCAAAGAGTCAAATAAAGTTCGTTCAGAGCCATCGATGTGTCTGCTTGGGGGGGAATATATACGGCTGTGATTATAATCGAAGAGAATTCCCTTGGTAGATAATGCGGTGGAGCATTTGATTGTGAGGAATTCTAAATCAGGTGAACAGAAGGACTTGAGTACCTGTATGTTGTTATGATCACACCACGTCACGTTAACCATGAAGCATACGCCCCCGCCCCTCTTCTTACCAGAAAGATGTTTGTTTCTGTCTGCGCGATGCATGGAGAAACCAGTTGGCTGCACCGACTCCGATAGCATCTCTCCAGTGAGCCATGTTTCCGTGAAGCAAAGAACGTTACAGTCTCTGATGTCCCTCTGGAATGCTACCCTTGCTCGGATTTCATCAACCTTGTTGTCAAGAGACTGGACATTGGCGAGAAGAATGCTAGGGAGTGGTGCACGATGTGCCCGTCTCCGGAGTCTGACCAGAAGACCGCTCCGTTTCCCCCTTTTACGAAGTCGTTTTTTTGGGTCGCAGGCTGGGATCCATTCCGTTGTCCTGGGTGAAAGGCAGAACACAATATCCGCTTCGCGAAAGTCATATTCTTGTTCGTACTGATGGTGAGTTGACGCTGCTCTTATGTTCAGTAGTTCTTCTCGACTGTATGTAATGAAACCTAAGATGACCTGGGGTACCAATGTAAGAAATAACACGTAAAAAAATTAAAAACTGCATAGTTTCTTAGGAACGCGAAGCGAGGCGGCCATCTCTGTCGGCGCCGGAAGTCACATAACATTCCTACAGGACAATGACACCAAGCATACAGCCAGAGCAACGCTGGAATGGCTTCAGAACAAGAACGTGAAAGAACTGGAGTAGCCCAGCTGAAGCCCAGACTTGAATAACCTTGATAATCTGTGAAAAGAATTGAAGATTGTTGTTCCCTGCCACTCCCCTTCCAACTTTAACAGTGCTTGAGAAAATCTGCAAGGAAGAATGGGAGAAAATGCCCAAATACAGATGTTCAAAGCTGATAGAGACATACCCAAGACGACTCATAACGCTGTAATTGCAGCCAAAGGTGCTTCTACAAAGTATTGACTTTATTTCATTTTCAATAAAGTTGCAAAAATGTCCAAAAAACATGTTTTCACATTGACATTATGGGTTATTGTGTGTAGATGGGTAAGACAAATTATCAATTTAATCCATTTTGAATTCAGGGTGTAACACAACAAAATGTGGAATAAGTCCAGGTGTATGAATACTTTCTGAAGCCACTGTAGCCCTGAGATTTCCCTGTAGTTTCACCATGCATTCTGGGTCAGCTTGTGGTCCACATCTCTGCATATGTGGATATACACTGAGAGTACAAAACATTAAGAACACCTGCACTTTCTATGACATAGACTGACCAGATGAATCCCGGTTAACACTATGAATCCTTATTGAATCATTATCAATTGTTAAATCCACTAAAATCAGTGTAGATGAAGGGGAGGAGACAGGTTAAATAATGATTTTAAAGCCTTGAGACAATTGAGATATGGATTGTGTATGTGTGTCATTCAAAGGGTGAATGGGAAAGACAAAAGATTTAAGTGCCTTTGAACAGTTTATGGTAGTAGGTGCCAGACGCACCGGTTTGTATCAAGAACTGCAACTCTGCTTGGTTTTTCACATTCAACAGTTTCCTGTGTGTATCAAGAATGGTCCACCACCCAAAGGACATCCAGCCAACTTGACACAACTGTGGGAAACATTGGAGTCAACATGGGCCAGCATCCCTGTGGAACGCTTTCGGCACTTTGTAGAGTCCATGCCCCGACAAATTGTGGCTGTTCTGAGGGCAAAAGGAGGTGGTGCAACTCAATAGTTGGAAGGTGTTCTTTATGTACATATGAGTGGTTCTATATCTTCAATATGTTCATTTAACAGCGGCACATGGAGAATTCTCCTGGCCCTGTAATGTTGTTTCATTTTTCAGAGTTGCCAGACCTATGGTGAACGATAGCTATACTTGTATCTGCTCCTGCATTGAGAGCATGAAAGGACTCATTGAGTTGTATTTCCTGAGAGCCCTATGCTGGTTAATTGGGATGACTATATGAGTACCAGACTTGGATCTTATTTCCTGCTGAGTTTCATCTCTTACTGTAGAATGGAGAGGAAACGTTTAACAGTCTGTTGCAATTTGAACAATTAGTACAGATGATAAGATATAAATAAACTAGCAGCAGTGTGATTACCATTTTTTTGTCAAGCCTTTTCTGTTGAGTAGAAGCACAGAGCCTATTCACCCACCTAGGTGAGGAGGAAAGGTGTTGAGGGTTACTGTACACTGCTTCAGGTGCCAGTTTAAATAAGTCCTCCACTGAATTCTCACTTATTTTGGCTTTGAGCTTCTTCATTCACCTTGGGTGAGTTCTATTCTATAAAAATTGGCGGGGGTTTGGTCTTTTTCTTCAGTTTGGCATAGACAAGGCACATATGTACCATTAAAAACAGAGGCTAGGAAGAGCAATTGACTTTCAGCCTGGCTCTCAGATGGCACTTGGAAATCACTGCTTAATTTCACAAGACAGGATTTATTCCGTGAGTCACGTTGATGGCTCTGTGTCAAAGAAGAAGAGAAAGAAGGGGAAATGTCCTACAAGGACATCCAGAAACATGAAACATCGTTGCTGTCTTTTGATCACTTTTCTCTTTTTTTGCAGCAAAAGAATCTGTTGCAACCTTCCTCTTGACAGTTGGAGTAGGTTTAGTGACCATTTGGAGTAGGTTTGGTGACCATTTGGAGTAGGTTTGGTGACCATTGTTTGCTGAGTATGTTGAAAGTGATTTAATGAGAGTTTGAGTATGAGAGTTAGTGTGTGTGTGTGTATAGAGTACGTATGTAGAGAATGTATGTATTCAGTACCAGTCAAAAGTTTGGACACACCTACTCATTCAAGGGATTTTCTTTTTACCAATTGTAGAATTGTCACGCCCTGACCATGGAGAGCCCTTGGTTCTCTATGGTATAGTAGGTCAGGGCGAGATTAGGGGGTGTTCTAGGTTTATTATTTCTATGTTGGTGCTCTTGGTATGGTTCCCAATTAGAGGCAGCTGAGGGTCGTTGTCTCTAATTGGGGATCATACTTAAGGGTTCCCTTTTTCCACCTGCTGTGTGGGATATTGTTTTGAGTTAGTGCATGTAGCACCTCTGTTACGGTTTCTTTTTGTTTTGATTAAATAAATATGTGGAACTTTAATCACGCTGCGCCTTGGTCCGTCTCTCCACACAACCGTGACAAGAATTAAAGTGAAGACATCAATATATGAAATAACACACATGGAATCATGTAGTAACGAAAAAATAGTTAAACAAATCAAAATAGATTCTTCAAAGTAGCCACCCTTTGCCTTGATGACAGCTTTGCTCACTCTTAGCATTCTTTCAACCAGCTTCATGAGGAATATATTTTGAACAGTCTTGAAGGAGTTCCCACATATGCTGAGCACTTGTTGGCTGCTTTTCCTTCACTCTGCGGTCCAACTAATTTCAATTCGGTTGAGGTCAGGTGATTGAGGAGGTCAGGTCATCTGATGCAGTGTAACAGTATAACTTTAGACCGTCCCCTCGCCCATACCCGGGCGCGAACCAGGGATCCTCTGCACACATCGACAACAGTCACCCACGAAGCATCGTTACCCATCGCTCCACAAAAGCCGCGGCCCTTGCAGAGCAAGGGGAACTACTACTTCAAGGTCTCAGAGCAAGTGAGCTAGCCGTTTCACATCCGTTACAGCAGCACTCCATCACTCTCCTTCTTGGTCAAATAGCCCTTACACATCCTGGAGGTGTGTTTCGGGTCTTTGTCCTGTGGATAAACAAATGATAGTCTCAGTAAGCTCAAACCAGATGGGATGGCGTATCGCTGCAGAATGTGTGCTTTGAATTCTAAATAAATCACAGAGAGTGTCACCAGCAAAGCCACCCACATCACACCTCCTCCTACATGCTTCACGGTGGGAACCATGAAGGACAGATTTCCACCGGTCTAATGTCCATTGCTCGTGTCTCTTGGTCCAAGCAAGTCTCTTCTTCTTATTGGTGTCCTTTAGTAGTGGTTTCTTTGCAGCAATTCGATCATGAAGGCCTGGTTAACGCAGTCTCCTCTGAACAGTTGATGTTGAGATGTGTCTGTTACTTGATCTCTGTGAAGCATTTATTTGGGCTGCAATTTCTGAGACTGGTATCTTATCCTCTGCAGCAGAAGTAACTCTGGGTCTTCCTTTCCTGTGGTGGTCCTCATGAGAGCCAGTTAGTTTCATCATAGCGCTTGATGGTTTTTGCGACTGCACTTGAAGAAACTTTAACATTTCTTGAATATTTTCCTGATTGACTGACCTTCATGTCTTAAAGTAATGATGGACTGTAATTTATCTTTGTTTATTTGAGCTGTTCTTGCCATAATATGGTCTTGGTCTTTTGCCAAATAGGGCTATCTTCTGTATACCACCCCTACCTTGTCACAACGCAACTGATTGGCTCAAACACATTCAGAATATATTAAATTCCACAAATTAACTTTTAGCAAGGCGTACCTGTTAATTGAAATGCATTCTAGGTTACTACCTCATTAAGGCGGTTGAGAGAATGCCAAAAGTGTGCAAAGCTGTCACCAAGGCACTGGGTGGCTACTTTGAAGAATCTCAAATATAAAATATATTTTGATTTGTTTAACACATTTTTGGTTACCACATGATCCCATATGAGTTATTTCATAGTTTTGGTGTCTTCACTATTATTCTACAATGTAGAAAGTAGTAAAAATAAAGAATGAGTAGGTGTGTTCAAACTTTTGACTGTATGTGTGTGTGTTCAGCCATGTGACTGTCTGTATTAATAACTCTGCTGAGCTGCTACAATACACCCTCACGTTCCTCCAGTGCACCTCATATGCTCTGTGTGTGTAGTACTATTAAAACAAATCTGATTAATATAACTAGCTCACCACACACATCCAGGCCTTCTGTCATTAGACTTGATTTGGTGGGCTATTGGTATTTCCAAGTTACATCATGTCTGCAGTGGCATGGGACTGTATTTAGCCTGAGTCACCCATGATGATCTCAGAGGTGTGTGTTGTGTTGCCTTCCAGTTGTTGAACACCATCCTAGCGATTACTGTGAAAATTCCCCTAACTAACCTGTTTAACCACTGCTCATATTTCCAGGCAGATTAAATCTACTAGGTGGCAGTTAATGGAGCAGGGGAGACTGTGGCCTGGGCCCCAGAGACAGACTGGAGGCCCCTAGATAGGGACAGACAGTCTCTGCCCTACTCTGTGGTCTGTGCTCCCACCAGCCCAGAGCCCAGGGCCCGTATCCACAAAGCGTCTCGAAGTAGGAGTGCTGATCTAGGATCAGATTAGCCTTTTAGATCATGATGAATAAGATTATATGAACATATCCTAGATCAGCATTCCTATTCTGAGATGCTTTGTTGATATGGGCCCAGCTCCTCTCTCTGCCTGTTCCTCTAGAAACAGTGGTTACTGGGTTTCCATCTGATACCACTGGGACCGTCACCAAGTACATTGGACTCCTAACCCTAATTGATCTGTAACAGATGAAAAAAAACAGATTTTTTTTTCATAGAAAGTGTTTTCTCTGTCGATTCATTTTTTTTCCTTCATATAATTCCCCGGAGGTAAGTGCTTTTTAGTTTTCAGGCCAGAATATGTGGAGACTAGGTTCCACAGTCTCCTTTATTGAAAATGTGAGGCCTTCTCCATAGCTACTCAACATAAAAAGCAGCCAGGCCTTGGACCAGTCTTAAAGTCTGTGTATATGCTCAGGAAAAGTCCAGACCGACATGCTTTCGCTGTTGATAGATGGACGAGAGGAGAGCAGTGAAGGCGGAGTTTAAATCACAATCTGTCCTTGAAGGCCAGCCAACCCCTGTTAGTGTGTCCAAGACCACTGTGACCACGTGTCCAAGTGCATCAGTGGTTTTCATACAACAATTTCAATGTGGATGAAAGTACACCTTTTTTAAAAGCAGCATTGCTCAGTATCCTTGGAACAGATGAATATCACACAGTTTAAATTGAACAGTGTCCAAGAATAGTTTATGCTGCTTGCCTTATCTGGGTAATTAAAGCTGTAATGCTTGCTGTCACCAGGAAAATAATTGTGGAGCCCATGCAGCACTCGTTTCTGAGATTTGCATCCTCATTGCCAGCCTGCAGAGTGTTCTGCAGTTAGCCCTCCTCTCTCTCCTCCTCTCTCTCCTCTCTTCTCCCTCTGCTTTCTGCTAAATGAATTCTCCGTGCACAGAAGAATTGTTCTCATCTGTTTTTCATCTCCTTTTTATGAAACGTAATGGGTTTCCAGGAAATGAAATGATGCAGTCGTTTAGTGACAATGCAAAGTGTTCAGAGCATTTTGTTGCCTAGGGTTATGTGCATAAGAGGGGCCATGACAGCGCCAAGATGTATTCTCCCTGCCTTTTGTACAGCGGGGGGAAAAATCAATCTCTCTCAGTGCCTCGGTAGTGTCTTTTTCTCCTTTTCCTTTTTAATTGTTCCTTAAGGCTTATCATGGAGAGCCAAATCCCACATGGCGCTAGCATCCCGAGCGTGTTTAACTGGTGCAGGTGTCGGTGTGCTCGCATTCTGTCCCGCGAGGGCCCCTCCCCCGACCCAGGCTGTGATTGCGTCCAGGTGCTGCTCAGGTGTTCACCCGGGTACTTCTGCATTGTGGGTCACAGGTGCTGCCAAGGTTGCTCCCTCTCCTCTCCTCCGTCTGTCACTCACTCGCTCCTGCCTGCACCCCCCTTCTCTCTGATTGCGCCCCCTCCTCTCTCTCTCTCTGTCGCTCTCTTCTCTATTTCTCCTGGTTACGCTCAAATTTGCCCAACCTCTGCAGCCTCCGCGGTAGAGGAGGAGGGGGCACTGGTATGCCTTTGGAGTGTGGAGACACACACACACGCACAGATGGTGAGCTGTACTCACAGGTGTGAGTCACAGTAGATCATTAAGGACTGTGAGTGATTGTGGTGGTTAGTCCTTTAACCATACTCACTGTTAGCTCAACTGAACTAGACATGGAATAGATGATATTATCCTTTTGTCTACTCCACTGGTTTGGTACCACACGAGGACAGAAGACTGGTTTGTAATGAATCCACTCTTGTGTGAAGGCACAAGGCCTTAGCACAGTGAGAGCACATTTCTGCAACCATTTCAAGCATATGTATTGCTACTTGTGATTTGTTTACTGGTACTAAACAATAGGTGAATACATTTTTTTGTGGGTTGTTTTTCTGGGAATCTTTGAATGTGTCTGGTGTTATGCTATGTGTCAGGCCAGCAGAGGAGGAGAAAGAAAGAGAGTGGAGAGGGAGGAGAGGGGAGGCACGGGGAGAGGAGGTGTGGTGCGCTGTAGTCTAGTGGATGTAGCCGGTCATTATGCAGAGCTGCAGGGTGCGCTTATCTGTTACTGTGCTCAGTGGAGCGTGAAGAGCTGAAGACGAGCTGAAAGGGCACAAATCCCTCTCCTCCATCCCACTCCCACACATCCCCCACGCCCCCTCCCCGCCCCACTCACCCCCTCCCGGTCCCTGCCCTCCTCAGGCCCTGGCGCCAGCGCTGAAAGTGAGGCATTGCCCAGCCCAGCTGCAGAGGGGGCTACCTGTCCAATAAGGAGGGCCAGGGGAGAGGTGAGGTGATGTAACAGGTCCCTGAGGGGCAGCTGCAGCAGCGGAGGGACGATGACAGTAATTACAGGTCCAGCCAATCAGTCCAGGAACATCTGGAAATATCATCCTCTTCCACTGCATGTAATATTGTATCATATTGTACAAGATAGTCACCTCAACTCCACTGATTCTGACAGCACAGCATACTGTACATCATAGTGAAATATTTCTGGTGTTGGTTTGACTGTGGATTATAAGCATTCAGTAAAACCAGCTCTTCTTTTCATTCCCGTTTCATGAAATATAAGGGCGTTTGATTGTTCAGTAATTCACATCCTGTCTTTTCCACAACTCCTCTACCTTGTGTCTGCGGTTTCCCTTGGTGACAAAGCCAACCCACTCCTGTAAAGCCCACCTAAAGTCAGGCAAGCCTATTTCCATAGAAATCTCTGTAATGCTAAATGACACATCAAAAAGCATAGCTCGGTGCGTTGCTCAAATGTGAGATACTACATCTACAGCAAGGAAGGATTTTCAGAATAGTGGAGGCAGTGTCTTACTAGGGTTTGACGACTGAATCATGAGCTGCCAGCATTTAGCCAATCCCTTTTATACACACATCTAAAGAATCTGCCTACAATCACTATTGGAAAGCATCCATACTTTTAGCAGAGATTAGGCATTCTCTCTCTCTCTCTCTCTCTCTCTCTCTCTCTTTCACTCTTTTCTTCATCTCGCTGTACTTTGTCCATGTCACACTCTCTTTTCTCAACCACATCCCTTTCCCTCCCTTAGCCCCCTTTGTTCGCTCCCCTCCCCCACCACGCCCCTCTTTATCCCTCATATCCTTTCTTTCTTTCTTTCCGTTTTTCTCTCTCTCTGTCCCCTTTCTCTCTCTTGTAGATTTACTCTCCCCTTACACGAGCTGGCAGCTGACGCCAATAAAAATGTTAGTGATTGTTAAATGAAAACACAAAGTTGAAGGGCAATGATTCATTAGGAAGGAATGCTGCCAGTGGAACAGCTCAAGTCTCCTGACTCCACTACTGCACTGAATCTCCATCACAGACACACTCTTGGCTACTGTACCTCCATATATCTGTTGGAATGTGTCCGTCCGTCTGCCGGTCTCTGGCATTGTGCTCTATCTTGTTCCCTGATGGAGAGTCTTGCCAGGCTCCATGTCCAGCCAGTTCAGTACCAGAGTTGTAACGCTGAAGTACTGCACTGAGGTCTCTGTGACTCAGTGTTGCGTGAGTTGAGGTAGTCTGAGGTTTCACATGTCCTTTTATTCCGCGAAAGGGCAAGGCTAGGCAGTTTTACACAAAGCATCAACAATGGCTTTTTTAGGTACAGCTTGGGATGGCTCTTCACTATTCAGGGAGACCAGCCTTGAGAACTATTTACTGAGGTGATCCTCCTTAAAGGGCCAATCCGGTGTTGCTACATACATTATATCCAAAATATTTACTCCAATATTTGTAAACAAAGTTACTGTAAACAAAACTGTACTGCTTCCCGGGTGGCGCAGTGGTTAAGGGCGCTGTACTGCAGCGCCAGCTGTGCCACCAGAGACTCTGGGTTTGCGCCCAGGCTCTGTCGTAACCTCCCGGCCGCGACCGGGAGGTCCGTGGGATGACGCACAATTGGCCTGGCGTCTTCCGGGTTAGGGAGGGTTTGGCCGGTAGGGAAATCCTTGTCTCATCGTGCACCAGCGACTCATGTGGCGGGCCGGGCGCAGTGCGCGCTAACCAAGGTTGCCAGGTGCACAGTGTTTCCTCCGACACATTGGTGCGGCTGGCTTCCGGGTTGGATGGCGCTGTGTTAAGAAGCAGTGCTGTCACCAGGTTGGGTTGTGTATCGGGGGACGCATGACATTCAACCTTCGTCTCTCCCGAGCCCATACAGGAGTTGTAGTGTTGAGATAGTAGCTACTAAACGATTGAATACCACGAAATTGGGGAGAAAAAGGGGTAAAATTCAAAAATAAAATGTAAAAAATAAAAATGAAGCTGTATTGCTTTAAAAAATGATTAAAACTATCATTTTGATCTCATGGCTAGTCAGTCCTTGCCTCCATAGTTCTGTCTATGAGAGTGGTTATATTTTTCAAGCCTCAGCTTGAACTGGCCCTCATAACAAGTGGTGATGTGGCCATTGTTTGAACTCCAGATTGGCCCTTTAAAGTTTGATGAGAAGCTATATTTCTACATGAGATACAATGCTGTAAAAAAGTATTTGCAACTTTCTAGTGTTCTCAACTTTAGCATATTTTTGATACTGAATGTTATCAGATCTTCAACAAAAACCTAATATTAGATGAAGGGAACCTGAGTGAATAAATAATACAACAATTACAAACTTATTTAATTTCTTTCATAAGCAAAATTATGCAACACCCAATGCCCCTGTGTGAAAAATGAATTGCCCCTTACACTCAACTGGTTGTGCCACTTTTAGCTGCAATGACTCCAGCCAAACGCTTCCTGTAGTTGTTGATCAGTCTCTCATGTTGCTGTGGGGGAATTTTGGCCGACTCTTCCACGCAGAACTGCTGTAACTCAGCAACATTTGTGGGGTTTCAAGCATGAACTGCTCGTTTCAAGTCCTGCCACAACATCTCAATTGGGACTAACTTGAAATTGGTTGCTTTTTAGCCATTTTCATGTAGACTTGATTGTGTGTTTTGGATCATTGTCTTGCTGCATGACCCAGCTGTGCTTCAGCTTCAGCACACAGACGGATTGCCTGACATTCTCCTGTAGAATTCTCTGATACAGAGCAGAATTCATGGTTCCTTCTATTAACGCAAGTCGTCCAGGTCCTGAGGCATCAAAGCATCCCAAACCATCACAATGCCACCATTTGTAGACTCAGGTTCAATTTATCTAATATTAGGTTTTGGTTGAAGATCTGATAACATTCAGTATCAAAAAATATGCAAAAATAAAGAAAATCAGAAAGGGGGCAAATACTTTTTCACAGCACTGTATTGCTGGCACTGTCATTGACACTGTCCTTCTGAGTTTGCAGATATACCCTTGAGAGCACACAGGCTGCGCTACAGCTAAGTCTAGCAGGAATAAGTCTAGCAGGAATACGTCTAGCAGGAATAATTGACTTTGTCCCCATAACCCAGACTGACAGTGTGATCACACACCCATTCATAAACCTCTGTGTTTAATTACTTGTTGGGATGAGTCAGCCCAATTAAATTCATAGGACTTTATGAAATACAAGTCATGTTTAGAGTGGTGGAGACAGTTGTGTGTCTGTGCCCTGTGCTCTTACAGAGCCATGCAGGTGCACTTCTCTGGCCCTCACACACTCCAGTCCACACACATACCACACACACCTGGCCCAGGGACCTCAGGTGGCAAACGCAGCGCCTGCCACAGCCTCCCCTAAAAAGATCCACCCCCATTCCCCCGTGGATCCAATTCATGGAGAGAAATGAATGTAGCAAATGATTCAATGTAATCGTGTTAGTTTTCAGACGTGCTCGTCCCAGGAGCAGGGCAGCACAATCCCCTCTCCTCCCAGGATACGTAGGGAATCCACAGCGTCATTACCCTGCCTGTGTAATATAATCCAACCTGCAGGGTTTGGCAAAGAGCACGCACACACACACACACACACACACACACACACCTCCACTGAGCACACACACACACACACACCAATCCCCCCCACTTTGTCCCTGTTCATCCATATTAAATCTTTCATTACACATATATCTTATTTTATTCATTGCTTCTCGTCCTAGCCTGGAGCGCTGTGGTTTAATGAGATATTAATCCTGTGTTTCAGCTGGAACATTTATATTTACCTGGGAGCAGATCTGGTTCCATTCTCTTTGTCATTGTGTACTCACCTTTGTTATGTTTCATTAACTGTACACGAAAGGTTGTCTTTTATATAAATGATCATCCACCTACATGAGCTCTAACTTTGCATCTTTCTGTTATCTCTGTAGGTTTCAGTTAGCCACAGAAACAGGGGAACTGGAGCAAACACTAAGTACATGTTAAAACACTAAGTACATGTTAAAACACTAAGTACATGTTAAAACACTAAAAAGCATGAAACAGCGTAAACTCTGCCACACCTGACCTGTGATTCATTTAGAGACCTCACAGAGAGCTGGCTGAATGTCTGTCAGAATGTCCCCTGTTTCCCCTGCCCAAGCTCAGCCTCCCCTCCTCCCCTCTCCTTCTATCCACCTCCTCCTCTTCTCCCGTCTCCTTTTATCCACCTCCTCCCCTCCTCCCCTCTCCTTCTATCCCCCTCCTCCCCCTCTCCTTCTATTCCCCTCCTCTCCCTCTCCTTCTATCCTCTCCTCCCCCTCTCCTTCTATCCCCCTCCCCTTCTGTCCCCGCCTCCCCTTCTATCCCACTTCTCCCCCTCTCCTTCTATCCCCCTCCCCTTCTATCCCACTCCTCCCCCTCTCCTTTTATCCCCTCCTCCCCTCTCCTTCTATCCCCTCCTCCCCCTCTCCTTCTATCCCCCTCCCCTTCTATCCCCTCCTCCACTTCTATCCCACTTCTCCCCTCTCCTTCTATCCACCCCTCCCCCTCTCCTTCTATCCCCCTCCTCCCTCCTTCTATCCACCTCCTCCCCTCCTCTCCCTCTCCTTCTATCCCCCTCCTATCCCTCCTCCCCTCCTCTCCCTCTCCTTCTATCCGCCTCCTCCCCCTCTCCTATCCCTCTCCTCCACCCTCTCCTTCTATCCCCTCCTCCCCTCTCCTTCTATCCCCCTCCTCCAACCTCTCCTTCTATCCCCCTCCTCCAACCTCTCCTTCTATCCCCCTCATCCCCCTCTCCTTCTATCCCCTCCTATCCCTCCTCCCCTCCTCTCCCTCTCCTTCTATCCTCCTCCTCCCCCTCTCCTATCCCTCTCCTCCACCCTCTCCTTCTATCCCCCTCCTCCCCCTCTCCTTCTATCCCCCTCCTCCCCTCTCCTTCTATCCTCCTCCTCCCCTCATCCCCTCTCCTTCTGTCCACCTCTCTCAGCCCCTGTTGGAGCCCCCCCCCCCGCTGCTGCCAGGGAGATGGAGGTGGGGAATTAAATGCTTAGTCAACTCAGAGAATTTAACTGAGACATCTTAAATGCCTACCATGCACGTTACACACACACACACACACACACACACACACACACACACACACACACAGCTCTGAAACTATTATCAAAGGACTGGTCCCATTTGACCACCCTCTCTATATGGCTGTTTAGTTTTTGGGTTGTTCTGTTGGACCTTGGACATTTGGGTCTCTGGGATTTCTGTGAAAGGGAATATGCCCAAACTGCTTCGTGACTAAGAGCCGGATCAAACTTCCTAACCTGTGTTATCCTTCCTGGTCCTTCATCTCTGATCCTCTGATGGCTCATTGTTTAACAGTTGCCTGGCATCTAATACCAGCCGTCAACACAAACACACTTTGATGTGGCACACTGTGTGTGGCACACTGTACTATAATATCCATCCATTGATGTGGCACACAGTGTGGCACACTGTACTATAATATCCATCCATTGATGTGGCACACAGTGTGGCACACTGTACTATAATATCCATCCATTGATGTGGCACACTGACTGTACTATAATATCCATCCAGGGACATGCAAGAATTCTCTCCCCTCCTTTTCCATGGCTTATTAAATATATTCTTGTTTTTCCCTCGACACTCCTGTTGCCCGAACATGGCCGTCTCACGTGCATGTCTGATAGGGGTGTGACTACGTGTGTGTTAGTGACCCTACTGTGGTGGCCTCCATCACAGCGTCAGTGTGAACCACGTGGTGGGAGAGTTTGTTAGGTAGCTCATGGCCCTCCTGCGCTGTGAGAATGGATGCGTGATTATGAAGTCATCAGCCATGAACCAGTAGGGCTGGGGAGGCACCCCCCTTCTCGCGGGTCCTCGGGGTGCCATTGATTGGTGGCCATGTGTTTGTGCCCGATAGACTGTGAAATGGTGTGTTGCAGCACGGCTGTGTTGCACCTGCGTCCCACCAAGGTGATTGATTGGTTTGGTCATGTGGAATGTTCCCATCTGGTCTGCAGTAATGCATTTTTTTCATCCTGTGAATAGCAAGCACTGGCTGGAGAATAGTGAGGCTCCGAAAATGGGAAAGGCCAAACGAAAACATTTTCCCCCTCCCCTTTTTGCTTTTTACCAATGCGGAAAAATCAAATAGACCAAGCTTCTTGTCTGATTATCCTGTGTGGTGGGGGCTGGGGGTGTTTGGGATAAATACAATCAGGAAATCCACCTCTCCACCTCTCCTTATACACAGGAACAGACCACCAGGGGAATCAAATCCCTTCTGTCTCTAGGTAGTCAGAGGGGCAGTAGTACTTCATTTTGAAAGGCATACTTCAAGGCTAAAAGCTGTGTGTTATAATGAAGGTCGTCTTTGATCCAGCTGAATATTTAGAGTCCTTGTCATGATTAAAAACCATGCTCCTCCCATCCTGAACTTGAGAGAGATGAAGGAAGCTTGTCTTTGCTGTTAAAAGAGAGCCTTTTCATTTTGTTGAGCATGACTCACCTTATCAAGTCTGTTTCATTTTGCTCTACTTAGATTCCTCCTCGTTTGATTCTGATTATTCTTAATCCCGGTCCCTCTCTTTTAATTGATCTATTCATTCCACCTAATGACTAATTACATATCAGAGCACATCAGCGAAGGCATTCATCATCGTAGAACGTAATAATCAATGACATTTCAACAAAGGAAAAAATAAATATGCAAAAGAACTCATTAACATTTTGCGCTGGCTGTTTGAATAATGCTGCTGCTGACAAGGCTGTAATTAACAGAAATTGATGCTGAGCTCAGGGTGGGAAGAGAGAGTTGTTTCCCCAGAGCTTTATTGTGCCCCCAGTGTGGGACACTGCCTTGCTGGTAGCTGGACTGGGCTGGCTGGGCAGTGGGCACTAACTGCTACATCAGAGAGGGAGGAGGTGCTGATGTACTACCCTTACCACCCTGCTGACCTCTCCACAACCCTAGCCCAGCTCACAGCACAGCTTTTATTTACTGTCAAACACAACCTGGTGAATACATCAAAAGCCTGCAACAGGATGGATGTACACAAACACTTGAGAGAAGGAAACAAAAGGCTCCATTTTAAAAGCCAGGGAAACCAGTGAGTGGGTGTGCTGCTTTGTTCACGGCTGTAATGTCGCGCCAACCAGTGGATTGTGTTTGGGAGCTACTGAGCATGCCCAATGCAAGATTTCCAAAGAGACCAGAACTTTCCACTACAGGGTTATTGTAGAATATCAGGGTGGAAAAGGAGCTGCTCTGTAGTACATGGTCTAAAATCAATTTCCTATGTTTTACTTTCCCACTGTAGGTCCCCGAGTCCACCCCTTCTTCTTCACCCCGTCTCTCTCTTTTCCTGTTGGCTTTCCTGTTTTTGTCATGAATATCAACAGAAAATGCAGCAAACACAATAACACCGTACCCAAACTGGCCACAAGCATACGCTATGTGCACAATTTGATTTTGTCCCCCCACACCAGATGCGATCACAATACGCATTTTGAAATGTCAAAACAAACTCTAAACCAATTATATTAATTTGAGGACAGGTCGAAAAGCATTAAACATTTATGGCAATTTAGCTAGCTAGCTTGCAGTTGCTTGCTAATTTGTCCTGGGATATAAATGTTGAGTTGTTATTTTACCTGAAATGCACAAGGTCCTCTACTCCGACAATTAATCCACACATAAAATGGTCAACCAAATAGTTTCTAGTCATCTCTCCTCCTTCCATTCTTTTTCTTCTTCAGACTTTATATGGCAATTGGCATTTAACTTTCATAGTTACCACGACGACTGACTGAACTCAGTTCATATTTCAATTACCCACGTGGGTATAACCAATGAGGAGATGGCACGTGGGTATCTGCTTCTATAAACCAATGAGATGGGAGAGGCAGGACTTGCACCGCATTCAGCGTCACAAATAGAACTGACTTCTATTTTAGCGCTTGGCAAAACAGACGCCAGTTGGCACGCATGAGCAGTGTGGGTGCAATAATTGAATAACATGGATGTTTGCATTTATTTTGCAACACTCGTGCACGTGAAGCGAGCGCTGTGGTCAGCATGTAAATCTGTTAATGTTTGTTTTTTGGACAGCTGAAAGTGCTGATTGTAACAAGTTGAAGGAATTTATTTTATTGCGTGTGTTAGCCCTGCCATATGGCTCAACATGGAACATTAACTTGACAGCGATAATGGATTGCGATGAGGTTCTTGGCTAGCACTCCTAATGCAGGGACAGGAGCATGGGTTGGGATACTTCACAGGCACAGCACACACTGGAAAGAAAGAGGGGGGAACAGATGTATGATCTATTCATTTGGCTTTAGCATTACCCTCTTTTTCCTCATGTTTACACACTGTTTTACCCACTTTATATCTATATACTGTATTCTAGTCATGGCTCATCCTATATAACTACTGCTGTACACACCTTTTCTATTCATATTCTGTCCATACTGTATATACACACCATATATATATATATATATACACTATATACACAAATGTATGTGGACACCCATTCAAATTAGTGGATTCGGATATTTCAGCCACACCCGTTGCTGACAGGTGTATAAAATTGAGCACACAGCCATGGAATCTCCATAGACAAACATTGGCAGTAGAATGGCCTTACTGAAGTTCTCAGTGACTTTCAACGTGACACCATCATAGGATGCCACCTTTCCAAGTTAGTTCGTCAAATTTCTGCTCTGCTAGAGCTGCCCCGGTCAACTGTAAGTGCTGTTATTTTGAAGTGGAAATGTCTAGGAGCAACAATGGCTAAGCCGCAAAGTGGTAGGCCACACAAGCTCACAGAACGGGACTGCTGAGTGCTGAAGCATGTCGTGTGTTGAAATTGTCTGTCCTCGGTTCCAACAATCAACTACCATGTTCCAAACTGCCTCTGAAAGCAACATCAACTGTTCATGGGGAGCTTCATGAAATGGTTTTCGATTGCAGAGCAGCCGCACACAAGCCTAAGATCACCATGCACAATGCTAAGCATCGGCTGGAATGGTGTAAAGCTCGCCGCCATTGGAATCTGGAGCAGTGGAAACATATTCTCTGGAGTGATGAATCACGCTTTAGTACCTGGCAGTCCGACGGACGAAGGGGTTTACTGGATGCCAGGATGGTTCTACCTGTCAGATGCATATTGCCAACTGTAAAGTATGGTGGACGAGGAATACTGGTCTGGGCTTGTTTTTCATGGTTCAGGCTCCCTAGTTCCAGTGAAGGGAAATCTATAGCATACAATTACATTCTAGACAATTCTGTGCTTCCAACTTTGTGGCAACAGTTAGGGGAAGGCCCTTTCCTGTTTCAGCATGACAATGCCCCTGTGCACAAAGTGAGGTCCATACAGATATGGTTTGTCGAGATTGGTGTTGAATGTATTTGACTGGCCTGCACCGCGCCCTGACCTCAACCCCATCAAACACCGTTGAGATGAATTGGAATGACAACTGCGAGCCAGGCCTGACCGACCTCACTAATGTTCTTGTGGCTGAATGGAAGCAAGTCCCCACAGAGATGTTCCAACATCTAGTAGAAAGCCTTCCCAGAAGAGTGGAGTCTGTTATAGTAGCAAAGGGGGGTCCAACTCCATATTACTGCCCATTATTTAGGAATGAGATGTTCGACGAGCAGGTGTCCACATACTTTTGGTCATGTAGTGTATATACACTGAGTGTACAACACAGGAACACCTGCTCTTTCAATGACATAGACTGACCAGGTGATTCCAGGTGAAAGCTATGATCCCTCATTGATGTCATTTGTTAAATCCACTTCAATCAGTGTCGATGAAGGGGAGGAGACAGGTTAAAGAAGGATTTTTAAGCCTTGAGACAATTGAGACAAGGATTGTGTATGTGTGCCATTTAGAGGGTGAATGGGCGAGACAAAGATTTAAGTGCCTTTGAACAGGGTATGGTAGTAGGTGCCAGGCACACCTGTTTGAGTGTGTCAAGGACTGCAACGCTGCTGGGTTTTTCAAGCTACACAGTTTCCCGTGTGTATCAAGAATTGTCTACCATCCAAAGGACATCCAGCCAACTTGACACAACTGTGGGAAGTATTGTTGTCAACACAGGCCAGCATTCCTGTGGAATGCTTTCGACACCTTGTAGAGTCCATGCCCCGACGAATTGTGGCTGTTCTGAGGGCAAAAGGGGGGCTGCAACTCAGTATTGGGAAGGTGTTCCTAATATTTTATACACTCAGTGTATATATGTTTATATTTATGTTGAGATATAGCTTGTTCTGATAATCAAAAAGTAAATATGTGTACTGTTTTGTTGCTAGGTATTACTGCACTTTTGGAGCTAGAAACATAAGCATTTCGCTGCACCTGTGATAGCATCTGAAAATCTGTGTACATAACCTATAAACTTTGATTTGATTCTGTGTTGTGTGTTTGTTTTATTTGGTCCGTGCCTTCCTTACCAGCGAGGCGAGTCGAGGGGTCTCAGGGTAGAAAAACAAAGAGGCCCTCGGTAGGAATGCATCGGAGATGCTGTAGAGCGGAGCAGAGCAGAGCGGAGCAGAGCTCACTAATTGGCTGTTTTTGTGGCTGGGGTTTTGAATTGATCCCTAGAGATGCTTAGATCACTACCTCCCAGAGTATCAAAACAAGGCGCACTGCACAGCACCTCCATGCTCCAATCAATAGGGAGCCATACTGTGAATGACTCCTCACAACGCCTTCATTCTGAGGTCTCTGAGCTGCATCCCAATTTCATTTCAATATTTCATGTTGCAGATGCTGTTTATACCTCACTCACTCATTATACTCTATCTAAGGAAGTCATTCAGTTCAGTAAGGTTGAATTGTAGGGTGGAGGGCAAATCAATGTCTCCACTGCTGCACACTAGCATAGACATATCTGTTCTATTTTTGGTATTGATGGTAATTGTTCAACATAATGATTCGCAACTCCTCTATTGCATTGCATTCAATGTCAAAACTGTTTTCAACTTTAGGCGATCATAATCATAATGGCCATTCAAAAGGCCACGTGTATATTGTGGTACATATACATTTAGACAGTGTTAGTCGTATGCCAGAATTGAAGGAAGCCTTTTTCCGTTCAAATTGATTTTCATATTGAGCCGGTGTCATCAGTGCTATTGATTTGGCTAGGAGCCACAGTATTATCCAAGGTGTCTGTCCCAGTGGGCTTCATTTCTATTTAGATCATCTGCTGTGATGGCTGTAATTAAGCCGGTTTATTCTTGTTGTTTTTGCATCATGTGTCTGGGGGATTGCGTCTGCGCCGGTGTCAACACTGTTCTTGATGGACACCTGGACAGCCCGGGCTTCTTCCTCGCTAGCAGAATGATGAATTTACTTACCATCATATCCATCAACACACACTGTAGTCTAGGGAAGTACAAAAATGTATTAAAAAAATACAAAATAGAAACTGTCACAGACAAGAATCAAAAAATGAAACAGTTGGAGAGAATATTGCTTTCTGTAGACCGACTGCACCTGCTCAGAACAAATCTTGTAATAATGATATTAGCGCTGCTGTTGTGAATGCCATGCTGGCTGTGATAGGACAGGCCTGCTTGGGGAGATAATAAACAGCATGGCTAATGCCCTGGAAAGTGTCAGGCCTGCGACTCCTCTGGTGAAATTGGTCTCTTGTTCTCATGGTTTTCGTTCCTCTTTTCGCACACAACGTTAGTGGGCTTTGATGGATGAGGTCTTGTTTCAGACTTCAGTGCTTCCTAAAGGAGAATTAAGATTTAATGGCTCGAGTCATGTTCTGGCTCTGTAAATATAGGTTATTACGGGGACCTATTCTCCTCAGATTGAGTTATGTCTGCTAGAGACAGAGGAGAGCGCTGTGTTGTGATGAGGGTGTATTTGTCGGGCTAATTTGGGTGCTCGCTCGGCTCTAGAAGAAAAACCTAAGTGCCAATCTGTTCCACCTGATTTATTATCACTTGTTCTTCACTGCTTCAGCATCTTGAACACACATCCACCAGACCTGTGATCAACTTCTCCATCACTTCACATGATTAGTGGCTTAAAAAACATTGAGTGATACCCTTGAAAGTACCTATTAGCTGTAAATTGCTATTCATTCTGATGTTTTGCTGGATTAACTTTCATGGCAAGACAGCCAGGCCATAGACTTTAGGTGCTCTTTGATGGAACGCTAGCCAGTCTACCTTTTACTGTTCTGTTAGACGTCTTTTGTTAAAGTATTGTAGAAAACTTCCTTGGGTTTTCCTTGAGCCAAGTTTCCTTCAACCAAGTTTCTAAATGGCTGAGTTAGCAGTCTCAGCGGTAGCAGCAGCGGCAGCAGCAGCAGTGCCCTCTACAATCAAAGCACAGTGATCCTGCCCTGGCTCTCTGCCTCCCCTCATCCACTGGCATGTGAGAGTCTCTCTCCCAGGTCTTGTACTGTGTCCTCGACCCACACATCACACACCACATGCGCTCTGCTCTTAAGTGTGATGATTTGGCTCCATTAATCATCCCAGTCAGAGGGTTTCTATAATGTATGATGTGTCCTATTACGGAGGGGAAGTGCCTGCTGGTGGCTTCCAGGGGGACAGGCAGGGGGAGACAGAGGGGAGTGCTGGGCCAGGCAGGTTATTGATCACAGAGCCCCTCTAGCCTGTCACTCCTCTAGCAGTGCTAAGGAGAGATGGAGGATGTGATTAGATAAAACAGGGGTTAGAGGAGCATCCGCATCAGGCAGGCAGCAAGGCAGGCGAGCCGAGCCCAGAACCCTGTTAATCAGTGACCTCTACACCAGATCCCGAAGTTAATCTCTAGCCACGCTCCCACTTGGCCCTTCCCCTCGCCACTGCCCACTGCATCCTTCTCCTCCGGGTGACTCATTTTGCTCATGGAGGAGAGAGTGGGGGGTGAGTGAGGTTTGGGGTGGGTGGGCGACGGGGGTGGGGCAGTGGCCTCACAGCTGCGCTAGCTGGCACCGGTTCCTCAAACATCAGCGTCGCAGCCAGCAGCCTGCTTGGCACAAACACTCGCCAGTAACACTTAAACAAATTGCAATTGCAATAGCTGGGCTATCTTACATTGTTGATATTTGACATTCCAAGACACTTTTTCTCCCCATATTCCTTTTTGGAGGCTTTCATCATGTAGATGACTGTATGTTATGAGCGAGCCCACATTGTTTTCTAATCTTTGTGTTTGAGCACCTATGGATCTTCTACAGAAGCTTCTCTTTGACACCCTGTTCTTTCTTTCAAACTGGAACATTCTTAAAGGTTTCTACATGATCCACTGAAAGGTTTCTACATTACCCACTGAAAGCATTTCTATCAATGAGAATGTACAACCTCACCCCAAAATACAATGTGTGGCATTATATTTGAAACAGTCAAAAAAATTAAATATAATGATTAGCATTTGAATCATCGCTGTTTTTTGTGGTTTTCCTTTTGATGTACAGACTTTATTATTTTGTCTTGTCCTCCCCTCTAAAAATAAAAACACATGCTGTGGATTTCTATACAGTGTAGTAGCACACATCTTATACACATCTAATATATTAATACATTTTATATATATACCCCCACAACATGATGCTGCCACCCTGTGCTTCACGGTTGGGATGGTGTTCTTTGGCTTGCAAGCCTCCCCCTTTTTTCTCCAAACATAACGATGGTCATTATGGCCAAACAGTTCTAATTTTGTTTCATCAGACCAGAGGACATTTCTCCAAAAAATACAATCTTTGTCCCCATGTGCAGTTGGAAACTGTAGTCTGGCTTTTATATGGCGGTTTTGGAGCAGTGGCTTCTTCCTGGTTGAGCGGCCTTTCAGGATATGTTGATATAGGACTCATTTTACTGTGGATATAGATACTGTTGTACCTGTTCCCTCCAGCATCTTCACAAGGTCCTTTGCTGTTGTTCTGGGATTGATTTGCACTTTTCGCACAGAACGCGTCTCCTTCCTGAGCGGTATGACGGCTGCGTGGTCCCATGGTGTTTATACCTGTGTACTATTGTTTGTACAGATGAACGTGGTTCCTTCAGGCATTTGGAAATTGCTCCCAAGGATGAACCAGACTTGTGGAGGTCTACAATTTTATTTCTGAGGTCTTGGCTGATTTCTTTTGATTTTCCCATAATGTCAAGCAAAGGGGCACTGAGTTTGAAGGTGGCCTTGAAATACATCCACAGGTACACCTCCAATTGACTCAAATGATGTCAATTAGCCTATCAGAAGCTTCTAAAGCCATGACATCATTTTCTGGAATATTCCAAGCTGTTTAAAGGCACAGTCAACTTAGTATATGTAAACTTCTGACCCACTGGAATTGTGATACGGTGAGTTATAAGAGAAAAAAATCTGTTACTTGTGTCATTACTTGTGTCATGCACCAAGTAGATGTCCTAAACAACTTGCCAAAACTATAGTTTGTTAACAAGACATTTGTGGAGTGGTTGAAAAACTAGTTTTAATGATTCCAACCTAAGTGTATGTAAACTTCCGACTTCAACTGTATATATACACTGCTCAAAAAAATAAAGGGAACACTTAAACAACACAATGTAACTCCAAGTCAATCACACTTCTGTGAAATCAAACTGTCCACTTAGGAAGCAACACTGATTGACAATAAATTTCACATGCTGTTGTGCAAATGGAATAGACAACAGATGGAAATTATAGGCAATTAGCAAGACACCCCCAATAAAGGAGTGGTTCTGCAGGTGGTGACCACAGACCACTTCTCAGTTCCTATGCTTCCTGGCTGATGTTTTGGTCACTTTTGAATTTTGGCGGTGCTTTCACTCTAGTGGTAGCATGAGACGGAGTCTACAACCCACACAAGTGGCTCAGGTAGTGCAGCTCATCCAGGATGGCACATCAATGCGAGCTGTGGCAAGAAGGTTTGTTGTGTCTGTCAGCGTAGTGTCCAGAGCATGGAGGCGCTACCAGGAGACAGGCCAGTACATCAGGAGACGTGGAGGAGGCCGTAGGAGGGCAACAACCCAGCAGCAGGACCGCTACCTCTGCCTTTGTGCAAGAAGGAGCAGGAGGAGCACTGCCAGAGCCCTGCAAAATGACCTCCAGCAGGCCACAAATGTGCATGTGTCTGTTCAAACGGTCAGAAACAGACTCCATGAGGGTGGTATGAGGGCCCGACGTCCACAGGTGGAGGTTGTGCTTACAGCCCAACACCGTGCAGGCATTGATGCTATGGACTGGCCCGCCCGTTCCCCAGACCTGAATCCATTTGAGCACATCTGGAACATCATGTCTCGCTCCATCCACCAACGCCACGTTGCACCACAGACTGTCCAGGAGTTGGCGGATGCTTTAGTCCAGGTCTGGGAGGAGATCCCTCAGGAGACCATCCGCCACCTCATCAGGAGCATGCCCAGGCGTTGTAGGGAGGTCATACAGGCACGTGGAGGCCACACACACTACTGAGCCTCATTTTGACTTGTTTTAAGGACATTACATCAAAGTTGGATCAGCCTGTAGTGTGGTTTTCCACTTTAATTTTGAGTGTGACTCCAAATCCAGACCTCCATGGGTTGATAAATTTGATTTCCATTGATAATTTTTGTGTGATTTTGTTGTCAGCACATTCAACTATGTAATGAAAAAATGATTTAATAAGAATATTTCATTCATTCAGATCTAGGATGTGTTATTTTAGCAGTGTATATATATATATATAGATAGATGGATATATATATCTCAAAATAAATGTATCTATATCTCAGTATTGTTATCATACTCTGTATCTGCACATGTTGCTGTGGTAAACACAGGGGTGTGCTGGTAAGTGCACTGACATCAGAATGGGAACATCTCTTTGTTTACCAATGCTGCGCTCTTAGCGCTGTGTGATCATGCGTGGCGGCACGCTAAACAGTTAAATGCCTGTTTACCTTCGGGTTCCTCAGGGATGTTTTCCCCTCGGTTTGGGCTGAACTGCAGCGTTGTTGACTCTGCTCGGGTCCCTGGGCGTGTTACAACGCTTGGCTTGGCCGGGTCGTGCTCCAGAGGTTCAGGTGAGCTGCCTGCCTGGCCGCTAGCTAGCTACCTCTCTCCCTGGTAGGTAGGTAGGTATTTAGGTAGGGCCAGACCTGGAGAGAGAGAGGAAGTTTTCCTGAGAAACAATAACACTCAGCCATCAATTATTCACGGTGGACAGAGAGTGTGTGACAAAACACATGCTGGGGATGAATATTTCACTGTGGGCACGAGCATCTCCTCACAGGGGAGAGACAGGGCGACTAAGTGATACCGATGGAGACCAAACCACGCTGAGGCTGAGGTGCAGCTCATGAAATGTAAAAAAACAACAACAGGTATAACCTTTTTAGTCAGCCAAGACAGATGTTCTCTCCCTCTGCGGTGGCTCAGGGTATGTAGTTAACCCACAACTAAATGCTCCTTCCTTTGTGAGAGAGCTAACCCAGAAATGTTATATCATTATGTGTTGCTACTGAAAGGGAAGCAGCGTTGTCAGTTAAACCACCTTACCTGATTTCGGCAGCTTCCTCTCTAGCTCTCTGGAGACTGTGTGCAGATGCAGTGCGACTGTGCCCCGCAGCCATACTCAGAGATGTGAATCCTCCAACATGTGCCTCTGTTCACCTGGGCATGCCAGTATGATGTTCTGTTCAGTCAGAGCGTTACAGAATCTCCTGGCTAGGCAAGTTTTAAACTCACTAGAATATCTACCTTTTCCCCAGAGTAAACCCAGTGTTGTTCCAGTGCTGCGTCTGGTGCTTGCAATGTTTGAAAGTCTGACAAAAATAATTTACGATGTGGTTAAAGTTGTTTATCATTTCCCTGTAGGAACCTCTTGTTTTTTTCCGCCGGAGTAAAACTGCTGAGTTTAGTATATTGTGAGGAACATGATTCATGTGCGTGGTGCGTCGTGTGTTTTATTTGTTTTCCTGACGGCTGCCGGGAAGCGTCTCTCTCAGGAGGAGTGCTGCACACCAAAAGTGTGACACTGATTGAGCAACTCTGTCTAGGAGGATCTCTTCTAGCTTAAGGAATACGTATTCTACATAACATTTTGTACAGATCTCTTCTAGCTTAAGGAATACGTATTCTACATAACATTTTGTACAGATCTCTTCTAGCTTAAGGAATACGTATTCTACATAACATTTTGTACAGATCTCTTCTAGCTTAAGGAATACGTATTCTACATAACATTTTGTACAGATCTGCATTACGATATGGAGCAGTGGTTTATGGCCTAATGTGTGGCATCATATGTGACCTGTATAAGTGTGAAAGTGCATTAGGATATTACCTTGTTATTTCAAGACACAATGAATAAGAACGATGATTTCTAGACCATGATGTGGTGTCAATGGTTTTTGTCTAATCTTTTCTCTGTGCCTCCACAGGTAAATCAGCAGAGAGGGCTCAATTTCCACCCTATGGGAGAGAGCCTGGCGTGTCTGGCTGCCAGGTAAGTTTGATATCTGCTATTTACTGCTTCGTGTGGCTCCATTGGTAGAGCATGGCGCTTGTAACCAGGTACCACTAAGAAAATGTATGCACTCACTACTGTAAGTCGCTTAGATATGCGCGTCTGCTAAATGACTATAATTTTACATTTACATTTACATTTAAGTCATTTAGCAGACGCTCTTATCCAGAGCGACTTACAAATTGGTGCGTTCACCTTATGACATCCAGTGGAACAGCCACTTTACAATAGTGCATCTAAATCTTTTAAGGGGGATGAGAAGGATTACTTTATCCTATCCTAGGTATAATGTAAATATAGTGTGGTGAACTCTGCTTGTTTAATTTTCCTTGTTTGGGCATTCTCGATACATTGTTAAAACTAATTGGCGTGTCCAGCTCATCAGATAAAATGCCTTTGTTGGTAGTATAATTAGAGTGAAAAGGAACGTTTGCATCGGAGATGGTTTATGAAGCGAACAAGAAAGCTCATGAGAATATTCTGAGGTGTGAAGGCTTAGAGATAATGAGTGAGTGATTACAGTGGAGCTGCCTGGGCTGAGGAGTTTCTCCGTGCCCTGTGATGTCTAGCAGGGGCAGCCCGAAACCACAGAGAAACACCACTTTCAGCACCTCCATTAAGCCAGGGTCAGTGAGCACAGCCAAGCTCAGCCCAGATCCCCTCTCACAGCCACACAGATGTTCAACACAAAGGGCTGATTGTGTGCACAAGCCACAGCTCTCTCTCTCTCTCTCTCTCACTCTCTCTCGGTCTGACGTCAGCAAGTCAATGGGGAGAGCGCTCATATTCTCTCTATTTCCTCCTCTTTCTCTCCCTCATTCATTCTTCTCTCTGTTCTCCTCTTTCGCTCTCACTCACTGTTTTTCGGACTCTGCCCACTCTATCTCGAGTATCTCTTCATTTCCTTTCCCTCTGCCCTGGCTGGGAGACCAGTAGGAGAAGTTCCACAGAAAATGGCTTCCATCAGGGTCTGCTTCACCCTCCACTGTTCCCAGTACTGAGTGTTTATATTCCACATTATGTACAATGATATTGCGATTAGGGTTTTTTGTGAGTCTGGACTTTAAGATTAGGTTTAGGGCTACGTCTGAAAGATGTCTTTAAAAGATAGAGCCCACCTCTTTGGGCTTAACCCAAAGATCAAGGGAGCCTCTGACCTCATTGACTCACTTGTTAACCCACTCGTTTAACCCCAAGCTAATCATGTGTCAGAGTAGTACCCTTCACCTCTCTATCCCCTCACTGTACACACTGTACACATTACTACTAACAACTATGTGGTCATACAGAGGTCTGCGCTTCCAGTCAGACAGAGTGAAAATATAGCTGATGTGAGTTGAAAGCTCATTTAGTCATTCATAAAAGAGCTTTTGGAGATGGAATGCCAGTTCAGACATTTTGTGTGGGAACTGGGGAATTGATGCAGGCCTGCAGCTGCTGAGATCTGAGGCTGGCAGAGATTCAGTTTGTCTGGTCCTAGAAAAAAAACAGGCAGACCAAAAAAGTAATTTCATTCTTTAGAGAATATTGTGTAACCCTTCTAGTGATTATCGACAGGGCTCCACCGCTGAATCTTGCCCAGACGAATCAAGCATGAGCAAAGCATCTCAGGTGCAAAGATTATCAGGTGTTGTTTATCTTTTAATGAGCAGCCTGAATGTTCACAACCTCCAAATCCTGGAGATTTCATAATCCATCCACACTAACCTAATAAAAGGTAACATTGTATTTTCTTCTCGGAGGACCAAGAATGGAAATTCGAAACAAACAATCAATCTATCAAGAGGTTGGTTTTTGGAAACTACTGTAATAGCGCCAGATATCTGCCAAACAGACCACCAGTTGTGGGCTTGTCAAGTCTAAGCAAATTGCCTCGCTCAGCAACAGATTATTGCATCATTTGAACGTGATGAAGAACTCCCCATGTCTTATTGGATTAGATATTCAGAGTGCTGTAGCCAGCTGTGGCCCCTTATTCCACTGTTCCTTTTTTACACAGAACATGTCAGTCTCACCATAATCAACCCGTGTTTTAAACCTTCTGGCGTCATCTTTTTGGACAGTTGTTATCTGCACACCAGTAAAAGAAAAAGATCCCAATGTGTCCACTCATTGTCTTTGTGGTATGGTAAAGTGTTATTCTGCCTTCATCATAATAGCAGGAAATCTGATTTAATTGAAGTCCTTCAGCATATAATCTCTCTCTCTCTCTCTCTCTCTCTCTCTCTCTCTCTCTCTCTCTCTCTCTCTCTCTCTCTCTCTGTCTCTCTCTCTCTGTCTGTCTCTCTCTCTCTGTCTGTCTGTCTGTCTGTCTCTCTCTCTCTCTCTCTGTCTGTCTCTGTCTCTCTCTCTCTCTCTCTCTGTCTGTCTCTGTCTCTCTCTCTCTCTCTCTCTCTGTCTGTCTGTCTCTCTCTCTCTCTGTCTGTCTCTCTCTCTCTCTCTGTCTGTCTCTGTCTCTCTCTCTCTCTCTCTCTCTCTCTCTCTCTCTCTCTCTCTGTCTGTCTGTCTGTCTCTCTCTCTCTCTCTCTCTCTCTCTCTCTGTCTGTCTCTGTCTCTCTCTCATTGGGAGTGCGGGCATACTCTTCTGTGTGTGCCCATATTGAGTTGGGCCTATGTCCCCAGCGGAATGAGGTAATGAACAGGGCTGGGGTGTGGGGGGAGAAAGAGGGAGAACAGGGAAGAGAGAGTGGGAGAGAGAGGGGTTGGCAGATTGCCGGGTTGCTGTGTTGCCGTGGCGGCAGCAGCACTCTGTTCCGCAGGTAGCTCCTGTGTGCCTCCTGCGAGACGGATTACCCTGATTAAAGTGACAGGATGCAGTTGACAGACGACTCCCATTATCTCCTCAAATCTGCGTGACATTTCACAGTGGAGATGATCATTGAGATGTGAAGAGGCTTGGGCAGAAAGCCCTGTGATTCAGGAAATTCTTGACATAATAAAGCCTTGTGTCGGGTATTGGGCATTAGCAACATGATTGACTGCAACGTCATTTGATGCAAGTGTGTTATTGGAGTACTAGGGGAGGACATTTTCTCCTTAGACAGTCACACACTGACTACAGAACAGAACAAGCCTTGGCTGTTAAACTCAATTTCACTCAATTCTCTGTCTGTTTTCTTCTTCGTCTCAATTGTCTCTTTTTTTTCTCTCCAGAATATCAAAGATTATGGGTTTAGTTTCATGAAAGCATAACAACATTTTCTGTCATCTTTAAATAGAATTCTGATGATTTGAAGATCTATGTAATCAACAACCAATAAACCCTGGCCTCGCTGAAGTTTCCTATGCTTTACTATGTGTACTGTAGATTACATGGTAATTGATATTTCATCTGACCTCTTGTGGCTCTTGAATGGTTTTTGTTCCATGCAGTAGTTTCTATAAAAGAAACACCAGCTAATATAGCTGGAAGGATTCAATATCATTGAACAAAGGCAGCAGAAGTGAGTCTGGTCTGGTCTGTTTTGCCATGTCAATGTCAATGCAGTGGCCTCTGTGACAGGTTGTCAGTTTGCAGAGCCTGCTTCTCCCCTCATTTCTACTGCAGTAAAGCAGTGGCAAACTTGATTTTCACAGGACTTGATGGCCTTCATTCCAATCTGTTAAAATCAGAATCTATGGTATTTTTAGAGTACCACCTCACTGCCATTTTGGTGTTATTGTGAGGGGTTTTGATTTTGGGGAAATATTTTGTATTGATAGTAGGTGAAATACCCAGGGAATCCAGATAATAATAATGATGAACATTTTTGTGGAAATTGACCAAGGTCAAAGCCTTCCTCTGACCTACAGTTGAAGTCGGAAGTTTACATACACCTTAGCCAAATACATTTAAACTCAGTTTTCACAATTCCTGACATTTATTCCTAGTAAAAATGTCCTGTTTTAGGTCAGTTAGGATCACCACATTATTTTAAGAATGTGAAATGTCAGAATAATAGTAGAGAGAATGAATTATTTCAGCTTTCATCACATTCCCAGTGGGTCAGAAGTTTACATACACTCAATTAGTATTTGGTAGTGTTGCCTTTAAATTGTTTAACTTGTGTCAAACGTTTCAAGTAGCCTTCCACAAGCTTCCCACAATAAGTTGGGTAAATTTTGGCCCATTCCTCCTTGGTGTAACTGAGTCAGGTTTGTAGGCCTCCTTGCTTGCACGATCTTTTTCAGTACGATTGAGGTCAGGGCTTTGTAATGGCCACTCCAACAGCTTGACTTTGTTGTCCTTAAGCCATTTGTCCACAACTTTAAGTATGCTTGGGGTCAATATCCATTTGGAAGACCCATTTGCGACCAAGCTTTAACTTCCTGACTGATGTCTTGAGATGTTGCTTTAATATATCCACATAATTTTCCTCCGTCATGATGCCATCTATTTTGTGAAGTGCACCAGTCCCTCCTGCAGCAAAGCACCCCCACAACATGATGCTGCCACCCCCGTGCTTCGCGGTTGGGATGGTGTTCTTCGGCTTGCAAGCCTCTCTATGTAGATACTTTTGTACCTGTTTCCTCCAGCATCTTCACAAGGTCCTTTGCTGTTGTTCTGGGATTAATTAGCACTTTTCGCACCAAAGTACGTTCATCTCTAGGACACAGAACGCGTCTCCTTCCTGAGCGGTATGACAGCTGCGTGGTCCCATGGTGTTGATACTTGCGTACTATTGTTTGTACAGATGAATGTGGTACCTTCAGGTGTTTGGAAATTGCTCCCAAGGATGAACCAGACTTGTGGAGGTCTACAATTGTTTTTCTGAAGTCTTGGCTGATTTCTTTTCATTTTCCCATGATGTCAAGCAAAGAGGCACTGAGTTTGAAGGTAGCACTTGAAATACATCCACAGGTACACCTCCAATTGACTCAAATTATGTCAATTAGCCCATCAGAAGCTTCTAAAGCTATTACATAATTTTCTGGGAATTTTCCAAGTTGTTTAAAGGCGCTGTCAACTTAGTGTATGTAAACTTCTGACCCACTGGAATTGTGATACAGTGAAATAATCTGTCTGTTAAACCTGTTACTCCTACCCCCTACTTTTTCGAACATTCTGTTAAAAATCGCGCAACATTTCAGCGCCCTGCTACTCATGCCAGGAATATAGTATATGCATATGATTAGTATGTGTGGATAGAAAACACTCAGACGTTTATAAAACTGGTTAAATCACGGCTGTGACTATAACAGAACGTGCGTTTCATTGAAAAGTGCAGGAAAATCTGATCACTGAAAATGGGAAAATATATCCATGCGCCACTTCAACCCATTGTTAAACGTGAACGACATTAAATGGGGCCGAGGTTGCAATACCTACAGCTTCCACACGATGTCAACAGTCTTGTCATTTGCCTACGATTTGTTTCTTGGTCAAACGGATGCAAGGCAGCGCCTTTCTTCCGGTCTCTGACCGGATATTTTGGTTGAGATTTACCCGGACATTATTTCCAGACGTACAGCTATAGAATATACATCGCCTCGTGATCAATTTGATCGCTTATTAACGTTTACTAATACCTAAAGTTGCATTACAAAAGTATTTCGAAGTGTTTTGTGAAAGTTTATCGTTGACTTTTTTAATAAAAAAAAATGACGTTACGTTATAAAACACAATTTTTTTCCTTGATCACACAGTCTTCATAGATCGATATCTAGGCTATATATGGACCGATTTAATCGAAAAAAAGACCCAATAGTGATGTTTATGGGACATCTAGGAGTGCCAACAAAGAAGATGGTCAAAGGTAATGAATGTTTTATATTTTATTTGTGCGTTTTGTGAAGCGCCGACTATGCTAATTATTTTGTTTACGTCCCCTGCGGGTCTTTTGGGGTGTTACATGCTATCAGATAATAGCTTCTCATGCTTTCGCCGAAAAGCATTTTAAAAATCTGACTTGTTGCCTGGATTCACAACGAGTGTAGCTTTAATTCAGTACCCTGCATGTGTATTTTAATGAACGTTTGAGTTTTAACGAGTGCTATTAGCATTTAGCGTAGCGCATTTGCATTTCCAGATGTCTAGATGGGACGCCTGCGTGCCGGGTAGGAGCAAGAGTTAACAATTGTTGGAAAAATGACTTGTGCCATGCACCAAGTAGATGTCCTAACCGACTTGCCAGAACTATAGTTTGTTAAAAATAGATTTGTGGAGTGGTTGAAAACAAGTTTTAATGACTCCAACCTAAGTGTATGTAAACTTACGACTTCAACTGTATGTTAGTTTAATGTCATTGGTTACCGGGTCAATCCACAGCCCTCTCAGTCAATGAAATACATTTATAAAGCCCTTCTTACATCAGCTGATGTCACAAAGTGCTGTACAGAAACCCAGCCTAAAACCCCAAACAGCAAGCAATGCAGGTGTAGAAGCACGGTGGCTAGGAACTACTGTAGTGTTTCCTGGAAGCACATGAGGGCTCCAGTCTTCAGAGCATCTCTCTCTTCTGAGGTATCCTCACTCACCTCAACCCTCCCTCCTTCTCCACTTACGGTCCGCAGCAAATTAGACTAATCGGTCAACACCCTTAATTGGCCTGTTTGCTGGGGACACAACGGTCACTGGAGTGGAGTGGATACTGGCGGAGCCTGGAGGCTGCTGGAACCTTCCAGAGGCTGCCTCAACTCAGTCACATGACACAGTAAACAGGAGAGGAGGGTGCTGAGGACTCAGGACTCCAGCCCACTAATCTGGGCCTGTCAGATCAGAGGCAGGTTTTGGGACAGCTCTGTGTCATCTCGGCTCTCCTCCACTAATTGGATACGTGTGCCTGAGATCAGACACAGGTCCAGCAGGCTGGTGGCCTGGTGACTCCCAGGTCTCTTGGACGGACGTTTTGTCCAGTTAAGCCGGCGTGGTTTTCGGGGGAGCCCACAGATCCTGGGATCAGACTGATGGTTTAATGAGCCTTGAGCTGCCCTCCTCTCACCCCCTACCCCTGCACCTCCTCTCACCCCCTGCACCTCCCTGAGCCCTCTCCCTTCAAAGACCTGCTCCTGCAAGTCATGACATGTCCCTGGTTGTGTCTGAAGATGCCCTCAGGCCGTGATCGCTGCTGATCAATACCGTTCCACTGCAGGCTGGAGGAGAGGGAAATCACTAGGTCAGACTGATTGGATGGATTTCTCCTTGTAGTTCAGTGGAGCTGCAAACAGTGGTGCACACAGGAGTACAAAAATGACTGTGTGTATAAAAAAGAGAAACTGAAATGTGTATTAGATTTCTTATGCTGATGCTCCATAACAAAGCACCATTTACCAGTATTATAGAACAGTACCATTTTTTTCAGAATGTTTTCAAACGAACATTATACCTTTTGTCAGCTCCACAGGAATCATTCATTAACACATATCTATGACATTTTGAAAAATAACTATTTTACTGCTAAGTGGACATGCATTAATTGAGGTGTCTGCGCTCATCTGCTGCTGTGAAAATAGGTATTTACTGTCTTTACCGTTAAAGAGATGTATTTTTGCTGAGGGCAGGTTGTTAGTGAATTATGGTAGCATAACACACAGTGGCCCCTTATTCCCACTGGAGCACATCTCCATAAAGCTGTTCAATGGATTGATTCATGGTATTTAATAGATCATTAGGGGAATGGCAGATTCATGGCCAAGTGTTTTACTGATAATATTTGACAGTACATAAGATCACCCCCTGACTGCATGAGTACCCCCCCCCCCCCCACTCTCTCACTCTCCCACACACACACACACACACTAGTTTCACACTGCTGTTCTCCACTTATCTGTTGTTTCTCTGTTGTCTCCTCCAGGCCAATCTGCGGCCGGACATTGGTCTGGTAAGTCCTGGGCCTGTGACCACATCGGGGAAAACGGCCCCTCCCTTCTACCCTCCCTTCACCGGGGCAAACCCCAGAAGACGCCCCCTACCGGAACCTACTCCCATTGGTCAGTGCCAATTAACCCATGCCTATAGATACAGAGCAGGGCAAGTTATCAAGTCCCTGACAATGGCATTTTAGTCTAGTATCGTGTTTAGAGCAGTATGTGCTGATCTATTTTCACTAACTCCATGAACAAGCCTGCAGGAGTCCCTGTGTTTTTAATGGATTAATGACTTTTGCTTAGCCATTATACTCCTATTTTAACACTAATAATGATTATCCTGATGATTTCAATAGATTGCACAACACACACAAATTATTTTGCATTTTACATGACAAATTGTTTTTGATTTGACTTGATTGTGTGCAAGAAAGAATGTTTAGGCCAGGGTTGGCATCCTCATCGTTCCCCTCTTTATGCCAGTGTGTGAATGAGTGTTGTGTTGTTTACATCCCACAAAGGCCCATTCTATTGCCTCAATCCTGTTTTATCTTTTCACAGATCCTCTACAAACAAAGAAAGTTCGCAAGGTCCCTCCTGGTCTGCCTTCATCTGTGAGTGGAAGATCATTTCATCTGCCTGCCATGCCTCTCATATATAAATAGATCTCTCAGTGAGCTTAACCAAACACACACACACAAACAAACACACACACACACACACACAAAGAGAGCTGTTGCCATCAATGTCACACAAACTTTGCTGGGATTTTACTTGTTTTCCTTGACTCTTCAAAGACGTCCTCTGCAGTGGTACCTGGTTGATGTGTAAGGGAGCCCATAGCCCTGCCTTGTTGTTTGTGTGTGTGTATACTAGAGAGTGTGTGTATGTGTGTGTACATTGGGGTGATTGATTTTGGGGTCTGTCCTGTCACAGCGTGGTCTCATCAGCTCCTCTCCTGGGACGCAGGGCTATGCGGGGCGCGGGGTACAGAGCTGTCGGAGCGGATCCCCGGCGCTGCTCTTTTGATGTTTAATTAGTCATTATGTAGCCAAACAGGAGGACAGACAGCGATTAATAGTGCAGAATCAGAGACATTTCCATGGGTAATAATCCCGGTGGAGCAGAAGACATTAGAATGCAGAGGAAGTGTGGAGCTCAGCTTGCCTCCGCCTGGGTCGGGCCTCATTAATATGCATAAATCACTAAGTCAGATGTTCATTGTGAAAATCCTGGTGGATTCTCAAAGAGGGCGATTAAGCCTTGCCTTAACTTCCCAGCCACTGGTACCAGCCGATGCTTTTAATAAAAAATGTATTAAATGGTTTTAGCAGAGATCCCTCTTTACTTTTGTGCTGAAGTCTTCAGCCCCAGAGAACAAGGGGGCTTTGATGAGGGTAGCTCAGAGACTGGATTTGCTTTTGGGAGTTGTGATAATCGCGAACGCCACCGCTGTTCCTCTGAAATCAGATATGGAACAAGACACAGGACATAAAAGAGAGATGTGTTTTGTCTCTGAATTTGTGTTTGAATACTAGTTTGTCAGGAAAGCAGCGGAGTGGGAAACGCACGCCGCCTCTCCCCTCATGAAGTAGGTGAAGGGGATATGGGGGGGTGGTGCCTGGAGACAGGGAGGGAGGCAGAGAAAGATTGGTTGCTTTGCGGGGTACATCTCTTTGTTGTGTAAATGGGCGCAGGGCTTTTATTTGTCTCTGCTTAACACATGGGCGCAGGTGCACTATGTGACTCATAACAGTAGAATCAAAGCAGTACAATCCTGAGTGGAATAAGTAGAGGAGCTAATGCAGCTTCTTCTTCTGTCACTCTGTGTGGAGAAGACGAGGCCTGGATGTTGGAGGAGTTAGTCTCTGATCCCAAGACAGAGCCAAGACTTTAACAGGGAAAAGGGGTCTGTTTTTCTCTTATTTCCTCTGGTTGCAGGGAAAGGTAAAGAGAGAGAGCCTGTGGTATGGGTGGTGTGTGGGGATGGAGGTTGAGTAGGCGGTGATGGAGGGCTGGTCTGGAGGCTTTTAGGAGGTGTTGTATGGGCCTGGTGGGAAGTGTTGGGCGAGGAGGTGGAGGGGACATGAGCTGCCATAGCTTGTCTTGCAACTGATTATAGGTGTCTAGAGGTTATATACTGGCTGGTAGGAGGTGTGTGTGTGTGCGTGTGCATGGGCGTGCGTGTCCGTGCATGTACAGGGGTTATCTGCAGGGACCTAGACTGGTTGTGGGCAGCAGACAGAGGAGGTGGAGTTTAGGGGTGTCGAGGGCACAGGCACACCTGGAGCAGGGTTGCCAAGGGCAGCTGTGCCGTACTGGGTGAGGAGCCTGCAGTGTACCTGTAATGCAGAAATGCAGCTGGCTGCTGAAAGGCTTTTGCGTGTGTAAGCACCCAGGCTTCACCAGAGGCCTGAAGAGCTGCTTGATTAACAAAGTGAACACAATGCTTCATATCATTATTTTCCCTACTGGGAATTCTCTTTTATTTATTTCAAACTAATTTTTTTTCATCCTCACCTAAAAATGGTTGAGGAGGTTTGGATTTGAAGAGCGGTGTGTTTTTAATGAGCGGCTGATGTGTGTATATATGATGTGTGTATATATGATGTGTGTATATATGATGTGTGTATATGTAGGATTTATATTGCAATCATAATATTTATGGGAGCACATCCTCTGTGCATTTAGGTTGTTCCCCTGCAGTATATACCAGGATGTGGAGGCCATCAGGGAGAGCCAGCCAGCTGCTGATTGCAAACATTCACATGTTTATACCCCAATCTCGTCTCATATACACACTTTTTCCTTAACCCACTTTTGCAGTTCATTTTACGTACATGCTTCTTTTAGGGAACAGGAGCTACTGTACAGATGTAGGATCTTAATTTGATTACTCATTTGTTACTGAGAGTTTTCCTGCACAGCAGGAAATGAAAACTTGTAGTGTTTAAAGTCAATGTTTAAAAAGTCTAAAGTTTGTAATTTCCACTTTAAAAAGTCAAACATGATTTGGCCTAATGAAAAATGTATCAACCCCTACAAAACAGTTTCATACATTTTTATCCACATACTAATTCATATTTCCTGTTGCTGCAGGATCATTATTGTATTATTCTGGCTCAAAGGAAGATCCTACATATGTAGGTGTGTCACCAACTCTGTCAGCCTGATAAGCACCATCTCCCTCTGAACAGTAGATCAATAGATAAACTGTGTACATAGTAAAATACAAATAAAGTGAGCAATGTGGCACAAACATGATGTAGTACAGGGATCATCAACTAGATTCAGCCGTTGGTCAGGGGGCCGGAACTTAATTACAAATAATATGTGGACTGTAAATTGACTGCAAGAAGCCCAAACAGATATTTGACAAAAATATAATAATTTCAAAGCATGTTGTATATTGGGGAACCCTCATAGTGTATATGTGCACTGGAGTCCACTAGTCCCAATTCAAGCACATTATTTATTGCTTCTGATATTTATATTAAATGTAGAACAAAAATTCAGTACAATGAACACAAACACAAACACAAGCTCCTTAGCCATTGCAGATGATCAGAGGTTGACTGTATCGGTCTTAAGTCTTGTAAGGCTGACTTCATGATACAGTGGGCTGACTGTGGTCATAGCTAGATGTATCACTTTGTAAACTGAGCATCGCTCTGAGTGAAGACATAACGGGCTATCATTGGATGGACAGCATGCTGCGGAGCAGGGTTGCTGACGGGCAGCTGTACGGGCACCTGCGTTAAGGGTCCGTCTGACAAGAGGACAGAGGAGAGAGACGCGCCGCGTGTCGGCAGCTCTGTGGCTCGTGGGGAAAAGCTGTATCTTGTAGGATATTCATGTGTAGCTGGGAGGGCATTGCTGGTGTGTGTGTAAATAGCCAGGCTTTTTTTACGTGCCCTTGTCACTGGCACAACGGCTTGATGTGACACTTCCTCCATGGCTGTGGTGATGCTAGTCTGGAGGAGGGGAAGAAAGAAAGTGGTGGGAGAGGGAGGAGGTGGGAGGCAGAATCAACTCCCTTCAGGGACTTTTGCTAGCGAGAACCCTGGCTGTGAATGACAAAAAAGATTGTCATTTGCTTTTGACAGATCACTCAGACACCCTCGTTTCTGAGAGACTTTCACTTAGCAGGGAAACAGGGACTAGAAGAGAGGAAGTCTGCTCTGCTCCGGGCTCTGAGACTAAGATCCAGGATTTTGCCTCGCAGTGTTTGGGTGAATGACACACAGAGGTTATCTCCTGTGTGTGTGTGTGTGTGTTTAGCTGAACTCCGAGAGACTACAGCCCCCTTTCATCGATGCAGCTACATGTATTTTGACTAGACAGCCATCTGCAGGCAGAGCAGGATGGTGCAGTAAGCATAGCTCATTTTGGGTTCTCTTTGAACCAGGGCAGGTCAGGACCTGGCAGAGGGCAGCTCTTGTGAGTAGACGTGCCTTTGGATGAAACGCGTCAGCAAAGCCTTCTGCAAATACAGCCAAACAATCATTGTTTGATGTGGCCCTTTCATGTAGGCACGGTTGTATCGTCTCAAGTGATCTGGATATCCTTGTTGTCTGGCTGTTTCACAGCATCAGATGACTTACCAGACAACGGTCGTTATGCACTGTACCTCGACATTCTTGTATCCATTTTTTTTTTAAATTAAGTATTTATTTTAATTTTTCTCTTTTTTAATTCAATAAGGGTTTTAAGAGTATGGTCATTGTGACATGGTCATGGAATGTGGGTTGACATGGTCCATTTCATTTTCTAAAATCAAATCTAGAATATTAATAGTACTAAACAGAACAGGACTGTCTTTCTGTCTACCTCTGCCTCCTGGTAACAGACCAGCTCCCATCCATCTCTGGGTTGGCATGATGTCCATTATCTCAACACCTATCAGGTCAGCAGGTCAGAGTCAGACCACCAGGGGGCAGTGTGCCGGGCTCTGCTGCTCTGCTCTGACCCCTGTCTGAAGACCCTATGGGGATGAGCTCATTAGATATATGCCCCTCGTTTGCCTGGGATGATCCTGAACAGAGATCCTCACCCCCTCCCTCCCCGGGGCCTTGCCTTGTTGTGTTTATCGGTCTTTGGGTTGCTCAGATTTAACAATGACATGAGAGGTGGAGATAAAGGAGAAGGCCAACAACTCCAGAGGTCCCGGCTGCTTTCATCTAAAGGAGAGAAACAGAGTTAAAAGAACATGAAGCAGAAATGAACGCACACATTAAAGTCATTACTCACATTTCGGCCTGTAGTAAATGATTAATGTAGGGCCTGGCTGCGTGAGTGCACCATGTTAATGCAGACCTTGGTTTTAGACTGCTGCCTGGCAGGCTTGGCACTGTGCTCTGTCAACAATCACTAGTGATTAGGTTAATAGAGTGTGTTAGTTGGAGGTTGTTTAACTCTAAACCACACCAGAGTGGCCAGTGGGATATACTACAAAGCAGGATCAATGAGTTAGCCAGCTAACTTGTCTTTTTTGAAAGATATGCTTGAAATGAGTATGGTCTAATTGGCTCAACAACCAAAAACACATATCTAAGTTTATCCTTCTTAATGAACCAGAAAATCAATAGTTATTTATAGTTGTTTATCAAAGTTAGCTGGCTAACTCATTGATCCTGCTTTGTAGTATCCCCTCTGGTGTAAGAGAGCGTCAGCAGTGGAGGGTTTCCTCAGAGTGTGTAAGTCAGAGCCATGTCAGGGCGCTTTCATTGGATTGGTCCTTCTTGGGTGCCTGGTTGTGCATTGGACCAGTGAAAGACTAGAGGACACTGGCAAGAACACTGACCTACTGTACTAGGCTGAACTGGATAGAGAGGCTCAGTCTTAATGTCGTGGCTCAGAGATAGCCTCCTTCCATCCAGCAGCTTTATTCATGCGTATTGGATCTCTGTGTTTGTGTAGTACACATTGCCGTTGTCGTGACACCCTTTATATTAATACAATTCATTGGTTCCAGAATCAGTTTTGATGACTTAGAACAAACAAAGAGACAAGGAAGGAATTCAATGTGATGTTGCTATGTAGCTAGAGCAGTGTCCTATCACTAAATAACTTTATGAACAGTTGTTTGTCCGGGAGGATTTGGATGACAAAGGGCAGAGTTGATGAAAGGGAGTTGGGTGGAGTGTTATTTTGTGGTTCGTAGGGAATGTGGTTCAGATCATATTTGGATGGAAGAGAGAGAGAGGGTCTGTGTTCCAGCCTATGTTGAATGAACTCACAGAAGTTTAGGGGTGTACTGAAAAAGATCCTATGAGGCATGTCTGTGGACTGGAGATCCATGTTAACTCTGGGGAGGGCAGGGTGTCTGTCTGCCTGTCTCTCTGTGTATCTCTGTGTCTCTCTGCATGTCGGTCTGTCTCTCTGTGTGTGTGTGTGTGTGTGTGTGTGTGTGTGTGTGTGTGTGTGTGTGTGTGTGTGTGTGTGTGTGTGTGTGTGTGTGTGTGTGTGTGTGTGTGTGTGTGTGTGTGTGTGTATCTCCTATGTCAGGTCAATCAGTCAGCCAGGCCAGGAGTGGCTCAGCCAGGATTACCATAGCTACATGTACGTATGTCTGGCAGAAGCAGCACTAGAGGAAGTGTATGTTGACTCAGTCACACAGAATGAGTGCTTTATAAATAACCCTAAAGCACCTTTCTGCTTCATACACACATGCAAAGTGTTAGGGAAATATGGTCAGGGGGGAGTTGGAAGAGGAGGAAACGTGTCTGTCTTTAGAGATTCAGCAGTTAGAGATACTCTAACATCTCAAACTGAAGCAGAGCCAGTAGCACTGCACTGTATGCCTGCTCTGGAACAGCCTACAGTTGACAAAATGCCTGTTCTGTGCTGGTTTATGCAGTCGTAAATCATAGGAGTTAACGTGTAATGAATGTGTAACTAAGTCAAGGCAAAGCTTTGTGTTATAAACTTCTTGTGGGGTTTTGGGCAGATTAAGAACCCCCCTCAGCACCCCCGACCCCCCCGAATAAAAACCAGAGCTTCTTACAGGAAACAATCCCCCCCATCCAGTCTTATGACATCATGGCTAAATCCATGCGTGAGATGGAGGTGACCTCAGTGGGTGGATTTGCAGTGGATCTTTTTTAACACCCAAACAAATCCCAGGGGAAAGAGCATGGCCACTGGCTCAAATGTGATTAGAGGGGGGAGTTGTGTGGACAGGTGCATGGCTGGGTGGCTGCCAGTGAGGTAACACTTGGCCCACTTTGACACAGATGCAGACTGGTCCTGTTCCTTGGTGGCTGATGGTTCAGGGCCCGGGCCCAGGTTCAATGTTGATGAAGTGATCGAGGGTGGTGGTCCTGGCTCTGTCTTAAGAAGATTAGTGTTTAGGATGAGAACTGACATGGTTCAGAAGCTCAGGAAATGAAGTATGACAACATGGGCGTCGTCTTCTCAGTAATACAGCTAATATCTGGTTGTCTGTTAGACAAATGTAAATGATCCCAAAGTGTCCCTGTGTCACAGATCCCTCTGGACCTTTCATTGCGCACACCTGGCCCCTATTCCCACTTATTGTATTCGTATATATGTGCCCTTTGTTTACCATGGTGCTGTCCATTATTGTTAACATGTCCGTTGGTGTGTGTGAGTACCTGTGCTGTGTGTTTCGGGCTTTCGTGCCCTTGTGAATTGCGCAGATGTATTTATTCGAGGTACTCCTCGCTCTTTTGTTTGGGTCTCAACCCTGTGTTTTGTGTACGTGTTTGTTTGGTCTTCGTCCCCGTGCCTTTACACTGCACGCCGTAATTTGGGCTGAATAAAAAACCCTATTACGCATTCCTGCACCTGTCTCCCGACTCTCTTCATGCCAGCGTGACCCCCTGTGTCTGCAGCTACATGTTGTATGCTGTGTTTGTGAGTCGTAGTAATGCGTCTGCTTTTATCAATGTTGAGTCCATCTCTCTTTACTCATTCTCTTTGAGCTTTCATGTTCTTTTCTCAGCACGGCCTTCTGTGTCTGGACCCGTTTTTGGACCCTTCAAACGCACATTTTCCTTAAAGCATCAACTTGAAACGGGTCCAGATATAAAGTGGTACCAGCATGTGGACCCCAGTGCCTTGGAAGAGTTTAAAAGAATCTCAGAGAAGAAAGAGGAATACATAATAATAGTACTGAAGGAAAAACATAATAAAGCCTCGTTTTCTTTGGGAAAGGAGACTTTCATCTTTCTATAACAATAATGCTCTCAATGAGTGCACAGGACTGTGTTTAGTCCAGGAAGCTTCCACTGGCAGACATGAAAGGCTCCAGGGAGGCTGGATGGAGTGGGCTTTAAAGGCTCTGTACGGCACACGGGTCAGTCCTCACCTCTCGCCTCGCTCTTCCTCCTCTTCCCTTTCTCCTCCTCTCCTCTTTCTCCTCCTTCAATGGAGGCCGACATGGAACAGCAGAGTGGTCTGAGAGTGGCAGACAGTGAAATGAAATGGCTGTGGCTGTTTTGGTTGTACCCCTCTGCTTCCTCCTGGCCTGTGGTGTACGTCTGAGCTTGAGGCCCCCGGGGGTTTAGGAAATGGAGCATCACAGTTCTGTTGCCTGTCTGACGTCAAGGCCCGGCCCCTCAGCAGCTGTGGCGTGTGTTTAACAACTCTCTCTGTTTACAGTCACCGTCGTGACAAGGGGGTTCATTCTGACTATAGGGAAAGTGTCATTGTTATGGAAGCACACAGTATACATGAACATTCTCACTAAGACGTTCTACAACATTCTAAATGTTTCTTTCTCCTTCTCCCTGTCTGTTTTTATGACTCTGGGTATTCTACCGTTTCTTTCTCCTTCTCCCTGTCTGTTTTTATGACTCTGGGTATTCTACCTAAGAAATAGAATCCACATTTAATTTGAGGTCTTATTTTCCCTTCCTATTTTCCTTTCCTTGTTGAGAGTCCACTTTCCCATATTGGTTGTTAATTGGTATAACTTTGAGTGTGGGAACAGGTTCAGCTCCTGTCTAGATGGTTGTGTAGAAACCCTATCCCTTCATGTTACCTTACCGCTAGCGGACTAATTCAGTTATTACAAAAACAACAGTTTAGCCTGTTTAGGATTAAAACCTGTGTGGGAGAGCATGCTTATTGCAGTTATTTACCCAGTAATTTGTTTGCTTTTGAATAACGTAAATTAATCTTATCGTGCCCAAAGCTAAATAGTTTTAGTTCAATCTCCCCTGCAGAAAATGTTTATTGTTTATGTTTATGTTTATTTTTGGGAGTTATCATTTTTTTCTCCTCTTTCTAAATCAACTCACACATTTGTTTTCTGTCCCACCTCCTTGCTTTAACTTTTTTACCCCCCTCCCCATTCGCCTCCCCTCCCCCAATCTGCTTTCCTCTTTGCCTCAGCACTTATGAAGCTTAGTGGGAAGAACCATATCAGCCCCTCCCCTTCTCTCTACCGCCCCCCCTAACACTGTGGCGAATGGTTCAGCCCTGTTTTGCATAAGTTTCCTCTGAGTAGATCCATGTGTGAAAGGCCAGCCCAGGACTGAAAGAATTAGTCCCTTTTTAACGGGTTCGATGTATGTCTAGGGAGAAGGCTTGTGTGCTGCTGCTGCCGTGCTCTAAAACAGTACACTTGCTCCAGTCATCAGTATAATAGCCGAAGCTATCATGTATTGCGCCTACCCTGTCCCTGGAATGGGCAGCAACTCCTTAATGTATTACTACAACGGGAAATCGGTGAGTTCTGTCTGCGGGAGAAAGAGAGAGAGAGAGTGTGTGTGTGTGTATCCATGTTTGTAATTGGCCCTCGGGTATGGAATTGCAGAACATTGTGTTGTCCGGCTGCACAGACTGATTTTTCCGTTGCCTCAGTTACAGCTGTGTGACAGTACCATTTGTTTTCTTTGCAGTTCAAATAGAGGACTTACTTCATTTCTTTCTCAATATGTTCCAGACATGTTATAGCCTGAATCTGTTAGATGGTTCACTTCTTCTTTTTTTAGCTAACCATGTATGTCAAAACTTACACTTAATTTCAGCACAGACTTCTCTATTAGAGATAAAGCAGAATATAAGCAAGGCACATCAATTGTATATAAGTAGGAACAAATCTCAATATGTGGTTGTGTGCGGTTGAAAAAAAAAGAAAGTGTCACACATGTTTTTTGTCTCTCACCTCTGTTCGTAGACAGACAGACTGAAAATATTATGTTTTAGCTGTGAATTTATTTTTACTGGCTGGTTGGTTCAGCACTGAGACTGGGTTGAAATAATAACATGTGGAAGTCTGGAAATGATTAAGGAAAAGAGGCTGCCTGTTAAGGTTAGACTTTCCTGTTTGTAGATTGAGCTCCTAGCACCAGCGTTGCTGTTATTCCATATGTTTTTAATCACATCGGCATTCTGGACTCTACAGGGAGCCTAATGTGATTCCTGGATTGCTCAGTAAAAAACTCTTTGATTTCTGTGTTCCTGCAAAAACTTTTATTTTATGTGTCTGTATGTGGGAGTGTGCGTGTGTGTGTGGTTGCGTGCATTTTTGTTTCGGTTTACCTGCCTCTGAGCTAAATTGAGTTTCCTCAGATGTTTGCAGTAATTGTGTCACAGGTGTAAAAGTCTCACTGGCACAGCTGCTGAATAAGAGATGAGCAGAGAAGTCTCTTCCTGTTTCCCAGCTTCTCTCCAGAGAGCAGAAACACTGAAACACCCACCCAGCTCCATCTAGAAAGAGAACTCCACCATTCAGAGTCAGGGCCTCATTGGACCTCATTCTCTGATCTTCTCTCCAGAGAGCAGAAACACTGAAACACCCAGTCAGCTCCATCCAGAAAGAGAACTCCACCATTCAGAGTCAGGGCCTCATTGGACCTCATTCTCTGATCTTCTCTCCAGAGAGCAGAAACACTGAAACACCCAGTCAGCTCCATCCAGAAAGAGAACTCCACCATTCAGAGTCAGGGCCTCATTGGACCTCATTCTCTGATCTTCTCTCCAGAGAGCAGAAACACTGAAACACCCAGTCAGCTCCATCCATAAAGAGAACTCCACCATTGAGTCAGGGCCTCATTGGACCTCATTCTCTGATCTTCCCTCCAGAGAGCAGAAACACTGAAACACCCACCCAGCTCCATCCAGAAAGAGAACTCCACCATTCAGAGTCAGGGCCTCATTGGACCTCATTCTCTGATTTAAAGAAACCAGGAAGTTGAACATTTCTATACTATTGTGAGATTCACTTTTATGAGGTCAACATGTTCAGGCTTGTGTTTTTAGCCCTCCTCGTACCCCATTAGGACAATGCCCTTTGTTTCTACAGCACCACAGATCCCTTTGATCTTTTTATATTACGTATTACCAGGAATGTCTTACAGGCCGGCAGAGGGAGGAAATTGGGAGCGTGTGGGCAGCATGGGTCAACTTTATGATCCAAAGCAGTCGATAAATAACCAACCAATACCAAGCTCTTTATCTTCTCTTCGTCTTCGGAGGAGAGATAAATAGTGTTTATTGTGAGCATAAACAAAACTCACATTTACTTGTTGGAGTTTTGAGAGGGATTATTGTTTTTATGGCACGAGCCTTAAAGTCTTTGATTTCTGTGTTTTTTGACGTATTAAGTGTTTTCTATTTCCGTCGTTTCCTCCAGTTCCATAGAAAATGAGTAACCCAAGATTTAGAGAATTCAGATATTTGGGAGGATTTGGTGGGTGGAGTGTTTTTCTAAGGTGTGGCCTTTCCTGTCTAATATCCCTCAAGTGCACTGAGGACTGGACCAAGGAGGCATCCAGTAAATGACTGTTTTTCTCAGGAAATATGGAATAACTATTTACAGGACAAGATAACATCAGGAGTATGAGTTTTGCCTCAGAGTATAAAATGAATGTTGACAGCTTCCCACGTATATAACACCTGATATCACCTCATTTATCAGAGTGCAGTTGGTCTTTGAAAATGGTGTTTCTTGAGACTTAAATCTTGGAGTTTTTAAGCATCAACAGCTTGAGGCTTGAGATGTCTCCGTTAAAGGGTTGCCTGGTACCAGGCTGCAGCACTCAACATGCCCCATCAGGAAGGTGGTTCTGGGGCTGTGTAGCAGGGGACCATTGTTTTGGAGCTGCGTGTGTGCCTTTTAGCCTCTAAGTGTGTTAGATTTAGACTTGAAAAGAAAGGCCCTCGGGCATGGTTTGATTCCGCATAGTGACGTGCAGAGACAGGATACTGTGTTGACACCAGCAGCCCACTGCTCTCAGCTGTTCTCTTTTGTGAGTTTTTGCTGTGGTGATCATTTATTTTTAAGAGGTTATTTTCGCCGTTGTCATTTGGTGTATCCATATGTTGACAATATAATGTTTTTTTCCATGTGCTGTTTTGATTGGTGTGGTGTTGAGATCAAAGGCGGGTGCTGCAGGCTGGTGATGTGTGGAAAGATGTGGAGGGACTCATCAGCCCTCTCAGATCAGCCACAGAGACGAGAGAGTTGCAGAACGAAGCTCTGCCAAGAACCTACTGTCCCCATTCTCTCCAATCTGACAGTGAAATCTGATGCTTGTTGATATTAAGTCAAACATGAGTAAGCTCAGTGTATGAACCACAAACCCTGAATTAATGATTGCTTATGGATTATGATGGCTACAGATATTCTTAAATTAAACGTGATGCGGAAAATATACAGAAACTAAACACCCAAACTCCAACAACTGTGCTGGTCCTACTGGCCCTGCTGGCCCGGGCTCTGAGTGATGTCTCTTTAATTCATGTGGTAGTAAAAGGAAACCCAGGCGGGCCCTCTCCTCCAGAGGCTAGGGGAATGAGGCGCCCGGTGTTTGGGTGTTTTATTAATGCCTTGACTGGCTAGCCCAGTGTGAAGAGGACAATTAGCATCATCCACCGCCATATGCTGCCCATTGAGGCTCAGACTGGGACAAAGCCAGGGCTCCTGTGTGAGGCTAACCTGGAATCTCCACGGGAGTCCCCACACCCTGGGTCACATGTGCGAGCCAGAGGACCCAAGAGATCCCCTCCCTGCTAAACGACGTGTACAAAGGGTGCTGGAGTTACACACACAGCTAATCACATGCTCACACACACTGCTTGTGGCCCTGAGTGTTGGCTAAGCTGACTGACTGGTATGTTGTTCATGTGAGTGAGTGAGTATGTGTGTGTCTTTCTCTTGACGTACGTAGTAAAGTGATGATGAATGAAATATGTTGGGGTTGTGTCTCGTAAATAAGATGATTATACTTCAGTAGGACAACAAAACATTCTCTCCAAGCCCACTGACACATCTTGTTGCATTAGGAAGCAACCTTTGAAGTTCTTGAAGAGCTCTGTTCACGCAAACAGATGAGTATGCCATTAGGTCATTAAAAAAGGAATTTATGTTGCTGGTGACTAGAGGAGGGGGGCTGGGTGGCAGGTCTGGTAGTGATTTGTGCTGCATGGTGATGGTGTTAGGGTTGAGGGACCGGCCCTCTTTGTGGCGTGGTGAGTTCACTGGCTCTCTCTCCCTTGCTCTCGCTCCCTCCATCTGGAGTGGATGAAGTCAGAGACCACATCACTAATGTTTGGCCTCACGACCCTTTGATCCTCCCACCCAGCCTGGCACAGCCACAGCTGCACAACAGCCCTCTGTGCCTCACCGCTCATTCCCTCCGTCAATCCCTCGCCAGCTCACAACCAGGTAGCAAAATATAGAAAAGCACAGGCTCCATATTTGATTTTCTGATTTGATTTGTTTCTTTGGCGAGCTGCAATTTGCAGTGTTTTTATGAACGTTTGTGTGTGCTGGTGTCATTATAGTTCCATTAAGAGCTGAGACAATATGAAATGCAAACACCCCCTGATAATCCAGTCCTCCCTCCACGAGCCTTCCAAATGAGCCCAGCTGCCACACCACTGGCTTCTTAAACTGGCACGGCTCAGTTCGTTCACTACATTCATTAAAGTAGACATGAATCCGGCTTCAACATACAGCGCTACTTTACAAATAACAGTCGTGTGAGGAATAGGGACAAATTTAGGCGAAGATACTCGTTTGCATCTAATGATGGTTAATGAAGCCGTCCTTAATGCACTGGCTTAAGATTGTGATCAACCCACCAGGCAGGGTGGTGGGGCATTAAAATTGTTCCTCTTCAACATCATCCTAATAACTCAACCAAATCATCATCATTATGCTCCTGCCACATACAGAGAACAGTCACAAGTTACATCTTAGAGGATAATGACTTTGACAAAATGCTAGACTGCCCTATGCACCTGCTGTTGTTATTCATGTTAATAATGTCTGTTTTCTTTTGGCAGGTGTATGCCCCGTCTCCCAACACAGAAGACTTCAACAGAGATTCTCCCTCCTACTCATCTCCCAAACCCCCCAGCAGTATGTTTGCAACCACTTTCTTTGGTAAGTGATTCTGACTTAAGACAGTCTTTGTCATGGAGTCTAAAGAAGCCAGTATTATCTGTTTGTTCAATCTGAGGCGCTGTCTTTGTCAATGTCTTCCCCTGCCTGTTGATAGACAGTGGACCCATGAGAAAATATTTCTGGACAAACATCCTAACATCACACGCAGTTACTCTCTCTGTAGTCACTCTCTCTGATGTTGCTAAACAGTTTTAAATGTTCAGCTCGGTTTAGCAATTTCTTTCTTCTGGTAGACAGTATTTCACTGAGCCTGGTCTCAGTCGCCTGTCTTTGAAGGGATCTGGTTGGTTTCTGTTAGCCAAGGGAGGCTTAGTGTTATCTCAGCTGTGTCCAGGACAGGGCTTGTGTTTCAGTCCTAAAACCAGACTGGGAAAGTGAACAACCCCCTTGTGTGATCCAGAAACTCAGCAGAGAGGAGGGGGACTGCCCTCTGTGGAAAGGTCTCTCTGGGCTCTCATAATCAAGCTGTGTGTTGTGGTTTGTTGTTGTGGTTTGCTTTATGGCGGTTCAGGCATATTGCATTTTATGTAAACTTGACTGGTTATTAAACTAAAGCCATTAAAACGTCTTTGCTCCCTTCTGGAATCAAATCCAGGATGTCTCTTCAATTGGATGATCCTTTTGTTACATTAGTCGTTATACTGTAAAGAATAGGGATGAAACTCAAGACGGATCAATTTCAACTCAACTCTGTTTGTTGTCATTAGATGGGTCCCACAACTCTTCTGATCCGTGGAATTCCTCCAATGGGATCAACCAGCCTAGTTATGGAGGAATGCTGGGAGGATCTTCATCTCACATGCCGCAGTCAGGAAATTACGTCAACATGCACTCACATGACCGCCTGGTAAGCAACACAGCTAGTGATGTCTCAATGTTTCCCCTACCTATTCTTAGACAGTCTACCCCCTCCCTGTTAAGCTCTATTGCCCCTTGCTCATTAAACATTTGGCTTGCATTGGTTTCAATTGAATATTTGTGGTGTGCAATATTGCAGCCCATAATATTGCCCACCCTGCCTACAAAAAAAAGTCTGGCTACGGGAAACACTGTGACTGATGTGTATTCAGCCTCCATGTCCTGTTCTGCCCCATCAGAGCACATCCCCTCCTCTCTGCTGAGCCCGTAGTGAGAGTGATTGTTTTGAGCTGTGGCCTGGCTATCTCTCTATCTGATGTTGCTGCCTGGGCAGTATCTGTGTAAGACACGGCTGACCCCCTCTATCAGTGTTTCATCTGCTCTGCTCTGTCTGCCCAATGTGTCTCACTGGGACTCACAGGGAGCCTGCAGCTGCTGCCCAACCAAAGCCCTCTGCCTGTCTGGGCTCCACATTCATATAACCTCTCTTTTATCAAGTGATATTTTTTCACCATGCACAATGCTATTCTTACCACTGAACAAGTGTATGCACACACAATATTGCATTGTCCTGATGAACAAGTGTTTTGTCCTCTTTCTCTTTCAGAATTACCCTCCACACTCTGTGTCGCCGACAGACATCCATGCCAGTCTTCCTCCAATGTCCAGCTTTCACCGCAGCAACGCCAGCACTTCACCATTCGTTAACCCAACACACACCCCGCCTATCAACACCACCGACGGGGTCATGGGTACGGCGAATATTTGGTTGATCTACTCTTAAATATCAATAGGCGAGATAAATTCCTATAATGATGTTCTCTTCTTTAATCTATGCTCTGTGTTATAAATGTCCTCTCCTTGTTTCTGTAGTTGCTGCAAATCGGGGGAATGCCACTGGAAGCCAGCAGACTGGAGATGCACTGGGCAAAGCTTTGGCTTCGGTGAGTATAGCACACCCCTGTTCTCCTCCGGGGAAATGGGAAAGCCTCAAAAGAGATAGAAACCATGTTACAAATCCACAGAGGTTGTTTGTTGGGAGTAAAGCCCTATTGGTTTACTGGTAAATGGAGGCACAATCCATGCAGCACTTAAAATTGCACTCTCTCCCTCTGAATGGCAGTTTGATTGAGGCGTTAGGCTTACATGGATGGTTAGGAATCCTCCGTGGATATCCCCTCTAGGTTGGTCCCCTCTCTGGGTGTGAATCCTGTGTTCTTGACTACAGTACCTTCTCCACTCACTTTAATATCAAATATATTTTTTATTCCTGTGTTAAATTGAGATGGTGCATTATATTAATGGCCCTCTTCAGTCTGTAAAGGAAGCGACCTCGGTGGTCACGATGGGTATTAAGTGCTATAGTGAATGCTGATTAAATAAGCCCAGAGGGCTGTGTTTGCAGTTGTTTCTGGGCCTAAGCCTGGATAATTGTAGACTTAATCTCTGAGTATACAAGAAAGGAAATTGTAAAAAAATATAAAATAAACCATTACGCACCAGTTTGAATAATCCAGCCTTGGTATTTGTTCCATTTTTGATCATGTTTGACAGACAGTAACTCATAAACCGTTGTGCTACTGAGGATGAATATGTCCTCCTTCCAGTTAGAGCCCTCTTGGTTTCAACAGCCACAGAACCTCACAGAGCTCTTCTGTCCCTCCTCTTACTGATTATTTCTCATTTGAATAACTCCCAGAACTCATCTGTAACCCGGCCTAATATACACTACATGACCGAAGGTATGTGGACACCTGCTTGTTGAACATCTCATTCTAAAATTATGGGCATTTAATATGGAGTTGGTCCCCCCCTTTGCTGTTATAACAGCCTCCACTCTTCTGGGAAGGCTTTCCACTAGATGTTGGAACATTGCTGCGGGGACTTGCTTCCATTCAGCCACAAGAGCATTAGTGAGGTTGGGTGTTCCAATTCATCCCAAAGGTGTTAGATGGGGTTGAGTTCAGGGCTCTGTGTAGGCCAGTTAAGTTCTTCCACACCAATCTCGACAAACCATTTCTGTATGGACCTCGCTTTGTGCAGAGGGGTATTGTCATGCTGAAACAGGAAAGGGCCTTCGTCAAACTGTTGCCACAAAGTTGGAAGCATAGAATTGTCTAGTATGTCATTGTATGCTGTAGCGTTAAGATTTCCCTTCACCGGAACTAAGGGGCCTAACTCGAACCATGAAAAACAGCCCCAGACCATTATTCCTCCTCCACCAAACTTTGCAGTTGGCACTATGCATTGGGGAAGGTAGCATTTTCCTAGCATCCGCCAAACCCAGATTAGTCTGTTGGACTGCCAGATGGTGAAGCGTGATTCATCACTCCAGAGAACGTGTTTCCCTGCTCCAGAGTCCAATGGCGGCAAGCTTTACACCACTCCAGCCAACACTTGGCATTGTGCATGGTGATTTTAGGCTTGTGTGCTGCTGCTCGTCCATGGAAACCCATTTCATGAAGCTCCTGACGAACAGTTCTTGTGTTGACGTTGCTTCCAGAGGCAATTTGGAACTCTGTAGTGAGTGTTGCAGCCAAGGACAGACTATTTTTACGTGCTTCGCTCTTCAGCGGTCCCATTCCGTGAGCTTGTGTGGCCTAGCATTTCGCAGCTGAGCCATTGTTGCTTCTAGACATTTCCTCTTCACAATAACAGCACTGGGGCAGTTCTTGCAGCGCAGACATTTTACAAACTGACTTGTTGGAACGGTGGCATCCTATGACTGTGCCACATTGAAAGTCACTGAGCTCATCAGTATTTTATTTATTTTATCTTTATTTAACAAGGCAAGTCAGTTAAGAACAAATTCTAGCAATTCAAATCTAGCAACTTTTCGGTTACTGGCCCAACGCTCTAACCACTTGGCTACCTGCCACCCCAAGGGCATTCTACTGCCAATGTTTGTCTTTGGAGTTTGCATGGCTGTGTGCTCGATTTTTATACATTTACATTTTTACATTTAAGTCATTTAGCAGACGCTCTTATCCAGAGCGACTTACAAATTGGCGCGTTCACCTTAAGACATCCAGTGGAACAGCCACTTTACAATAGTGCATCTAAATCTTTTAAGGGGGGGGGGGTGAGAAGGATTACTTTATCCTATCCTAGGTATTCCTTAAAGAGGTGGGGTTTCAGGTGTCTCCGGAAGGTGGTGATTGACTCCGCTATCCTGGCGTCGTGAGGGAGTTTGTTCCACCATTGGGGGGCCAGAGCAGCGAACAGTTTTGACTGGGCTGCGCGGGAACTGTACTTCCTCAGTGGTAGGGAGGCGAGCAGGCCAGAGGTGGATGAACGCAGTGCCCTTGTTTGGGTGTAGGGCCTGATCAGAGCCTGGAGGTACTGAGGTGCCGTTCCCCTCACAGCTCCGTAGGCAAGCACCATGGTCTTGTAGCGGATGCGAGCTTCAACTGGAAGCCAGTGGAGAGAGCGGAGGAGCGGGGTGACGTGAGAGAACTTGGGAAGGTTGAACACCAGACGGGCTGCGGCGTTCTGGATGAGTTGTAGGGTTTAATGGCACAGGCAGTCAGCAATGGGTGTGGCTGAAATAGCCAAAGCCACTAATTTGAAGGGGAGTCTACATCATTTTGACTATAAAGTGTATCTTATCTCAGAGAAATGAAACCGACAAATGACTTTTATTCCTAGTAAAAAGTGAGAGAAGTAGGATGTGTAAAAGCGTAATGGGTTTACATTTGGGAAGTGCTATGGCTCAGTGGTGCGCACCCGAAAGAGAAAAGTGTGTATGATAATCACAAATGAAGTATTTTTGTATTCGCAGACTCAATTCTATTAGCATGACAAAGCTGCAGTGAAATGGACACTGTTGGGCTGGGGTGAGACGAGGGGGGTGGGGAGGCCAGGGGGAGCGAAGGGGGTTCCTAACTGCTGTGGCTCAACTCTGCGGGCCGCCCTTTGTGGGCCTTTTGTTCTCCGGCCTTTTAAACGGGCCGTGCTTATTGGCCCCCCGCTGCCCGGGGGAGCGTGACCGATGAGGAGGCGGAGCCTCATTTGTTGTTGGTAAATGAGTCGTGTTGCAGTTTGAATACAGCAAGAAGTAGCCCGGGACAAGAAGAATGGCCCGTTGTATATTGCAGGGTCAGGAGTCACAGCTATAGACGGCCTGCTTTGGAAAGAGAAGAGATATTGGCTAATTCGTTTTGAGTCCCATTGATTTGAGACATACACTTGTGATCACAGTTGATGGTCATTACTTCTCAACAGGATTGAGTGTCTCAGGGTAAAGATACTGAACAGTGACAAATCCTTTTGACTGAGAAATGTGATTTTAAAAGAATAGAGAAGAAGAAGCATGTGTAAATCCCCACAGGGAAAAACATCTCTTTTGGTACACGGAGTGACATGCAATAGCCAAACCACTTGGATTTTCAAAAGTTGATTGAAACACAAAAGCTTGGTGATCAAGCTTAAAAGAGAAGATTATTAATAACGGCGTTCCATTGTGTTTACTGAAGTTAAACGGTTTCCTATGAGTAGGATGTGATGTTTACTTGGAGGACTGAGAAATCCTTCTGGATCTACTGCCTCTGCTAATTAATGGGAATCAAACCTCTAATACCCTGGTTTACTGGGAGACACTTTCCATTATGGCACAAACTATCCTCTTAAAGGGAACAAATCAGGGATGTGTTGTCAGCTTTAATCCAGCATTTCTCTAAACAAATGAAATCCCTGTGAAAGTTTTAAAGATATAATCTGTATGCTTCAGAATCACATCATCCTCTCTCTCTCTTTCTCGCTCTCTCTTTCTCTCTTTCGCTCTCTCTCATGATAGTCATGTCGCCCTAAAACCTCATTGACCCAAGCTTTACATTCCCCACAAACACAGTGGAAGGTCTGTACATGCTACGGTATGGTAACAGAGCCATTGACCCAAGCTTTACATTCCCCACAAACACAGTGGAAGGTCTGTACATGCTACGGTATGGTAACAGAGCCATTGACCCAAGCTTTACATTCCCCACAAACACAGTGGAAGGTCTGTACATGCTACGGTATGGTAACAGAGCCATTGACCCAAGCTTTACATTCCCCACAAACACAGTGGAAGGTCTGTACATGCTACGGTATGGTAACAGAGCCATTGACCCAAGCTTTACATTCCCCACAAACACAGTGGAAGGTCTGTACATGCTACGGTATGGTAACAGAGCCATTGACCCAAGCTTTACATTCCCCACAAACACAGTGGAAGGTCTGTACATGCTACGGTATGGTAACAGAACCATTGACACAAGCTTTACATTCCCCACAAACACAGTGGAAGGTCTGTACATGCTACGGTATGGTAACAGAGCCATTGACACAAGCTTTACATTCCCCACAAACACAGTGGAAGGTCTGTACATGCTACGGTATGGTAACAGAGCCATTGACCCAAGCTTTACATTCCCCACAAACACAGTGGAAGGTCTGTACATGCTACGGTATGGTAACAGAGCCATTGACCCAAGCTTTACATTCCCCACAAACACAGTGGAAGGTCTGTACATGCTACGGTATGGTAACAGAGCCATTGACCCAAGCTTTACATTCCCCACAAACACAGTGGAAGGTCTGTACATGCTACGGTATGGTAACAGAGCCATTGACCCAAGCTTTACATTCCCCACAAACACAGTGGAAGGTCTGTACATGCTACGGTATGGTAACAGAGCCATTGACACAAGCTTTACATTCCCCACAAACACAGTGGAAGGTCTGTACATGCTACGGTATGGTAACAGAGCCATTGACCCAAGCTTTACATTCCCCACAAACACAGTGGAAGGTCTGTACATGCTACGGTATGGTAACAGAGCCATTGACCCAAGCTTTACATTCCCCACAAACACAGTGGAAGGTCTGTACATGCTACGGTATGGTAACAGAACCATTGACACAAGCTTTACATTCCCCACAAACACAGTGGAAGGTCTGTACATGCTACGGTATGGTAACAGAGCCATTGACACAAGCTTTACATTCCCCACAAACACAGTGGAAGGTCTGTACATGCTACGGTATGGTAACAGAGCCATTGACCCAAGCTTTACATTCCCCACAAACACAGTGGAAGGTCTGTACATGCTACGGTATGGTAACAGAGCCATTGACCCAAGCTTTACATTCCCCACAAACACAGTGGAAGGTCTGTACATGCTACGGTATGGTAACAGAGCCATTGACCCAAGCTTTACATTCCCCACAAACACAGTGGAAGGTCTGTACATGCTACGGTATGGTAACAGAGCCATTGACACAAGCTTTACATTCCCCACAAACACAGTGGAAGGTCTGTACATGCTACGGTATGGTAACAGAGCCATTGACACAAGCTTTACATTCCCCACAAACACAGTGGAAGGTCTGTACATGCTACGGTATGGTAACAGAGCCATTGACCCAAGCTTTACATTCCCCACAAACACAGTGGAAGGTCTGTACATGCTACGGTATGGTAACAGAGCCATTGACCCAAGCTTTACATTCCCCACAAACACAGTGGAAGGTCTGTACATGCTACGGTATGGTAACAGAGCTCTTCTGCCATTGAGGAGACATTGTTTTTTATTTACATTTACATTTAAGTCATTTAGCAGACGCTCTTATCCAGAGCGACTTACAAATTGGTGCTTTCACCTTATGACATCCAGTGGAACAGCCACTTTACAATAGTGCATCTAAATCTTTTAAGGGGGGTGAGAAGGATTACTTTATCCTATCCTAGGTATTCCTTAAAGAGGTGGGGTTTCAGGTGTCTCCGGAAGGTGGTGATTGACTCCGCTGTCCTGGCGTCGTGAGGGAGTTTGTTCCACCATTGGGGGGCCAGAGCAGCGAACAGTTTTGACTGGGCTGAGCGGGAACTGTACTTCCTCAGTGGTAGGGAGGCGAGCAGGCCAGAGGTGGATGAACGCAGTGCCCTTGTTTGGGTGTAGGGCCTGATCAGAGCCTGGAGGTAGTGAGGTGCCGTTCCCCTCACAGCTCCGTAGGCAAGCACCATGGTCTTGTAGCGGATGCGAGCTTCAACTGGAAGCCAGTGGAGAGAGCGGAGGAGCGGGGTGACGTGAGAGAACTTGGGAAGGTTGAATACCAGACGGGCTGCGGCGTTCTGGATGAGTTGTAGGGGTTTAATGGCACAGGCAGGGAGCCCAGCCAACAGCGAGTTGCAGTAATCCAGACGGGAGATGACAAGTGCCTGGATTAGGACCTGCGCCGCTTCCTGTGTGAGGCAGGGTCGTACTCTGCGGATGTTGTAGAGCATGAACCTACAGGAACGGGCCACCGCCTTGATGTTAGTTGAGAACGACAGGGTGTTGTCCAGGATCACGCCAAGGTTCTTAGCGCTCTGGGAGGAGGACACGATGGAGTTGTCAACCGTGATGGCGAGATCATGGAACTGGCAGTCCTTCCCCGGGAGGAAGAGCAGCTCCGTCTTGCCGAGGTTCAGCTTGAGGTGGTGATCCGTCATCCACACTGATATGTCTGCCAGACATGCAGAGATGCGATTCGCCACCTGGTCATCAGAGGGGGAAAGGAGAAGATTAATTGTGTGTCGTCTGCATAGCAATGATAGGAGAGACCATGTGAGGTTATGACAGAGCCAAGTGACTTGGTGTATAGCGAGAATAGGAGAGGGCCTAGAACAGAGCCCTGGGGGACACCAGTGGTGAGAGCGCGTGGTGAGGAGACAGATTCTCGCCACGCCACCTGGTAGGAGCGACCTGTCAGGTAGGACGCAATCAAGCATGGGCCGCGCCGGAGATGCCCAACTCGGAGAGGGTGGAGAGGAGGATCTGATGGTTCACAGTATCGAAGGCAGCCGATAGGTCTAGAAGGATGAGAGCAGAGGAGAGAGAGTTAGCTTTAGCAGTGCGGAGTGCCTCCGTGATACAGAGAAGAGCAGTCTCAGTTGAATGACTAGTCTTGAAACCTGACTGATTTGGATCAAGAAGGTCATTCTGAGAGAGATAGCGGGAGAGCTGGCCAAGGACGGCACGTTCAAGAGTTTTGGAGAGAAAAGAAAGAAGGGATACTGGTCTGTAGTTGTTGACATCGGAGGGATCGAGTGTAGGTTTTTTCAGAAGGGGTGCAACTCTCGCTCTCTTGAAGACGGGAGGGACGTAGCCAGCGGTCAGGGATGAGTTGATGAGCGAGGTGAGGTAAGGGAGAAGGTCACCGGAAATGGTCTGGAAAAGAGAGGAGGGGATAGGGTCAAGCGGGCAGGTTGTTGGGCGGCCGGCCGTCACAAGACGCGAGATCATCTGGAGAGAGAGGGGAGAAAGAGGTCAGAGCACAGGGTAGGGCAGTGTGAGCAGAACCAGCGGTGTCGTTTGACTTAGCAAACGAGGATCGGATGTCGTCGACCTTCTTTTCAAAATGGTTGACGAAGTCATCTGCAGAGAGGGAGGAGGGGGGAGGGAGGGGGAGGAGGATTCAGGAGGGAGGAGAAGGTGGCAAAGAGCTTCCTAGGGTTAGAGGCAGATGCTTGGAATTTAGAGTGGTAGAAAGTGGCTTTAGCAGCAGAGACAGAGGAGGAAAATGTAGAGAGGAGGGAGTGAAAGGATGCCAGGTCCGCAGGGGAGGCGAGGTTTTCCTCCATTTCCGCTCGGCTGCCCGGAGCCCTGTTCTGTGAGCTCGCAATGAGTCGTCGAGCCACGGAGCGGGAGGGGAGGACCGAGCCGGCCTGGAGGATAGGGGACATAGAGAGTCAAAGGATGCAGAAAGGGAGGAGAGGAGGGTTGAGGAGGCAGAATCAGGAGATAGGTTGGAGAAGGTTTGAGCAGAGGGAAGAGATGATAGGATGGAAGAGGAGAGAGTAGCGGGGGAGAGAGAGCGAAGGTTGGGACGGCGCGATACCATCCGAGTAGGGGCAGTGTGGGAAGTGTTGGATGAGAGCGAGAGGGAAAAGGATACAAGGTAGTGGTCGGAGACTTGGAGGGGAGTTGCAATGAGGTTAGTGGAAGAACAGCATCTAGTAAAGATGAGGTCGAGCGTATTGCCTGCCTTGTGAGTAGGGGGAAGGTGAGAGGGTGAGGTCAAAAGAGGAGAGGAGTGGAAAGAAGGAGGCAGAGAGGAATGAGTCAAAGGTAGACGTGGGGAGGTTAAAGTCGCCCAGAACTGTGAGAGGTGAGCCGTCCTCAGGAAAGGAGCTTATCAAGGCATCAAGCTCATTGATGAACTCTCCGAGGGAACTTGGAGGGCGATAAATGATAAGGATGTTAAGCTTGAAAGGGCTGGTAACTGTGACAGCATGGAATTCAAAGGAGGCGATAGACAGATGGGTAAGGGGAGAAAGAGAGAATGACCACTTGGGAGAGATGAGGATCCCGGTGCCACCACCCCGCTGACCAGAAGCTCTCGGGTGTGCGAGAACACGTGGGCGGACGAAGAGAGAGCAGTAGGAGAAGCGGTGTTGTCTGTGGTGATCCATGTTTCCGTCAGTGCCAAGAAGTCGAGGGACTGGAGGGAAGCATAGGCTGAGATGAACTCTGCCTTGTTGGCCGCAGATCGGCAGTTCCAGAGGCTACCGGAGACCTGGAACTCCACGTGGGTCGTGCGCGCTGGGACCACCAGATTAGGGTGGCCGCGGCCACGCGGTGTGGAGCGTTTGTATGGTCTGTGCAGAGAGGAGAGAACAGGGATAGACAGACACATAGTTGACAGGCTAGAGAAGAGGCTACGCTAATGCAAAGGAGATTGGAATGACAAGTGGACTACACGTCTCGAATGTTCAGAAAGTTAAGCTTACGTAGCAAGAATCTAATTGACTAAAATGATTAAAATGATACAGTACTGCTGAGGTAGGCTAGCTGGCAGTGGCTGCGTTGTTGACTTTGTAGGCTAGCTGGCAGTGGCTGCGTTGTTGACACTACACTAATCAAGTCGTTCCGTTGAGTGTAAAGTTTCTACAATGCTGCTATTCAGGGGCTAGCTGGCTAGCTAGCAGTGTTGATTACGTTACGTTGCGTTAAAAGAACGACAATAGCTGGCTAACTAACCTAGAAAATCGCTCTAGACTACACAATTATCTTTGAAACAAAGACGGCTATGTAGCTAGCTATGTAGCTAGCTACGATCAAACAAATCACACCGTTGGGACTGTAATGAAATGAAATGAAAATGTGATACTACCTGTGGAGCGAAGCGGAATGCGACCGGAATGCGAAAGTTCTATTCAGTAGACGTTGGCTAGCTGTTGGCTAGCTAGGAGTGACTCCTACGTTAAGGACGACAAATAGCTGGCTAGCTAACCTCGGTAAATTAAGATAATCGCTCTAAGACTACACACTCGAAACTACACAATTATCTTGGATACGAAGACAGCAAAGACAACTATGTAGCTAGCTAACACTACACTAATCAAGTCGTTCAGTTGAGTGTGATAGTTACTACAGTGCTACGGTAGACGGTGAACGTTAGCTAGCTGGCTAGCTGCTGGGCAGATAGGAGGACGACGAAATACGATAATTACGCAATTATCTTTGATACAAAGACGGCTATGTAGCTAGCTAAGAAGAAATTGCTAAGATTAGACAAATCAAACCGTTGTACTATAATGAAATGTAATGAAATGTAATGAAGATACATGACACCTCAACTGGTCCGATCTGAGTGTATACTAATCTTCCACTTTTAGTAGTTCTCTCCCTTCACTGGGGCTCAGTTCAGGGCGTGGTCTAGCATGGAGAGGTGCGGTGGTGCAGATCATTCAGGATAACCCCCTCCGCTCCATCACTATTGGGGGATTAATGCTGGCCTTTGTATCTCTCCCTGTCTATGGCTGGGCATTCCCTCTCTCGTCACCTCCCTTATCTAGCGCTCCACCCTGGGTTTATACTGGAGTTATATAGCACCATGTTAGAAAGATATTAATGGGATTTAGGGCAGATTTTAGTCCACTTTAGCTTTAAAGGATTTCAACCACTTTGTTCCTGTTTCCCCCCCAAAGTAAAGACGTTGACTTTCTCCTCTAATAGTGTATCAGCCATATTACTGTAGATACAGTATTTGTATGATATTATCTATGTTGTGGCCAGTGGGGGAGATCTAAATAAAACAACACTAATCAGAGTTGGAGGAGGGCACCTGACTGGTCAGAGCCTTCAGGTGTCGCAGTGAATATGGTTTGCGGTACCCTTTTTTTTTGTTGCTTTCACTGAAGCCACTGCTCACCGTTAAAGGCCCATATGTATGCTCTGAACATTTTTATGGGCTCCCTGGTTGGAAAATCCCCAGAATTGATGAGCCAATTTCAGCCGTGCGCCGGCAGAAAGATGGTGACACAGGCTATAAAAAGTATGGGGAAACGATAGGTTGTGATTTTAAAGAGCTGCATGTTCTGCCTTACTGACAGATCTCTCTCTTTCTCCCTCCTTCTGTCATCCCCCTCACTCTCTTTCCCTCCGTTCCTCTCCCTCTTCCCCTCTCTCTCTCCCCTCTCTCTACAGATTTACTCACCTGACCACACCAGCAGTAGTTTTCCATCCAACCCCTCCACCCCTGTAGGATCTCCGTCGCCCCTGACTGGCACAGCAGGTGCTGCTGCCTCAGCAGGTACAGTGGTGACCACCGGCACCCCCTCTGGCAGGGCAGGTAGAACATCAGTCTGCACTCTGATCTACTGCACTATAGCAATATACCAGCCTAAACTAGTGCCTAAACCAATGCCATGGAGAGATGTTGGTTATTGCTTCCTCAGAGCATTCACACTGCTTCCTCCAAACACTGCAAGTGATGTTTATCTCACAATGGTTTTCAGAGTCTCTGACTTTGACGACATTGCCTCATGGCGACAGATGATGCAGTTTTCCCCAGACAACCCCTAGCTACATAGTGATAAGGAGTCAGTCTCTTGGGCCCCTTCAGCAACTGAAGAGAGCTATCTTAGAGTTTGACATCCTCTCCTCTCAGTCACTGCATTCATTCTACCAGATAATTCAGATAATCAGTTTCCATAAGTAGCAGAGCAATATGGAGGGGACATTTAATAATTGTGAGAGATCCTGGCAGAGGAGAGAGAGAGAGAGAGGGAAAGCCCAGCGTGCTGTTTTAGTGGGCAGTTGTGCCGTGTGTGGTGATGTAGTGGCGACAGCTGTCTCCACGTATGCCCCCCTCGTCCTCAGCTGTTGCCCTGGTCTGTGGACAGCTGTTCTCCCCATGGACCGACCGGCCTGCAAAGGGCCTCATTTTTCTGCCCGAGGAGCGACAGTGACTCAGCTGATGAGGAGGATTATATTGGCTTCACACAGAGGGATGCCAACCCCTCACGCACTCTCTTTACACCTCAGCCAGCCAGGCCTCAGGGCAGCATGCCCTACTTGGGAGGACGGGGATAGAATGCCAACAGCCATTTAGATTTTATCAGTGAAGTTCCTGTCACCTGGAGATTGTGAAGCAGGTACAGTGGTTATTTGGGTGTGGATTGTTTTGTTATACAAATAATGATACAACATGATACCAAGGGCACCAACTTTTGTTACAATGTGAAACAGAGTTTCTCTTTACAATCATAATCCTCAGTGAATCTACAGTTTCTGTTCAATTTACAAATGCAAAACAAATACTCCACATCCATGACTTTCCATATGAATAAACATCTGCCTTTGTCCAAAACCCTTCCCAAAAGTCAATTTCCAAATCTGTTGCCATTAGTTTAATAGAACGCCTCCATAAAAATGAAATGTAATGTAGCTTAAAAGGGCAACTGGGATGATTGAAAATGAATTTCTTGTTTCATGTTTTGCGATTTAATATTCATTTATTTGTTTGAAGTTTGTTAATTAGAATAGGGGGCATTACTTCGAGATCAGTTGGGGCATGATTTGGCATGATGTTCAGATTAACCACAAATTGCTCCATCTGTTCATTAGGATTAGCTACTTTCATAACCTAACCAGGCAGGGACAGATATACACCCTGGTGCTGCTCAACTCAACTCTGGCTGGTGTGTTCAATAAGCTTTCTCCTCCTCCTCCTCTCCTCCACGTGGGGACCAGAGGCCCAGGGAGGCTTAGTTATGAGTACTTCCTGTTTGGTTCACGCCAGGGAAAAGCTGAGGTTGAGCAGAGAGGCTCCCTCATTTCCTGTTCCAAAGTTACTTTTAATAGCCTCTTAATTAAAGCCGGGCTTTTCCAGGACCTTTGCGTGGAGAGACTTTCTTTCAGAAGACGACTAATGCTTAGTTTACACTTCTGATGATGAATCGATGGAAACAGTTCCCCGGGTCAAGTGGATATGTAATCCTAGTGTTTGTCAGAAACAAACTAACATTAGCTAGCAATCTCCCAGTTCCCGATCTTTCTCTCTCAAATACTGAAATACCATTTTAGAGGAGAACAGGGAGAAAATGGGGCCTGCTGTTGGTTTTGACAAACAGCCTAAATGAGAGAATGAGAGGTAAGCTAAACAATGTATCCATCTGTAGAGTATGCTAGAGTACGTGGGCTGGGTGTTGACCTCCTGCCACAGTAATGGAGACCAGGCGGTATAGTGAGGGCCCATAGCTGGGGCTGGCTCACTAACACAGCCCAGTATAAATAACCTGGGAGGTTTCCTCGTTGTCACAATCGATTAAGGAGACTTGAACTGTTCTCATGTGCACACAACAGGCTTGGTGTAATGCATTACCTCCTGGTGCACTGTTTGTTAGTTGGAATATTTCAGACAACATTGGCTAAGATAAAGAGACAAATAAAAATATATTTTGTTGCATTGGATACCTCAATTTGGTACGCAGATTATTTTAGTTTCACACTAATCAAATTGAGTTGATTTGTTTTGTATGTGCCATTGCACATTTCATGTACTGATTATAACCATTCCCACACATTGTGATCCCCTCTGCTTAATGTAAAATTCAAATGTGCTCTAGAGATCACCCAGTCTGGGACAGAATGGAATTCCTTAATTAGATGTTTCCATCATTTGTTTGGACTATTGCCGTCTCTTGGTTGTCTCTAGAATCTCAGAATGGAAAGTTAATTCAGGTCAAGTCTTGGAGTCTGTCTTGGCCTGCGTGTTTTGGCAAGCCACGGAGCTGTTGGACTGTTACACTATACCTCAGCTTGGCATGTGATTGGTCAGAGGATATTTGTGTTGTGAACCCTGGAAGCCAATCACATCGGGCTTAGATCAGCGGACAAGAGGAGCACCCATGAGTGCAGCCTTGCTAGAGCCTTCTGGAACTTTCTGGCTCATTGGATGGAGTAAGGGAGTCCTTTTGACATGGAAGAATCACTCTGTCAGTGGAAGACAGCCTCGGTCCCAGCCGGGCCTCTTATCACTGTTCACTTTGTTCCCTGGGCTATTAGCTCATTAATGAGCGGATGTACATGTAGGCCATGTCCCAGTGTGCTGGTGTATGTTGGGGCCTTCCACCCACGGACCTGGCTCATGTTGCAGGATGCAGCCCAGTCACCAGGAAATGATGCAGCTGAGCCCCAATGCTGAAAATACCTCTCACAGCATAACAACAAGAGACCAGACAGGATGTGGATGTGCTGTGTGTCAGTCAGTCCCTGTAGAGTGGAGCAGGATGCAGGTCTCTAATCATTGGCCATGTTGGGATGTCTGAATCAGCCATGTCAGGTGGATAACTGTGGTTCTCCCGCTCTGTCTCTCTCAGGTACCAACCAATGGTCGCGTGGTGCAGCCGGACAGAGCCCCTCCTCCCCCAACTATGAGAACTCCCTGCACTCACTGGTAAGTCTCTCCCCCCCCCTACCTTCCCCCACACCCTGAGCACTTTTTAATGGACAAGCACACAGTAGATGGGTTCTCTCATGTAGGGCAGGGTAGCATTACATGAAGATTCTTGGCTGACAAATGTCAGCGTTGGGGGGGGGGTGCTGCTGAACAATAACCGTCCCTTGGGGCGTGTCTCCTGCCATCTGTCCCCTACTCCGTGGGCCAGGGTGGGGTTGGGGGGGCTGGTGTTATGGGGTCTGGGGAACCTGGCAGCTGTTGCGTTGACTGAACCACCACTGCTCCAGGATTCCAGCTCTAGCTGCCTGCGGACCAGAAACACGACTTGGGATCCGTTTTCACCCCACGCCGCCTGACGCCCACATCACACATTCACACCATCGGCTGTGGGGATAAATATTTACCCACTATATTTGAATGCCACCTACAATGGGATTTTTGTGAAGCGACCAAATCTATGATCAGTGTGAACGGCGAATGTGTGGGAGGGATGGGACCTCATGGTGGGAGGAGAGGACGAGGGGTCAGGAGTTATTATCTACACAGGACCACAGTTTTGATGCTGCCTGACACAATGATTAGTTACCATATGTCGGTCTCTGTCTGACTCTCCTTTTTCTCTGTCTTTCTATCTCAGTCTACACTATCTCTGTCCTTTTATCTCAGTCTACACTAGGGGTTCCCAAACAGCATTGGGGAACATCCCGCACCCCCCCCCCCCCCCCCCTGCGTACGCGCGTGCATGCCATGTCTATTTCTATGTGCACAAGCACTGTTCACACCCTCTTGTTGGTGGAAATACGTTTTAAACCTACAAAATGTTATTTCCTGCAATTCTTCACATTTTCTAATAGGGTGCAGAGAACATTTTTGCAGTTTTAAAGCAAATTGTCTTGCAATTCTATACATTTTACCATGTCTAATGTGTATTCGTGTGATGTTTGAGTGACTCGAACATGGGCTACAAAAAACTTGCTAAAGAACGTTATCTGACATGGGCTAGTTGATCTGGACATTTCTGACAAGTTATAAAAAGCTCTCTAAGGTATGCAATGACTGACATGACAAAATAAATACTGATGATGCACTACCCAATTTCGACATTTCAAGAGTAAGTTGAAAACCGGACAGAGTTCCCCAAAAGTTTGGGAGCCACTGGTCTATACTATCTCTGTCCTTCTATCTCAGTCTACACTATCGCTGTCCTTCTATCTCAGTCGACACTATCTCTGGCTCTTCCACTACTGTTTATTTGTGCTCACATGCTTTCCTGTTCTATCTGATTTTGGCAGAAAACTCGAGTCCATCAGCAGCTTCATGAGCATCTCCAGGATGCCATGTCATTCTTAAAGGATGTATGCGAGGTACTCCTGTCCTTTAGATGGAGACTTTACCCATCAGTGTTTGACACCTTTTCACATCCTTAGTTGTTTTTCTTTCTTTCACCAGCTTGGCCTCCGTTCCGTTCCATTTAATTGGAGTTTCAAATGTTTTGTTGCCATGCTTTTTATTGTTGTTTATTATTTATATACTGACATTTCAGCTTGCAGTAATCAGCTTAGGAGCATAAGATGCTTTAATACCAAATGAATAGTCATGGTGCTCCAAATGAGTGGTGTGCCAGCCCGTTTATCAGTTTCTATAGATACAAATGAGGATGCTTGTCTGTTATGAACACATCCATCCCTTGTGCCCCTCAGGTTGAAATGGCTTATCTTCATCTGTTTTTGTGTGTCTTTCTTTTATGCTTTTATTATCCCTGTGGTGTTTTTTCACTCCAAGATCACGCCATAAAATCACAATGTCCTCCATTTTTTGTCCTAATGTGCCTTTAGTAAACTGCTCTGTCCTCTCTCCTGTTCTTCTCTCCTCTCCCCTCCCCTCTTCTCTCTCGGTCCTCCCAGTCTCGGATGGAGGATCGCCTGGACAGACTGGATGATGCCATCCTCGTCCTGCGGAACCATGCCGTGGGCTCCACCACCAGTCTGCCCAGCGACATACACAGCCTGCTGGGACAGAACGGGCCAATTGCAACCCTCGGAGCAAACTTCCCTGCCGCCGGATTGGTTGCTAGTCGGACAGCAGCAATGGTATGAATTAACTTTGCAGAAGAAAAATATCTTGAGTGTTTTAGATGTTAAGGATATTATGTTTCATGTTTTTTGCAACTTAAGAAATGACTTTGAATACTTAAAAGAAAGTCTGTTTTTTTCGACTGAGGAGAGGCATATGTGCTTTTGCATTGCGTTTCTCCAAATAGGCTAATAAACAAGCCTTGGCCACCTGTTCAGAATGAGTCCACAGCCATGTGCAAAAACGCTGCCTTTTTCCACAGAGAGCAGTTTAATTTAAACTCACATACTTTCCATATGTGTAATGGTTGGCCTGAAGGCTTACTCTCCTTAAGAAAGACCTCGTATACAGGTTTGAATGAGAAAACCAGGCAAAACGGAGTGAAGTTCTGCTTTGGTCTGGAAAGTGTTTGTCAGTTGCACTCCTATGAGGCGGCTCCTGGGGAACGAGGGGATGCAGGTCTCGGTGCAGAGCATAATGTGTTTGCCCATCCTCCATCTGAACTATTTCATTTCGGAGAGGAGAGGGATTTGAGCACATCTGTAGTGGAAGTTTCAACAGAGGGAGACAGTTCTACACTAATCCCTAGGTGATGGGAAATAATTTAGGCCATATTTTTCCTGAATTTTCTGAATCAGTCCTGGCGTATGTGGGTGGAGGGTTGGATTAAGATCCTCTTGGATTAAACTCCCTTTTCTAAGAAAATGGATGGAGGCATTCAGGGGATGTGATGGAGGAGGGGAGGATGCCGACGACTGAAACATGCTCAACATTTCCTTACCTCATCATTTACTGTCCAGACCTCAACCTCAGTCCCAGCTCCTCACAGGAACCTGTCCCCCTACCACTGGCTGATTAGTAAACATTCTTGCTGTGGAGTAGCATCTGTGAGACTAGTCCTTGCATTACTCACATGGTAATCGGGCCAACAAACCCACAAGAAAATTGGGAGGCATTTGATCCCTGGTCTGTGGTAACAATCATATCCAATTTTCAAGTGGACAAGGTTTGGATGTGTTCTGTGTTTCTGCCGTACTACTTCTCCCCTGACTGTTCATTTATTGGAGTTGGTGCTCCTGTATCTGTACTGCCAAAACTAAAACCAGTGCCATTTTACAGACAAGTTTACAGCCTTTCACAGCCTTCGCAGCATGCAAGCTTGCAGCCTGTGTCCCTTTTGCCCAGAATAATTTAAATACAGGGACTAGTATTTCTGGTTTGTTACTCTCTGTAGAAGGAAGAAAATGTCCCAGCGCACCATGTGTTTTCAGTCATGGCCATTTTGATATTGGTGTTGTGGTCCTTGGAACTCTCAGGATAGTATTTACTGGTCTGTGACTAAAAATGATTTTTTAGTGCTTCTCCCATGGTGCAGTTCAGTTTGGTGTGCTCGTTACAGAGTGTTAAGGGACTATAGTGATGATGTTGGTGAGCTGTGAGACTAAAAGAGGACTGGCTGTGTCTGCATGAACACATAGCTTCCTCTGTGGTAGAGAGAGAGGGTCCCCTCAGACTGCTGCTCAGACAGAGCTCAGCCACCTCAGCATGGCACAGCCACAGCCGTTTACTCAGGACAGCCCTTTTCACTCGTTCACTGCCTCTTTTTAACCAACTCAACAAATCTGAATGGTAGGAAGCGCGCGCCTGAGGCCAGTCTCCACCCAAATAGAGGTCCTCAGCTGTATGGTAATCAGACCCAGCAAGGAAAATGGCAGCGTTCTTCCCTCGCCAGCAGCCCCGCGCCCCTCCTCCTCCTCCAGACAAAGACTTGTTTGGACACCTGTTGAGAGCGCTGCAGAGATTAGCGTAGTGAGGAGGAGGGGGAGGGTTTGGGGGCAGTGGGTTAACAGAGGCCAGCAGTGACTTGGGATCACATTCCATAAGAAAAATGGAAGATACACCCCCCCCCCCGCCCCCGTACTGGTTTCCTCTCCTCCTCCCTAGTTCCCAGAAGAGAACCAGATAGCTGAGTGGGGAACATGTGGTAACCCCAGCGAGCACAGCGATGGTGATGCAGCATGGTGGGAGGAACCTGTTTCACAACCAATATGGAGGGAAAATAAGGAAATGGTCTGTCTTTGGAGTGGGTTTTGCCTTATATTGCTGCCAAATAGATCAGAGATAGATATATCTAGAAGAGGAAGAAGAACCCTCGGAACATAATGACCGTGGCTAACCCAAGAGAGAAAAGCAATCAGAAAGAAAAGAGAGAAGGGGATAGGTTTACCATCACATCACTGCATTCGTTATTATGAAGAGATTATACAGCAATACAAATGTATGTTTGTGTTTCCCTTATCCTGAATATGAATTATGCATTTTGTTATGGTGAAGTACAGCACCAAAGCACCCCCCAGTGTCAGAACTGAGGGACTTGGGAACCATCATTAGTTCTCAGAAACGGACTCCTGTACTGCAGCTCCACCTGTATATCCTGCTTTTAATATGAGGAAATATGATTGTTTACCTCACCAGAAAGGCATTGTGTTCAATTTGTCATGACAAGTGTTTAGAAAAACCTGTTGTGAAATCCAAGCCAAACATGCGTTTTTACAAGTGTTTTCAATGGACAGTTTTCCACCAAGGTTCTCATCATCGGCTTGTAGACTACAAAATCTCCCTCAAAGCTCTGAGCCAGGCTCTGGGAGGTTGTTATTTCTTTTTTGAACAGACAGCAACAGCATTCCATTTGAAGGTCAGTCTAAAGTGAAGTTGAACAACAAAGTTCTCTTTCTATCTCTCTCTGCTTTTCAAGTGTGAGATATCTGAGTCATAAAAGTATTCTCTCTGGTTGAATAGACATCGTTCCTTCCTTTCCAGGCTCATTCAGACCAGAACCCTTCCCTACAGCTGAACATGTACTGTCTCTCTCTCTCTCTCGGTCTGTCTCTCTGTCTCTGTCTTTCTCTCTCTCTCTGTGTTCTGACAGGGTGGTTCTCACCGGGATGAGGCTGGCAGTTTGATCAACAGTCACGGAGGGCCGCCCAGCGTGGGCTCCATGTCCAACATGTCCAGCATGTCCACCGCTGAACTCAACCACCAAGTGGAAACCTTCAGAGGTATGACATGACACACTCCCAACTTCACCCATGACCATCCCATCTCTGCACTACACACCGAAAATAACTACATGTGAAATGTCTGTTGGCTGTAAATGATCGGAGATTCCATTTGAACTGACTCTCTACCTTTATGTCTGCGTGTTGCAGGTCTGGCTGCAGGTCTGGCTGGTCAGGTGGCTGCAGCCCTGGAGCTGAAGGTAGAGAACCAGGACAGAGACGACATGCATGATGGCCACTCCTCCGACGACCTCGGCTCTGGAGACGAAAGCGACAAGAGAGACATCAAGACTCCCAGAGGAGGCACAAGGACAAGGTAAATGAACCTAATAACCACAAACATGAATGTTTCTGACCTTCTGTCTAAAACATTCCGTTTTAGAATGTCCCTAAATCTCCCTGGAGCCCCATCATGTGAATAGCCAAAAACAATCAGCCTCAGTCTTACTGTTGCGCCTCTGGGCCTCCTCCCTCTGCAGCAGCATCAATGAGGATGATGACAACCTGAACCCAGAGCAGAAGGCTGAGCGGGAGCGCGAGAGGAGGATGGCCAACAACGCCCGCGAACGCCTGAGGGTGCGAGACATCAATGAGGCTTTCAAGGAGCTGGGCCGCATGGTTCAGCTGCACCTGAAGAGCGAGAAGCCCCAGACCAAGCTGCTCATCCTGCACCAGGCTGTGGCAGTCATACTGAGCCTGGAGCAACAAGTCAGAGGTCAGCATTCCTACACTCTCACATATAACACACAAGAGTTATAACACCTCTTATGAAGAGTTATAACACCGCTAATGAAGAGTAATGACACACGTTAATCTGTTTCTATACACACAGAGCGGAATCTGAACCCCAAAGCAGCCTGCCTTAAGAGGAGGGAAGAGGAGAAGGTGTCTGGCCATGGGATCTCTGGGGACCAGCAGGCCCACCATGGGGTCCACCCCGGCCTCACCGACACATCCAACCCCATGGGCCGACTCTGAGGAGCACACAGGTACAGTAGTACATCTCCATGGAGCACCATCCACACACTCTCACTCTGTCAGTAATAGCTGTGATGAGATACTACATTACTTACTTTATGAAACATCATATCAAAACAGTTATTCCTGTTTTTGCCCCTTCAGATCAACATGATACAGATCAATTCTGTAAGATAGAGATGGTGCCCTTGCTTCCCAATGGCAGACAGGACTCACAGTTTGTGACACAAATTGGAGGCGACAGACCACTTGAAGCTAAACCCCAGACTAACGCAATCCTTAGATTGAAGAAAAGCCCAGTGTCCAGGTCCCTGTGATGACATCCAACATATTTCTGCCCACGAGAAAACTTCAGCACATATCACTGTCTGCAAGCAGCGTGTCGCATCTGAACAATCAGAGACTATCGCGATCTCCTCCACCCTCCCATGTGGAAGTTTGCCTTGTGCCTAAACTGAATTGACGAATGCATTGTAACAGCAATTATGTTTATTTGTTTTGTATTATTTGTTCTATTTATTATGTTATTGAGCTGTAAAGTCTACGTCTAAAGGGAAAGTGATGAATATGCTTTAAGAAGCCTGTGGCTTTTCAGTTGATCTACAGTTTGCCAGTGTCACTAGTATGGCCCAGCCCTTCTCCCTAGCCAGTCTCGGGCTAGCCTGAGCTAAGATTAAGATACTCAGGCTCCTGAGAAAGATACAAATTAATATATTCGGCAATTTAAAGTGATTTTTAGGGCCCAAGTAAAAATAATTTGGCGGTATTGAGTACTAAAAGATTTAAGCATCCCATTTAGAAAAATAACATATTTTATTCATGCCGCAATGAACAGCATGTTTAAACCAAAACGACCTGCTCATGTGTCCGTTTGGTATAGCTCAGTCTTCATGTTACTGACATAATTAGAGGAAGAGGATTAGACATGAGTGGTGGGTATGAGCCCAGCTAAATAGTGTTCCACACATACACTAGCCTGAACACTATAAACTCGGTGTCACAGGTGACAGAAGAATGGCAAACTCTAGTTTTCCTGAAAGGTCAACTAAAGACTTATAAGGTGTTTATTCTCAGTAGTAAGCAGTTCAAATACAGAAAGCAAACCATTTACAAACCTTAGCATTCCCTGCATATTTCTTAGTGTCTTAACTAAAGGAAAAGGGACTTCACTGCCTTTTCATTCCTATGCCATATAGTGTTAAATGTAAACAATGACATATTTCTGATATTGCAGTTTGTTTTCTATATTACAGTATGGTCTCTGGTTAGTTGAACAGCCGTGGTCATGCTCTTTGTAATAGCCTAGCACTGTCTTATCAAAGATTGCTTAGTGAAAAAGTAGAATCAAAACGACGACCACAATATCACCTGGCCTGAATTAAATTTTCACATAACTTTTTTTCTGTTAAAAATAACTAAAGAAAAAAAAGTTTAAAAAAAACAAAACATTATTCAAAGTTATCAAAAGTTATATGTTTATTTGTAATTGAAGCTTCATAGTAAAGCATATGATGTCAAGCGTGAAATAGCAGAGAGGAGTTCTAAGTTATTTAGAATGGCTTTGTTTTGATCCAAGCAGTGAAGTTACTGGTGAAGGAAAGGGAAGGGGGAGCTTTAAGAGTTCACATGCTGTTAAACATCACAAACAGTTGGTCCTTCAGATAGGTATAGTACAATGATGAACAAACGCAGTTTTGAGCAGATTTTTTTTTAATGTTTCAGGATGAAGAACAATGGTCACCACTTACATTTTTATCTGTGCGCATGCTTTACTTTCTTTAAAAAAAGTATTTTGGTCTTAACTCCTGGTTTTTATTCCATTTGTTTCCTTGTATACTGTCTTCCATTATTATCCACCTTTAAAACAAGGCTGCCACATCCAGAGACAAGTAGCCTATTCTGTGAAAATGAAGTCATAGAACGAAGGATGCCATTGAGAAACACTCCAAGGAGTTTATACATTTTTTGGGGGGGGTTTACAATCATTTTCTTTTTGTGCTAAATTTGGAAACGTATTGTTGTGTTTTCTCTGACTGTATGTGGCCTTGTTCATCATTTCAGTATTCGTGAGCTTGTATTCATGTTACTGGCAGACTCTGAGGTTAAAATGTATGTCACTGCCTGCTCTCTCATTTCCCCCGTCATTTTAGAATGTTCTGCTGTCTGTCTCTTTGCTCCTATGTTAGACTTTTCTGTATTCCCAGCTGATTTTCCTCGTATAATTATATGAAAAAATAACAAAAATAAGATTAAAAAAAACATTTGGCTTATTTTTCACTGTAGTTATTAGTCTTTTATACAATAATATTGTAAGAACATTTCTTGAATTCTAAATTTTACTCTTTCTAGATTTTTTAAATCGAAAGTTTTGAGTAAAAAGTTTCTTACTTTATTTTACTATATTAGATAGTAAAATGTATGGTTATTTACCATAACCTGACCATTATTATCCGAAACGTACAAATAGCATCCTAAAACATAGTAGGATTGTAGCTGGCAGTCTAGTACATTGAGGTATTGTACAAGCTCAAATGTTATGACGGTGTGCTCTCCATCTTGATCTTCAGTCTCCATTGTTGGTGGATAAAAGATATGTACTTGTGTCCAAAAAGTCTAGGTATTGTTGATGCACATCAAAAACTAGCAGCAAGAAATCTAACTATCTGTCTCTGTAACAGAAAACACAGCATGTAAATAACATTTATGTAGCAATAAATGTGCCATCTTTTTTAACACAATTGTGGATATATTTCCTTCTTTGGACGCCATCTTTATTTTCTGTTTCTCCACCTTTCATTTTTCAGTTATTTACATTCAATTTAGAATTGTGTGATTGTTTTATGAAATGACGTGCTGGTGGTGCATTTGATAGAGCTCAATACAAGTACAGTCCCATGATGTGTTCACTCAAGTGAGCTACTGACGCAACAACCCTTCCCTGGTTTTCCCCCTCAGAAGACTTTTCTACAGTGGATCTAGGCCAAATGAGGAACTCTGTGCAAGAGTGTGTTTTATAGTATGTTACTAATTTTTAAAACAATATCAGTGGACCATTGTAGTCTGTATGGAATATATGTTTCTATTTTTAATAAAGTGTGATAGCAGCATATATTTAGTCTCTTTTTTCTAAAGGCTGTTTTCTTTTTGAAATTCATTTTATGCTCACTTACAGAATAACTTTGAGGGGGGTACTTTTGTATTGAGTATTAAGGCATCACAGAAGAATAGACAACACATTTTGTCAAATTCAGCTGCTGTGTGCGTCGTTTACACGTATGAAATACAATAAAAATGCCACACTTGTCATTCACAAATAAGAGCTTAAAAGGTGCCCATTGCATTTAAACAAAATGTCAACAGGCATGCAGGTCAGTGCATCCTATAACATGAGGATATTTGCATGGACATTTGCAGAAGCATAGTGTTGGCTGTCCTCTCCTAACTAAGAACTCATATGCACATATTTGTGCTGTGACATCAGTGAGCCCTCCTTGTCCAATTATAAGACAGATTTAAATCCCAGAAGTTGTCTCAGTGACCCACCACATCTGCAGAGCATTATCCTTTTGTATGTGAGATTGTGAGACAATTCCTCACGGTATCCTGACAGGCCAGATCCAAGTTCAGAGCACTGACAGGGGTGACAGACAAGAGAAGATGCTGACTGCTGTAAAGTCTGTGGATCGCTTAAGTTATGCACTCTGTGTGTGTGTGTGTGTGTGTGTGTGATTGTGTGTTTCTGCCTGTGTGCGTGGGTGTATTTATTCCTTCCTGCTTTTATCATGTCCGGGGGTGTTTATTTGCAGTCACCTAGAGTCATGGGCATGTTTTATATAAGAGTGGGACCACCTTGTTTGAAGGCTGACTTCCTGTGGCTCTGGCTGCCTGTGAGTGAGCCATGGTGGGCCTGCTGACAGATGAGTCCTGGCTCATGTCTCTGGAGCCAAACCAAAGGGCCTACTGCCACGCAGTGGATCCCAATTCTATCTCTGTCTGTAGGTCTGTCTGTCCTTCTGTTGGTCTGTCTATTTGTTGATTGTTCCTTCCCACAGAATGATCTGTCAACACTCCTCTTTTATTATTAAGTATCTCTTCTTCGGTACATTTTATTTTCTAAACCCAACGGACAATTTCCCCTCTTACATAGAAAGATGTTACATAAAAACATCAGCCACACCATCACTAGAGTCAAACTTGACCGTGACCTGACTGTATAGCCATTGTGTTCCATTGCCATTCTAGAACGCCTCCAGTTTCCCTCAACCAGGGTCAGACAGCGCACTCTACTGAGCATGCTTGGAGGTCCCAGCTGCTGCACCTCGGAGGAGAACAGAGCCCCTATTGTGCAGCACTGTAACTAACACAACATAGCGCCAGAGAGTTGAGATTAAAGACACATTTACAGCCCACCCTCTCAGTCCTCTCACAGACACAGAAATGAAAACACAGTGGGCCACAACAAAGGGAGGGGGCAGCTGAGGCCACAAATAAAATGTGGCTGATGCCCTTTGCTGTCCTCTAAACGAAAGAACTGCGATTTTTAACGTTTATTAAAGTCCTTGTGTGAGACATTGAAATGCCTACTCTGTGCCACAACAAGGACTGAGGGCAATTTTTTTTCTCTCTCTAAAGGTTCAGAGCAACTAAAGAATGATAATATTTTTTTTAATCATCAAGCTTGGGAACCAGGTGTAAAAAATAATGGGAAGTATTTTAATAGAAATATAAAAATAGCTGTTGTTATACGGTAATAACTCTGTAATGTGTTCTTTTATACCACTGTAATGTTCATAAAAATCAAAGTCAACACTGCAAATTTTTTTGTATTTCAATTTCAACACATTTGGGAGGTTTCTCGTAAATTGGACATCATCTTGTATAAAAATGCTGTATAACAGTGTATAACTGCAGCATTTACCCAGAGTAAACTCTTGGCAAATTGCATAGAGGTAAGTAATTATCCACTAGATGACGCTGTTGGTCTTAAAAATAGATTAGCAAATGGGAGTGGTCCACACGGTGCAGTGAATCCATATGCTTCAGTAAACAAACATTATCTGCGTACAAAAAAATAAAAACAAACAACAACAACCAAAAAAACAAGTTAAACTATTAATTGCGGACATTTTAGTTATAATTTATTTCGTGGCTTTATTATAACCACAAATTCCTAGTAAGGCTAATGGAAAACCCATTAACTGGGCCTGAAGGATTTTGTAAAATAGCTCACCAACATTTTCATTTATGATTAATGAGGATGATATAGAACGTGATGGGCCCTGCCATATGACGTATTCCATACAGTGTACATTTGAATTTTAATTCACAAATTTCAATCAACATCAATATGGGCTATTCATATCAGCCACAATGAACTTTAGAAGGGCCTAACTGTTGCAACTGTGGCTCGCAACAGAGTATCTTTGATAAACTGATAAAGGGACACTTTGTCAAACAGGTTGACTGACAAAAAGTTGGGAGTGTTCAGGTTGACATTGTCAATCTGGTCCTAGATCAGTGTTTTGAGGTTTAGTGTTTGGTAGTAGGGTTTGAGATGGGCGGGTTTACAGAGTTCTTAGCAGGGGGCGGGGTATTGCAGAGCTTCAGGCGTCTCTAAACTGAACTGATTCAGAAAACATGACCTGCAACAAATAGATTTTGAACAATTCCGTGGAGTATGCCACTTAAACGTTTGTCCATTATTGAACAACTAATACGCGATTATTGTTCGTAAAGCGCAGCTGGTAAGTGACAAGTTTCTCTTCTTACACTTTTTGTTACAGTAGTCATTGAATTCGTCATAGCGTGGGAACTTTAGGTTACTGACTGGGCAGTGGCCGCTATAAACACATATATATGCAGATAAATTGTTTACTTGTTTGAAATAATCATCATGGAGAAAACTACATTCAAAATCGAGTTATTTCATGTTAATGTAGATAAGAAGTTAAACCACCTGTTGTAACCTAAACCAAAGCATCAGTATAAACTTATGACAACTTTGCTTATCTTGCCCTTTTCCAATTAAAATATCACAGTACTTCTATTAAGTCAATAGATATTAAAGAGGAATATGTTTGTATACAATTTATAAATTGTATAAATTACTTACAGTATTTAGAATTTGAAGAATTGTTGTATACTAAATTAATCTATTTTGCATTCAAAAATTATTTTTAATCAAACATGTTACACATTCTTTAATATCATATACCACATTCTGTAATATGAATAGATTAATTCATCTATTCAGTATGGAACAATTATTAAAACCATGCATGGCTAACTTTACCCAAGAGCAAATTCCTTGGAATAAAAATGTCCACCTCTTTTCTCCTGGTTTTCCATTACTTGCTGTTATTTACTTGGTATGAATGCATGAGATCTACATGTCATAACATGCTATTAGTAACTGATATTCTTCCATAAATAATCTGTTTTATGGATTTTGAATTATGAATTACATCATATCTCTGAGGCTTAATAGCTCTCCCTGGAATATGAATAAACTCAATCTGTCATGACTACAGTAAAAAGATCAAATCTGCCGTGAATGTAACTCTTTTCTATTCAGTTTTTAATCTGGAATCAAGGCAGTGTCCTAATTTGCTCTCCTATAGTTGTCTTTTACAGGCCTGAATGGTGTATTGTGATAACAACACACCCCCAGGATGTAGAGAACCAGCCAGTGCACTGCACATGTAGAATATTCTCATTTTTTTCTGTTCTCAATCTTTCCCTGGAAAGATCAAAGGCAGGGCCTTGACATCCTAACCCACTCTCAGCACTGACCTTTGGTCTGAGGTGTAGGGGGACCGTGGCGAGGCTAGTGCTCTAGTTATGGATTGCAGGGGAGCAGGGGGGAGAAGTTGGCTCAGCAAGTGTTTCCTCCCTTGCAGAGAGTAACACAATGAGAGGAAAAGAGCTGCACTCAAACCTCACAGCCCTTGTGTTGTTGGATACATGTGATACTTGGTGTGAAAGAGGCTATTGTGTCGTCTTCTGCTGCTTTCTGTCCTCCACAGTGCCTTTCCTTTTGGAGAAAGGGGCTAACTTGGCCTCATTGTTCTCCCTTCCCTTCAATGGCTGGAAAGTATGATGTTCTGTCCTCTGAGTATTAATAGAATCAGGAAGAGCCTGCTGCATCGCTTCTATATCAACATGCTGGTTCAGTTCTGTAGAGCAGTAGGCAACACTCGTTTTCAGTTTGAAAGAGTGATTTATTGAGATTTCCTCAAAGGCCTTGCGGGCATGTCTGTGCATTTCATTACAAAGTGACATTATCTGCTGTCACCTTTGTTTCCTTATCATAGCCCTCCCATCCCTATCACCATTTGTCCTGCTATTGTAACACCAGGCCATTCATGACATTCACCTATGTATTTGTTTGTTTGGGGGGTGAAATAGGACCTTATCAGCTGAGCCTACAGGACTCTGATAAGAGCCCATTGTCTATACAAACACATGGTGCCACTGATGTCTGGGATGCTGTGTGTCTCTGATGGCCTTCCTGTTAGCTGATACAGACCTGTTTCTTAGGGTCAAATGGCCCTATGCTCTGTCCTCAGCTTCAGACTACACACTACTTGTAATCTGGCAGATAATTCACAAATATATGTCTTTACTCAGAAGACACTCAGATACTTGAGTCAAAGAACTTGATCTCTACTTTATCTGTGTGTTATAATGTGAATACCCAATAGTATCAAGGTGGTCTAAATATTCAGTTACTTGTGTATATTTTAGGCAAGTATAGTAGAAAACAGTTGAACCTATCAGCACGAGTTCCTGTCTTCAGTGGTGTAGTGCCTCTCTTAATGCTGTGGTGTTAAGTGGGGTTGATGACAATGGCCCTGTTGTAGGTCTATTACCCTGCTCCTCCTATGGTACACTGTTACACCGACCAGGGCCCTCTACAGGACTGCGAATCACAGTGTATTGTACAAGGATTGGCAGAGGTTGGTTCAATAGATTCACAGATAGACAGACAGACACACACACACACACACACACACACACACACACACACACACACACACACACACACACACACTCATTAGCAAAGACATTTAAGAAGGTTACTGTATAGGCTACAGCTACGCACAGTCATGGGATTTCCAGGTGTAGTGTGACATATCGTTGGAGTCTGTCACTAAGCTGTAATACCATATTGTTATTGTCAGGCCATTAGACCTGCTTACACCTTTATGTGCAGTAAATATTCATTCACACCATGTTTAAAATTATTCATTTATGCCTGTTATTAACAGCCAATTACAGTGCATTAAGATGCCAGTTAGTAACCTGCTTGTTATGGTTTCGTATACAGTACCTGGTCATATTTGCCCTTCAAAGGAGTGTAGCAAATGTTGATTCACTGTTTTTCAAGTTCAGTGTGTTGATAAAGACTGGCCTCTCTTATGTTATTTTAGGGCAGTGCAGTGTCTCACTCCTTCATTTAGCAGGAAAAGGGAGTACCTAGTCAGTTGCACAACTGAATGCATTGAACCGCATTTAAACCCAGACCATCTGAATCAGAGAGGTGCAGGGGGCTGCCTTATTCGGCGTCATCGGTGCCCGGGGAGCAGTTGTTGTTGGGGGTTAACTGCCTTGCTCAAGGGCAGAATGGCAGATTTTGCCACCTTGCCGGCTCGGCAAACCATCAACCTTTCGGTTACTGGCCAACAGCTCTTAACTGCTAGGCAACCTGTGGTGGAGCTGAACAGTTAGGGTGCTCTCTCTAGACACAGAGAACATTAAGTACAGAAAAAAGGAAAATTAGACCAGATGACATAATCAAATGTTGTGAGGCTTTAACTCTCATTAGCAGGCCATGGAGCAGTGAAACATTTGCTGACGTTATTAAATCTGATGGCATCTCATTTCTGACTAAACCAGATTATGTCTTTTTTTTGCAGAGGTGGGCCTGATCCAGGGAGAGGGATTTATTATCTTGCTCATTTCCTGATGGAGTCGTACAGAGTCAATCAACCGGCCCGCTCTTCCAGGCCTCACAATGGAGCTGGCTCCTATGGCCTCAGCATTAGGGTCCAGGGGATTGATGGACACCCGTACGTGGTGCTGAACAACCAGGACCGTGGGTCCAACTCCTATACAGATCCTAATAGTAACGGCTACAATGACACACAGGGCTCCTTTATTGACAACTACCATGAGTATGATTTCAAAGGAAGCAGGGAGGCTGTTTCTGACAGCCCCTTTGTTGAGTACAGGTCCCAGAAACAGATGCAGTTTGGGGGCTCTCACAATGGAGTCACAGAGCAGGGGAAGAAGCCAGCGTCCACCCTGCTGAACTTCCAGAGACACCCAGAGATCCTCAAGCCTTATGACCCAGAGAACAACACCTTGAACCTGGATGGTAACCACAGCCTGCCTCCCCGGCCGATGTCCCTGGCGGAGACTTCTCCCAGATCCACCTCCCCAGTAGTCGCCCATGCCGGGTCATCCAGCCTGGATCATAGGAGGAGTCCTGCCCTGCAGGAGAGAACACAGCCCCAGCCCCAGCCAGCCCCCTCTAAGCCTCAAAGCAAACTAGTCCAGTCTCAATCCAAGCCTCAAGCCCAGCTGGCTCAGCCACAGTCTAAGACTCAGACCCAGGTGGCCCAGCCCCAGTCCAAACCCAAGTCTCAGCACCTGTCCAAACCCCAACCCCAGTCTCTGCCACAATCTAAACGCCAGTCTCCACCCCAGTCTCAGTCTCCACCCCAACCCCAGCTGCCCCAACGTGTCCCCATACCCCAGCCCTATTCTGTGTCCAGCCCTCCCAGTGAGCAGACTAAGGCTTCCTGCCGGTCCGCCAGCTCCATTAGCAGTGCCAACTCTAGCCTGGAGCGCAGCCGCCATGAGCCAGACATCCTCCCCCTGCGCAGAGTTGACTCTAGCGGCCCCGTGCTGCAGTCCTCGTCCCGCTCCCGCCACTCCTCTACCTCCTCTACCGACCAGCTGGAGGCGCTGTACGCAGATACCATCAACCGCCACCAGAACCGACGCTACATCCCCTTCCAACCCGGCACGGGCCGAGACATCGACACAGGCTCCATCCCTGGCGTGGACGAGCTCATCGGCAAGTTTGACGGCACGGATGGTGGTCACCAGCGACGGGGCAGGGCGGGCCGCAGGAACAGGATCAACCCAGAGGACAGGAAGCGCTCTAGGAGTGTGGACAGCGCCCTTCCCTTTAGCCTCCAGGGAGAGTCGGAATACATGGATGCGTTTAGCAAGAACCAGGGGAGGTCCACGGAGCACGTCCTCCGCCCCTCACAGCTGCATCTGCAGAAGGTGTCTGGGAGAAAAAACTCATGGGTGACAGCGGTGGAGGGGAAGCCAAGTGCCAAAGCTTCGGCCTGTGGTAGCAGTGCTCCAGGCTCCCCTCAGAGCATGACCTCTAAAGCAGCAGGCTCCATCCAGGGGTATAAGGCGGTGCTAAATCGCTCCTCTACGTTACCCCTGGACAGTACAGATGCTGAGGATGGTCAATCTTCACCAAGCACAAAGATTTTAACAAGTGTGGCTACAACCTCTCTATCCATCCCTTCCTCTAACTTAGGCAAGAAGCTTAATGCAGAGATGGATGTGCAGGTAAACAATACATTATTTATGATTACAGTTAGGTTAGTTGTTTAACTAATCATTATCTATTACTGCGTAGCTGCATGTGAAAGTATCTGTCAGAACTCTGATGGCTCTCTGTTTCTTTCCTCTTGCATCCAGGTGACACCTGATCTTTTGAAAGGTCAGCAGGAGCTTTCACAACAAACACATGAAGAGACGGCAAAACAGATTTTGTTTAATTACCTCAAGGATGGGTGAGTTTTTACCTCACTGATGTAATGTTCCTGGTTCACTTTTTATCGCAGAACATTTTCCAGTTTTACAGAAATGTCTATTATATTCAAAGGGTATTAATGGAATAATGTTTTGTATGAATTGCTAATACATTAATACAACATTATGACGCCATGAGTATCACTTTCAATATGCAGCGGGCAGTAAACTGCACAGTCTAAACATAACATGTGCCAAGTTACACTCTTAAAGCTGCGATATGTAACTTTTTGGGCTACCCCAACAAATTCACATAGAAATTCACATAGAAATATGTGTTATAACGCTGTCATTCTCATTGAAAGAAAGTCTATGAAACGGTAGATCTGTCCTATGTGCGCTATTTCTATGCTTCCCATTCTAGAGTTTTGTTTTTGCCTTTTTTTCTTTTGGTTTTGTACACCAGCTTCAAACAGCTGAAATTACAATATTTTTGGTCATGTAAAAAAAAATCACAGTGGTTTAGATGGACAATGATTCCATACAGTATACTTGCTTCTTTTGCCACATAAACTGAAATTAAGCAAACTATTAAACATTTTGCAAACAGGAAATGTAGGAACTATTTCTGCATAGTGCATCTTTAAGGAAAGCATCATTTGAAAAGGAAAATGCCCCATGGGAGCACTTAAATGTTTTTGATCTGAGTCTGACTGTTTGTGATAAAAGGGAAGGAATTTATACTCCCATTCAGTCTCCACCTCCATATCTAAGCTGTGGTCGATGCAGCTGCTTAGTGGTGTTCGTTCCTCTTCCCATTTCTCTTTCTCCCTGTCTCTCTCTCTCCCTCTCTACTGAGGAATGTAAGGTATCAACCCTGCTCTGCTCATCGCCTGATTCTTGATGTTCACCGTTCACCCCATGCTATAAATCCCATCACTTACAGTAAGGGGAAATGGAGGAGTTATCGGTGGGGAAGCATCTCAGATTAGTATCTCTATGGTGTACTTCCAGGTTTAAGATAGATGAACTGGTAAGGGTAATCATGATACATGATGGTTTATATTGTTAAATAGTAAGATGAGGCGCTAGACAGTTTTGTTGTTGTTCAGTACCAAGCTACACCAGCTGAAGCTTACTATAGCGTAGCTGTTTTCACTCTCTGAAAGTTTTATAGCTAGACTAGGTTAAAAGGCTTTGGGGGGGGGGTTACAAAGCTTAAACCAAGTATGTTCGTCAAGAAGCCAAGTCTGAAAGTCCAGTGCATATATCCAATAGGATAACATGTCAATCACAGCACCAGAAAAGCTGGATCTTGGAGTTCCTATCCAATCACAGGTCAAGTTCTGTGTCTCTCACAGAGCATTGTGTCATGGTTGGACTGTACATTTGTGTCCATAGTTTTAGAAGATTTGCAATTTAAATCCTAAACTTCTAAAGTGCCTTAGTTCCTAAGTGTCTACATTCCATGTGTGCTCCAGTTCAGGAAACTGCTTTGGGTGTGTCAGGTCACAGGTCAGGGGTCAGAAGTCAATGGAAAGGAACACAGATGGAAGTGGTGTGCTGAGTCATCAAAGAAAGGACAAACATTCACTCGCTGAAGTTATTAAACTTTAATGAAGGAGGGGGGCTAGAACTCCCCTGTCAGGTAGTGGAATTGAATGGAACCATAGAACCTTCCCCGGGTTGTGGCAACCCGATGTTCTGTTCATTTTCTGTCCCAATATAGGAAGAGAGAGGGTGCACCCTGCATACAGCCCAGTTGTATAGCAGGGCCAGGGATGGAGGGAGACACATTCTCCTGAATGTGCCTCCTAATGGATAGCTGTAATGAGGTTGAGCGGGTTGCGAGGTGACACATCAAAGCAGTTGGCCCCCGGCAGAGCAGGAACCAGAACAGTCTGGGATTAGACCCTGATCTGATCCACCTACCACACACAGAGACCCCTCTTTACCCTCAGATCAGTCGAGTGTGGGAGTGCACCTGTGTTATGACTATGTGTGTGTGTGTGCGCGCGTGTGTGTCCGCAGGAGCACTGATAACGAGGACACCACCAAGAGGAAGGTCAACCTGGTGTTTGAGAAGATCCAGACATTAAAGTCACGGGCGGCGGGGAGTGACAACAAAGTGAGGCATTGTTGTGGAGTTGTTGTAATTAAACTCAACAAACAGCTAAATCTGTGAGCCTCTTATCTTAGCCTTAGGCCAGAAGCTTTCGCTTAGTGAGCAGCATACAAGCCACAAGGCTGTGTTGACCTAGCATTGACAACAGCCACTGTGGTTACCACCTCCAACAGTGGAGGCTGATGGGAGGAGCTATAGGAGGACGGGCTCATTGTAATGGCTGGAATGGAAAAAATGGAACGGTATCACACACATGCTTAACTCCGTTCCATATATTCCATTCCAGCCATTACAATGAGCCATTCCTCCAATAGCTCCTCCCACCAGCCTCCATTAACTGCCATGTGTAAACCAGTGCAATATGGAGAGAAACTAGTCACCACCCTTCCTTTTCTTCATTAAGATCTGCCATGAACCAAAGCAACCGACATGTTTTTGTATTGTACGAAAACGCTATCATACAAATATATTGTGAGTTATTTTGAAAAGGGAAATGGAGTCAAATTTAACTCCTGTCTCTGTTGCCCCTCCCAGTCTCCTGACATAGCTACCCAAGCCAAAGCCCTACAGGAACAGAGGGTGGCACTGGAGAAGGATGTTGTTGAACTGAAAAAGCAGCTGGAGGAGCAAACCAAGGTAATGCTATGATGCCATGTCATACATGTTGACTCTAGCTGCTATCTTGGATGTCTGTGCAGGACATGAGAATCCCTAGCTCCTGCCTCTTAAGACACAATAATCCTATTGGTGCTAATAGCTAACTTAAGCAGACCAGTAGACATCACAGCCACTGAGTTTATTGGTTAGATAGTTCGTAGTCAAAACTGTAATTCAGATACTATACTATGAGCGCCATGCATTTCATATTGATTTGGTGTGGTGAGAGGAATGGTGTTTTCTTAAAGTGTGTGTGTGTCCTTGCGTGTTAAAGAAGCAGATGGGTCTGACTGAGGCCCATGAAAAGGCCGGAGTGGGGGTGAAGGTCCTGCAGACGGAGCTGGAGAGGAGCCAGGAGGAATGCTCCCGACTGAGGGACAAACAGGCCAAAACAGAGGCTGAGCTCCGCACCACACTGGAGGAGTAAGTGACTGACCACCAGACCAGAGCATACACTGTGAGGCAAGGAGTGACAGGTCGACAAGGCTCGGGTTAAGAAACCAGCACAATGGGGATAATCCTCAGATTTACAACTCTTATTGGGAGAAAGTAGTTTTATCTATACGTTTTATTACTTTTGTGGAGGAGAAAGTTGTAGTTTGTTTTCTGTTGTCACAGGGGGATTATATGTTCTAATGTGTTCCTTGGGCTTGCAGTCTCTTTTCGGCCATTAGAGTTTCTGTCTTTGTCTGAACATAATGGCCTCCTATAGTTCTCCTTCCCCTCTGACATTTTGTGTTAATGTACACTGCAGAGTCCCACCAAAGCCCCACAAAGTGAGGAGTGTATATCATCATGGCTTAAATGTCTGTTGGTGTTGGACTATTTAACCCTCTGTTCCCCCCATGTCTTTGTGTGGAATTGTTTGTTGTAAGTGCTTGTGCACATTGTTGTCTGGTGCGCGACGGGTTTTGTACCCATACGTTGTATTTCTGGATGCCGGTGGTTTTGTATTTTAAACTGCTCCGGTTATTACCCAGTTCTGCTCCCCTGCGTCTGACTTGTCTGCCACCAGTTACGCACCCCTTACAGTTGGAGTGGGGGTGATGTGAGGTGATGTGATTGGTAGATCAGTGCCCGGGTGCTCGTCATAGCCCCTGTTAGCCTGGAAAACAGACGTTTCTGACAGAGCGCAGGTGGTATCGTTCCATTTTGTGAAGCAAGGTGCAGGTGTTCAGGTGATGGCGTGTGTGTTGTGACTGTATGCTGCTCTGTGTCTGGCAGGCTGTTCCAGGTGAAGATGGAGAGGGAGCAGTACCAGACGGAGATCAGGGACCTGCAGGACCAGCTGTCAGAGATGCACGATGAGCTGGATGGCGCCAAGACGGTGGTGACCGACAGAGAGAAGGATGCCATGATGGAGGTAATACACAGGCCAGGTCCCACTGCTCTCAGGGGAGAGAGCGTTGCCATATAGGAGCTTAGTGGCTTGCGTGGAAAAGGCTTTGCGGTCCCATAATAACCACCATGTCAATACCATTGTAGTGCCAGTGTTGGTAATGTGTAAACATGTTATTCTTCCTGGCACATTTTCTGAAGCAGAATTTCTCAGGCAATAATGGCAGTGCTGGAGATTTCTGTGCACGTCACCTGTTGAGGTAGCAGTTCATCTCAGGGTGAGATTTTAGCGAGACACTGTCACCACTTCCTCCTCTCCTGCTGTGTAGGATCTGATGCAAATGAAGCTGGACTTACAGGAGGTGCTGCTGGCCAAGGAGGAGCAGGAGGAGGTGCTGAGGAGGAGGGAGAGGGAGCTGACTGCCCTGAAAGGAGCACTGAAGGCAGAGGTGGCCACACACGACCAGGAGGTGGATAAACTGAGGGAGCAGTATGAGAAGGAGATCCGCAAGCTGCAGACGTCTGTGGAGAAGGCCAAACAGGTAACGGATGTTCCCCAGCCACCCATGGCCTAAGGTTGTCAGAACGTTGTATCATGGTCCCCTGGAGGTTTTGTCTAGTTCCTAGTTGGTCTCGGTGACGTCGCTGAAGACGTTTTAGGTCGTACTTGGGATGTTGTGTCATGGGGCGGCAGGGTAGCCTAGTGGTTAGAGTGTTGGACTAGTAACTGAAAGGTTGCAAGTTCGAATCCCCGAGCTGACAAGGTACAAATCTGTCGTTCTGCCCCTGAACAGGCAGTTAACCCACTGTTCCTAGGCTGTCATTGAAAATAAGAATTTGTTCTTAACTGACTTGCCTAGTAAAATAAAGGTTTAAAAAAAAAAAAAAAATGGTGCCTTGGTCGCAAAGAAACATTCTCCCTCACAAAAAACATTTTACCCAGGGCACACGCACCCTACTTAAATTACACATCACCCCTTGTTACTGTTGCCAAGCCCATCAAGGCCCTGATTGGTTGACCACTGATCCAGTAACAACGCTTTGTCTTTTTTTTAAATACTTTTTTTAGGGGGTGCGTGTCTTTATCTTTTGGCAATGCTTGGGACACCCACACCACAAACAGAGCTTTTAACATACAGTGTTACATATTTGACATACATGATTACATTGTGTATGTTTATTCATACAGTAATTATTGCTTAGCATGTCCTCACCTGGGATTTGAACTCACAACATCTTAGTTCATGGAATTCCAATCTTCCTGCTACGCCACCATGTCTATATCAGTAACTGATTTCACCTGTAGCAGGTGTAACATTCTTAGACCGTCAGTGGGATAACGTTGTGTCGAAACCCTTTTGGGATTTAATGGGCACGTCGCCAAATGTCCTCAGGACGTCACCTGTTTGCTGGGTATATTGATGTTAATGGGAGATTTGGGCAAACCTTAGAGTATAGCATCACGTGCGTTTTGGGTAGTAAAGTGTTTGTTTAGAAGGTTTGTTTGGGATTGTATTTGTTGCCATATGTTCGGCATCAGTAGATATTCGATAGCTTTGAAGTGAAATTACCAGGAACTTTCAACCAGCTTCAAAGTTGTGCCTCAAAATGAAGCTCAATTTTAGTAACTAACACAATACGGCCGTTTTACCTCGAACAAAAACTCTTTAAGTTGTTTTTGTTATGACTACTGTGTATTGGAATTGGAAAAATAAGATTATGCCCAATCATTGTCTACCAGTTGTTAAGATATTTCATTTGTTTGGAACAAGTAAATAATGATTGCTATCCAAAGGCCATTGAATTTGTATAACTTTAGTGTTCCATTGTTTATTTACTGAGGAAATGAAACCCTCATTATGTGTTATTATAAGGAAATCAGGCCTTTGTGTTTATTGAGATGAAAATGTTACATACAGTATGCATACTTGAATGAATTTCTGGAAAGTCCTCTAGGAGTTAGTGAATCATTGACTGCATGGTGCCAGTGTTAGAGAATGGTATAGTTCTATACATGAACTGCTCTACTCCTCTCTCTTCTTGCACTTGCCTAACTGCATTTCACTGCACAGACGTTAATAACAACCCCAGCTGAAGGCTGAAAAACAAGTCTAAAAACTGTTAAACAGTGCTGGGAAAAAACACGGCCTTCTCTGCTGAACCAACCAAGATAAAAAATACTCAGCTATCTGACAGTTAAACCAGCTTGTCATCACTTTTCATGGGAACTTATTGGACTCTGTTTACCCTAGATGACATATAGTGTCATTAAAAAGCTTGAGGAAGTATTTAATGATGTTGAGGTGTTGTTTTGCTGTAAACACGTTTTACTGGGTGGCTCAACAGGAAGAAAAATAGGACCAAACAAAGGATTTAAAAGACTTGGGAGAGGGGATGGGGAGAGGCAAATGGACTAGTAAAGAGAAGACAGGGTAGGGAAGTGGTAGAGAGGACAGTGAGGTAAGAGCATACATAGGGCTAATGGAGGAGAGAGACAAGAGGACCACACTGACAAGGCTAGAGGAGCATTGTGTTGACTAGGTGTTGCCTGGCTCACATGCTTCCTGTTTGTGTCAGGGCCTGGAAGTCCTCTCCTTGTCCTGAGCTTCCTCCTGCTGTGGTGGGGTCTACACAGCAGCCAGCCCCTTCTGAGATCATTTTCTTGCATGAAAAGAATTACTTCCATTTCTGGGGAAGATTTTGTCATCAAGAATTCGCCACCAATGCTTTATATACAAGTGACAAGATTGTGAGATTCAAGATTCTGACCTTATTGTTACTCAGTATTCAGGCAGTTTGGTTGCTATCAGTTTATCTTCAGTAATTTGGGCCTTTTCCTTAAAATACCAATCCATTGTTAGGTTGTCACACACAAAAACTATTTATAGTGGTTACAGCCTACTGTACTTTTATCCACCAGGCATTGGCAGGATTGAAAGTAATGATCATTTCTGCATGTGTGAGTGAGCGACCTCACAGCCTGCTGAATTGCTTAGTATAAAGTGTGCGCGGTCAACCATTCATCTGTCCTGTCTTCCATCGAAACGCTGCTCCTTTCTCCTTCGGCCATGAAATGTGCATTGATAGGGCTGCCCCATGCAGAGAATAATGCTGGAACCTGGAGCGCTAAATCGTTCCCGTTGCCCGTTAATTGCAGTGGCAAGCCGTCACTAATCTAATGAGCTGTAGTTCATGAGTTGTGCAGTGTTCCTCACTGTTCCTCCTCTCTCTCTCTGTTCATCCATTGAAAGGGCAGGGATAATTGTGGACCTCAGTAGATGAATGATGAGTTTGTTTCACACAATAATAGCAGCAGGGGTTTGGGATATGGTTGGGATATGCTGAATAAAGTGGGTCAGATGAGTTATGGAGTGGACATCTCCCTGAAAATATGTGTGTTTGTTTTGTGTCATTGCATTTTAGGTTCAATTGTATTTTTATTTAGTTGTAGCATGGGCCATTTTTTAGATGTTAATCTATAGAGGTAGGAACTATAGAGGTCAAACAACAAATTCATAGAGAATCTATAATCAGACTGTAGTCTACTTACTATAAGTTACTTATTGTAGATCAGTTCTGTGTAAATCAGGTTTTTCACAGCAGTGAGACTTGAGGGAATGTGAAAAATGTGAACTGATAAGGTGCAGTGAGCAGAGAGAAGGGTGTGTCAGAGAATGTTCCTGGCTGGTTAGAGAGTGTGCACCCAGCAGACCCCCTCCGTCCTGCATATTCTGTTACAATGCTCCAGCTCTGACCAGTGGGTGGGGTCGGGAGGGGTGCGACGTGACCATGCCTCTTCAGGGGGCTGCTGTTATACCCCCTCTCAGGGACATTCCTGATTCTCAACACTCTCAGAGGGCCACAACCCCAGACCCCAGACAGCCCCAACCTGTAGTAGTCCCAACCCCACCCTCTAGTACCAGCCCTAGCCCCTAGTACCAGCCCTAGCCCCTAGTACCAGCCCTAGCCCCTAGTACCAGCTCCAGCCTCTAGTACCAGCCCCAGCCCTAGCCCCTAGTTCCATTTCCAGGCTCAACCCCATTCCCAGCTCCAGCCCACTCTCATCCCTCAGCCTTGATCAACCTCCACCCTACCCATACAGTCAGTCCCTGTTATATTTTCATTCCTAAATGAATTAGCCCAGTCAAAAGCCTCAGCCCTTATAGCCCTATCCCATACATCCCCTGACACACTGGCAGCCCCATCCCCCAGCTTCTAGCCCTCCACTTGAGTGATCCCTGCCTGTCTTTATTTTCTCTGTGACTCACTTATTTTTGTGTGTAATCATTGAAGCCATGTGGCCTGGTGAGCACCTCCTCAGGGCTGTTTGAAGGTAAAGAGTCCCACAGGAGGCAGTGTGTTTCCTCAGTTGATGATAGCGCTCTGCTGTGTTCCCTTCCCGGCACAGCTGGAAGGTGAGGATTTACTGGGAAGGGAGGGAGGGAGTGAGAAATATAGGGATTGATAGAGGGAAGGGATTTCTCTGGAAATCTACCAGCAAAAGAGAGGAATGGGTGTCATAGCTAAAGTTCAGCGCTTTTTTTTGTCCATCTGTTTGCTATCATGTTCTTCCCTGTTTGAAGAATTTGTCTTCAAAAAGACTTGGGAGTTAGGACGGCTTCTCAGAATTGTTTAGATGAACTGTGATATGCTGCTGCCTGTAATGTTCTGCCCAGAAATAGTTTTTCACAGGCTCATTGGATGCACACCCATTTTGGTTGCATCTCCTTGCACAGAGCTGGTTTGTGTAGTGAGAGAAGTTGTTCCCCTGCCATGTGAGGGTCGTGCCTGTGTGAAAGGAGGCTGTGGCCTGAATTCACGGGCCTATTGTTCCTCTGCTGCGTCACTGCCTGGCAGAGCTGAGCTGGTGGGGAGGGAGCCTACTGTGCCAAAATGCATGCAAGGCTTTGGGGATTCCAACAAATACCCCCAGGAGTGTGGAGGAGAGGGTCAGTGTGCTCAAGACTGTGATGTATCGCAGCTTTAAGACCAGGGGCAGAAAGCTAAGGATTTAACTCACTCACACCGAGACTTGGGAAATATGTGGTTTCTCCACTCAATAGGCCGTTTTGTGTTGGTACATTGCTTTTAAACATCCAACAGAGTAGGGAGTACTGGCAAGTACAGTCAAAGTATTTAACATGGACTTACTGTCCAGTGGTGTAGCCTGCTCAGGTTGCAAGTGGCACTGGTCACTCTCCCTCCAGCAGGATCTGACCTCAGCTCTGACATTCAAAGCCCAGTCATTTGACTGTGATTTTTCCCCAGCCCGACCAGGCATCATGATTCCCCAAGGTCTGGCTTTCGTCCAAGAGTGAAAAGAAGTACTATGCTCAATGTGAGTGTTTTGTACTACCATAATGACTTTCTGAAGTGTCTTTTGATATTATAAATCACTCTGGGTTGGCCTCACATCAACCATTTAAGATCATAATAGAGGCCTCCCGAGTCCGTACGGGAGTTGCAGCGATGAGACAAGACTGTAACTACTACCAATTGGATAACATGAAATTGGGGAGAAAAAAGGGGGTAAAAAGAAAGATCATAATAGAGTACTGTGTGTGTGGACTTTGACATTGTGTCATCCCACTTCCCAGTGGCCTTCTTTTGAAGCCACTGGCCTTCTGGCGATGTGCTACACAATAATAATGCCACATTCTGGGGAGGCCTGGAGTTTTGTGACAGTAAATGTCATTTTTTTGGACACAAAAGGGACAGTTTCCCACAAAGCTCTACTGTGACTGCCTTCTCACTGCACTGGCCTATTTCATTCTCTATTAAACCAAAACATCCCTGAAATCATTTGGCCATTTAAAAAGGTTTCTGTTTTCATGTCCCGAAGGACAAGACAAGATTTGATGGCTGGCATCTTATTGTGACTGGAGAGATGCCAGTGCTCCTCAAGCAGCAAGTTTTAATTTCCACTGCAAGCTTTTCTCCCAAGCCATCACAAACCTGCCTTTACTAGGCGGACCATAGTCTATGTGCCTTTTGTTGGAGAGCGACGCTATTGTAATGCATACCTTCTTGCTGGTGAAACAAACTAAGGCTTATTCATTGCCAGAGAAGAGCTTGAGTGATCTGTGGTGCTATTTATTTTCCTTGAAGACAGAATATATGGTGTTGAATACCGTTAACCTGATATCACACAGGATATGACCCGTTCCTGGAAGGACCTTAGGCAATCGTGACTAAATAGAAGCACAAAGATGACCATCTTGACTTCCCCTCTTATCCCATGTTTACGTTCCATTGGGGAGAGCACATGAATGGAAGTCATTTGAAAACAGGACCATAATGCTGAGGCTGCATCAACCTTGGCTCACAGTACCCTCTAACTAAGGTAGTCTGAAGTAAACAATTATGAATTATGTGATGTTCATTTTATTCACTTGTGATTGTGGCCAGTATGTGTCTGTTTGAACAATGTCACCACCATTGTGTTGTTGTAGCTGGGGTAGAGGGATATCCTGTCTTTCTCTGCATCCTGGCCTATGTCCTGGGTTAGGTAGGGGGAACACTCTGCCCCTCAGCTCCTAACTAAAGCCTTTTTGTCAGGGATGCTGCAGGCATTATAGCAACTTGACAATGTGTCAGCTCAATCAAAGAAGTGTTGCTTTGTACCTTTCCCAGGGCCATGGTAGAGCAGAGGGAGCAGAACACTCTGCTCTACTATAGTTACTTATTTTTGATATACTGCAATCTTACACTGTGAGTGTTACTGTCTGAAATAGGTATTATTTCTAAAACCTTGTGAATGCTTCATGCCCTCAACAGTGCACTCATATAAAAGGTTGTGTTCACTGTTGTAAATGCATGTGATAGTAAACACATAAAATGTGTTATGGGGTGTGCCAGGACTTTTACATTAATCTCTGTAGTATAGATGACACCAGTTTGTCTGTGACAACCAATCAGAGGGTATGCTACTCACTGACAAGGGCATGAGTACACCACTATCTTTATTTCCAGGATTTGTTTAAAAATAAACATTTTGATTCAGTTAGAGTCAGATTATACTTTTTTGATGCATTGTGGATTTAGAGTGGATTACCTGCCTTGTCATTTAAAAAAGTTATATTTATGTGCCTATAAATGTGATTAGAAGGGGGCCCTGCTGGGTGTGGGATTACCCTGGCAGGTTTCTTATGGACCGTAATTGGTGCAGGAATATCAGCAAACTCCATTGTTTGTTCCCTGGGCTCCAAAGCAGATTCAGCAGGGGTTTGTGTGTGTTCCCAGTGACCCGAGAGCACCCTGAAAAAGCTGATTGATTTGAATCTGAGCTCACACACTGGGCGATGCATACTTCACTGCATTGTTAGTGCCACTCTTTTTACTGGCCGCACAATGGTAGTTAATGCCTGACTATAGACAAACAGTTTTAAGAGTGCACAAGACAGCCCTTGAAATCAAACTCCCAAATGGTTAATGTTGAGGCTTTGTAACAGTCTGAGTGAGTACAAAATGGCAAACACAAGGAACAATGATCACCAGGGCACCCTGTGAATTTCCACCACCCATGGGTCTTTCTCCCCCTCACCCTCTGAGTGGTAGTGCCCAGACTGGACTCTCAAAGAACCCAGGGTGGGAAATGGGACAGTGAAAGAGGGAGTGAGGGGATGTTTGTATGAGAAAAAACTGAAAACTCAACTCTACATTTTCTGTATGTTCACCTCCCCCTCAACCTGCCCTCTACCCACAGCCCCAGTTGATTACATTTTGAATACAGAGATGATACTACAATCTTCACATATTCCAGCTAAGTAGGCTATGTTTTTCACAAGCTTCTACCCCCTGCTGTCCTTGGATTCTGTAAAGTCCTAGACCGGTGAAAGATGCCTAATGTTTTGAAAGAGATAAGACTGCCTTCATTGACACATTTTAAGGATATTTTTTTGTGTGGGAATATCCTCGTCTGGTTTATAGGTAATTCCAGTGACACCTGTGTCGTGTCTTTGGCTATGCCGGATTAAGTGATATGACATGCTATTATATAAAATAATTTCTCTGCAATTAATATCACCTGATTGAGCTAATCATGTAAATATAATTAACTAGAGTCGGGCACCACAAAATAATATTTATTGAGCTGTTATCTTCCGAATAAACTCGTAAATACAAAATTGGGTTTAATCATTTATTTACTAAATACCTAACTAATCACACAGAATTACACATACACATAATTAAATCATAACTTGATTACAAATTACGCCATAAAGGAAAACGTCCCTAGCGGCGGAACAGATATGACAGCTTGTTACACAAAGCACAAAGGAAAAGGGGCTGGGTTGAGTTAAAGAGCGGGAAGACTGAGGAACAAAGGGAAGAAGCTGTGCTATCGTAAATACAGTATCTTATGCATTCTAAATTACCGCTCATTTGGTAAAGGAAAATGCAATAAATATTTACTCTGAGCTGCGCTTCGATAGGTTGGTGGTAGATGGAAGGCCGTGTTGCCCAACCGAGTCCTTTGAAGAATGTCTCTGGTGGTCAATTGGATACGTTGTAGTAACGTCGTTGTGTGGTAGAAGGGATACTCTGTCTGTTCCTTCCTAACCTGCGGTTGCTAACTCAATGGCTAGGAGGTATCACTTCTATAGTGAATAAGAGTTCAAAGTTCATACCATTCGCAACCAAAGCTCACGCTGATGTTGGCTTCGTTCTGTAGTTATTATCTGAACCATTCTTTTTTTTTAAATTTTACCTTTATTTTACTAGGCAAGTCAGTTAAGAACAAATTCTTATTTTCAATGACGGCCTAGGAACAGTGGGTTTAAATTTTTATTTATTTTACCTTTATTTATTTATTTTACCTAGGCAAGTCAGTTAAGAACTTAAGAACAAATTCTTATTTTCAATGACGGCCTAGGAACAGTGGGTTAACTGCCTGTTCAGGGGCAGAACGACAGATTTGTACCTTGTCAGCTCGGGGATTCGAACTTGCAACCTTTCGGTTACTAGTCCAACGCTCTAACCACTAGGCTACCCTGCCGCCCCTTACATAGGACCGTCGTCCTACATCCCCGGAACAGGAAGTTCTATTGTCGTCAAGGGCTTATATAGGAAGGGAGAGGAGAGTTTTATAGCACATGTCCCTTCACAGGGCTGCTCAATCAGTGGCCCGCCCTATCTTATGAAAACCCACATCTCACATTTTAGAAGCTAAAATCACATTTCATCCCATCACAAATAATTTCATATTCAAACATTTAAATTGAACAACAAATCCATGTGAATCCGATAACTCTGATGTGTAGACTTTCCACTGTAGAGTTTATGTCATCTTATCATTGATTAGAATATCTCAGATGACAACCGAACTGACATCATATTCATTAAGTACCACCGCATATGTTCAATTGTTCGGATTACCAGAATATAGTTAATTTCCCCCCACCTACTGATGTTCCCAGAATCTCTATGTTAACCAAGAGTTTTGCAAATGTAACCTCAGTAGGGTAGAGAGAGGAAAAAGGGGGGAAGAGGTATTTATGACTGTCATAAACCTACCCCCCAGGCCAACGTCATGACAACTGCATATCAGTGAGTCTGTGTACTTGCAGGCTCCCCCTGTGCCCCAGCTGACCCAGGCAGGGATAAGGGTGTCGGGGAGGGGAACAGGCCCAACAGGCCTCAGTGGGTCCTGGAGGTGGTATGGTTAATGATCTGTCTTCTCTGCTCTCCCCTCCACTGGGTGACCTTAACCCCTCACCTACCACCCTCCGCTCAAACACTGGAACACCAAGCCTCAGTGACCAATGAGGGTCCTCCACTTCACCCAGTGGTGAGGGGATGAGTGAGGGGGCGAGGTGGTCGGACTTTGGACGCTTTCAGCTCTGTGGACAGATAATGAGTCACTAAGGGACCATAGTACATTGGTTCTAATGACAAATGAGGGGATTCAAACACATTCCCAAGCACTAAGTCAGATTCCTTTTAAGACACCCATTTAGTAAGATATATGTATCTAAACCTATGACTGATGATCACAGGTCTTGTAATTGAAGTAGTTTCATGTCATTAGCTGTCTGCTATTTATCATGCTGTTTCATTAGTGAATGGTTTTCACTCTCCACTGAGGGAGTCAGCGTTGGTGCTCACCTGGAGCACAGTGTGTGTGTGTGTGTGTGTGTGTGTGTGTGTGTGTGTGTGTGTGTGTGTGTGTGTGTGTGTGTGTGTGTGTGTGTGAGTGAGAGTGAGAGAGAAACAGATGCGTCAGTGTGCGTGCGTCAAGTGGGAGTGGAGTATGTGACTGGTACGTGCGTCAGGTGTGTGCAGTGTGTGTGTACACAGGCTTCTCTTGGACCTGTCCAGTGAGAGGTGCCTGCCTGCTTGTCCAGGCGAGGCTAAGGGGAATTGAACCACAGTGTGTTAATCTGCACCGTTTGCCTCTAATCCCCCTGGGAGCAGACATTCCTCCTCATAATGAACATGCTAAGTCCCTCCATGCCTGCATACTGTATAACAAGAATGGGGAGAAAACTCATAGCCTATATTATAAACTGGGTGGTTCGAGCTCTGAATGCTGATTGGCTGTATACCACGGTTATGACAAAACGTGTATTTTTACTGTTCTAATTACGTTGGTAACCAGTTTATAATAGCAATAAGGCACGTCAGGCGTTTGTGATATATGGCCAATATACCACAGCTAAGGGCTATATCCAGGCACTCCGCATTGCATCGTGCATAAGAACAGCCCTTAGCCGTGGTATATTGGCCATATACCACACGCCCTCGTGCATTATTGCTTAAATATCACCTGTGTTTACAGAATCATATTTAGTCAATTAAATATAGGCCCAGTACTGTAACGAGAAAGGCCAGGAGCCACGTGATCTGACTAGGAAAAAATCTGGGCCTTGGGTATAACATTTATCTAGGGCTTCCAGTTTTTCCTGGTTAGGGAAAATTCTGGCCCTTTGTATCAGTAATGAACCCCATATGGATGTCAGTTCCTGGTTGTTTCTGTGGAGGCGTGCAGCACGGGCATTTCTCACTGTAGTAAACAGAACAAGAAACTGTCAAACCTGTTGTCTGGCATTCTGTCAAGCATAGCCTCATTTCCAGATATTCTCGTTTCTGAACAAATATGTGGGAGCCTGGCTGCTACTATATCTTCATAAACTGTCACTTTCAGGATATAAAGTACATCCCTCTCTGACAGCGTCATCACAGCAAAACCTGCTATCTGTTTTTCTATGCAAAACTTAATGCGGGCCTAGATAGAGTGCTGTGTGTTGTTGTCAGCTAAGAGGTTACATGAAGACAGAATTCAGGTTTCCCAGAGTGCATTGACTGCTCTCCCTTAGGACAGCAGCAGCCCAGACAGGCTAGTCAGGGCAGGCTCTCCATTGATACAACTGGGCAGAGGCAAAGCACACAGGGACCTCCTTTCACACTGTCCTGCCACAGCAACCAAATCCATACAAAGACAGGCTGCCACCAACAGTGGGTCATCTAATTATGGAATTTGATCCTGTTTAGTGACAAGCGTTGAACAAGCGAGAGCCATGAGGCTTAAGCAGCAGCCCCACAACTGTACAACTCTGGCAGGTAAAGCCATGGAGACATTGGTGTTGGTGCCCAGGGGGCAGATTTACTGGACTGGACCATTCACCTCAATCTCCCCAGCCTTTTGCGGGTGACATGCTGTCTTTGTGTGGACCAAGCTACATCAGTTCAATGGGAAGTGAATAGAGGCTTAGATTTATTGTCATGCATCCACCTCTTTAATCCCCTTGAGCTTGTTATGAAGGAATTGTTTTGGGAGTCTCTTTGCAGAGGAGTTGTGAAGGATTTTGAGTTGTCTTGTAAATAAGACCGTAGACTTTTGTTTTTAACCAGTTGTCAAGCCAGTATTGCGTCCTTTTCTGTGCAACGGTGCATCTTTCGACCCTGTATTTACTTTGCACTGACCCTTCTGTCTGCTCTCCAGAGCAGTGCTGCAGTGGGCAAGGAGAAGGCTGAAGTGGAGGCAGCCAAGGGGGCAGTGGAGGGCCAGGCGGGACGTCTTAGCCAGGAGGCCGAGAAGCTGAGAAAGCGGGCACAGGAGCTGGAGAACGAAGTGGCCAAACTCAACCGCATCATCGATGATGCCAAGCTACAGGAGAGCAAGCTGGGGGACAGAGTCGGCCGGCTTGAGGTGAGGAATAGAGAAACACAAACTTTTAGAATTTGTATAATCAATCAGATGTTGACTGAATTATAGTGCATAAAACATTTACTGGCATGGACAAATAATGAATGGAGTTCAGAGATTTTGGTGGGAATGCAGGTATAAAATGTTTTGCCAAACTCTGTCTACCCTATACCCTTGGATGAAAAATAAACACGCATGGCTCTAGATTACACCTATCTAAACATACTTTACATTGTTTGCGAGATTGTTTGCTAGATCAGACATAATATCACTATAATCTAGAGTGTTCATTTTCAGAAGTGGCTTTCATTCCAGTGCATGTAATTTGTTAACATTTCAACTGTATTAAATTCTTTCTTTCTTAGCTTTAGTGTTCTTATCGATTCAACGGAAAGACAATGTATTCCATTCAGCCCATTTCAGAAGTTACCGGAGTGTGTTTGACAGATCATTACAAACATTTCTGCGGTCGTAACGTTAACCAATAAAACAAATAGGCACAAGCAAAGTATGAAAGAGTCGTAGGAGTAAAATGAAAGCAATCAATCCAGCAAGATTTAAGTTACAAGTGGATTTTGCGTTCCTCTAACACAGGAAATAGATGGCTGAAAAAGACAGATCCTCGGGTGTAACATGAGCTGCTAGTTATATAAAGGAGAGCCACTGTAAACTGCACAGGAGTGTCAATCAGATTGACAGTAATAAAACTTTTCACATTGAAGACCAGATCTGTTACCTATTGTCTAATGCTGGTGTGTGCATATGTGTATGTGTGAGCTCACAGAGAGAGAAGAGGAAGCTGGAAGAGTCTTTGGAAGAAATCAAGGAGCAGGAGGAGGAGATGTCACGTGCCAACCGTGCTCTGACCACGCGGTTAGAGGATGTACAGGTAAGATTGACCAGGCTTTGACCACATGGTTAGATGATGTACAGGTAAGATTGACCAGGCTTTGACCACATGGTTAGATGATGTACAGGTAAGATTGACCGGGCTTTGACCACATGGTTAGAGGATGTACAGGTAAGATTGACCGGGCTTTGACCACATGGTTAGAGGATGTACAGGTAAGATTGACCGGGCTTTGACCGCATGGTTAGAGGATGTACAGATAAGATTGACCGAGCTTTGACCACATGGTTAGAGGATGTACAGGTAAGATTGACCGGGCTTTGACTACAAGCTCGGGAGCATTTACTGGTGAGAATAATAAAGCATAAGTGCTGGTCCTCCTTACCATTCTGACCCATCTTTCTAAACTCTTTCTGTTACAGAGGAACTTGACCAAGCTGAACCATGACCACAGAGAGCTGGAGGAGAGGCTGAAGGAGGAGAGGAGTCAAAAAGAACAGTTCAAGAACACTAAGAATGAGATAGAGGACGAGAGGAGTCTGCTGGACCGCACAGTGGAGAAACTACAGAGGGAGGTGAGTGGACCAACTAAAGGCCTTCGGACATCCTTGCTTTAGTCAATCAAATATCACACCACAGGCATGTGTCAGTGTGTGCATGCATGTCTGTTTGTTAGCAAGGCTAACTCTACCTTCTCCCTGTAGATGAGTGAGATCGTGGAGGCCTCTCAGTCGTCCACCCAGGAGCTGCAGGAGCAGATAAATGTGTACAAGGAGAAGAACCGTCGGGAGATGGCTGAGCTTCAGAGACAGCTGAGGGAACGGGGTGTGGAGCTGGACAAGTCCTGTCTGGCTGCTAAGTCCCTGCAGGAGGAGGTGGGTTGGCCAGTGCTCCCCATGACAATGGAGGATAACCCATTGTCCTGACTCAGTGTCCCAACTCAGGGTTTGTACAGTGAGGTCATGGCTTTGGAATGTGTGTCCTCTCCCCTCTTATACTTCCCCTTTGCCCTGAACTGGACCAGAAGGTCACAGCTGTAGAGATGCCTGGTGGTATTACAGGGTTAAATAGGTTAGATAATGTATCTTTTCATAGATATCTGTGGTTTAGCATGAAGAGTTGGAGCTCTGGAGGGTGGGAAGAGAAATCTAAATCATTGTTTTTCTATGGGTGAAGCATCAGAATGTTTCAGCGATCTTGAACTTCAGACAATAGGATGCATTTATGAACCTGTTTTAATTGAACAAAATATTAAAGTATTAGCTGTGACTTTATCTTATATCACATCCATTGTTCTCATACATTAAGGGAGTTGTAGCTAGGTAGGCTTATGGAATTTGGAGTGAGCCTCTGTAAAGTTCTCCATTGCATTTTTTCTCAATTGAGGAATTCTCCAGCTAATGTTTTTATAATTACTATGGTTCATTTTCACAATCTAGCTCTAACCCCTTAGTAGCTGTGGTCTGCCCCACATAACGCTGTTATAACCCAGGGCCACTGCTCATTGGGTGTGGTTTGACCTACGAAACACATTGGAAGGTTTTTGTTGAATATGGGATAAGCATTTGCTTATTTGATATAATAATGTCCTCCCTCATTGTGTGTCTGAGTTACTAACCCCTGCAGAATGTCATTAAAGAAAACCTATTTCCTACAGCAGGTTAAAGACAGGTGGCCAGACTCAGTCCAACACAGTCCAAACTCCATTGGAATTGTGTTCACTTTTTTCCATGGAAACGTGTCAGTTTTACAGAAGAGAGATGCCTTGCTGCTAAGGGTTCATCTTTGTGTTGTAGTCTACCCAGTGTAATGTATATGCACAGATGGGATATGCTGATGTATCTTTGTCCAGCTGGTCTACAGGAAGAGGGGGATGTTGTGTCTTAGTTGTGAGAGCTGGAATGACAGACCACACATCCTCCTCTCCTCCCCGCTGATCCATACACTCCTCTAAGGCCTGGTGATGAGGTCACTGTTTCATCTGCTTCAGATCTCCAGTCTGTCCCAACCCACACATATATCTTATAAGCATGCCTATTAAGACCTGCTAAAGACAACTGTGTTTTCTTCTTTCATCTTCTTCACTCACCAGGCTAGTGTTTGTGAAAGTTTCTCTTAAGTCACTATTGTTAAAGGAACAGATGGCATATTGTGGCCACTGCTGAAATTGCATTGCTAAAGCAGACATGACAGGTATGGATGTTACAGTAACAGTATGACAGGTGTGGTTTATTTGTTCGCTGTGGCGTACTGCTAAATGAGTAGGAGCCATTCACAAAAGCTGTTGTTCATTCCCATTCTGTTTTAAAAGTGTGTGTGGTGTGTGTGTCCTGCAGCTGAGCCACGTGGAAGAAGATCTGAGGCAGTGTAAGAGGGAAAGGGATGATGCGGTCCTCAAGGAGAAGGTCCTGGATCAGAAAGTCTACCACCTGGAGGTGGAGGCAGAGACCAAAGCCCACTCCAAGGATGACAATATCCGACAGGTCAAACTCATGGAGGTATGGAGGAATATCTTAGTTATTAATTTCACATTGTCTCTAAATTATATACTTTATACATGGAGACTTTCTTCTGCCATTTAAAGTGTCAGCCTTTTCGTGCTGTATTAATTGGTTATCTTTGAGTCTTCAGTCTATGCTAGTCCTTCCATTTCGTCTCTGTTTGTACTCCAGTCCTGAGGAAGGAACAGTTCCCAGCTAGCACATAATGTTCTGAGAACCATGTTTCTCAGAGCTTGGTGAGAGCAGGTTTGTCCTATGGTTATTTTGCATACAACCTTCCCACAACTTTCTGGGAATGGTGCAGGATAGTTGCTTGGTTTTAGAACATTCTTAGCACATTTAAGGAACTTAACAAGATAACATAATTTTCTTGGTATTTCATTACTTTAAAACAGAATGTTTCCTAAAAGTTAAAACATGGTTACATTTAGTAAAAATTCTCGTAATGTTCTAGGAACGTTCTCCAACTGATTTGATATTGGGCATGTTCTCAAATAGTTCAGAGAACGTTAAGAAACAACGTTGTTCTGTGGGTATTTCAGTACTTGCTGATTGGGCTAATTCCATTGATAGAGAACAGAAGATTATTGAAGTTTTTGAGAGATAAGCAGCATGTTATTATGCACATCTGATTAAAATTGTATGCACGTGTTCAGTGTGTGATATTGGAAATATGGATCTGATTGAATGCGCATAGCTTAATTGGCAGGCCCTCATTGGTTGTTGGCCAGGTTATTCAATTGTGCTACCTTTGAGCTGGTGCAGATGGACTCAGCTTGGAACCGGCTATGTTGTATCCGCTGTCATGTTGGAAATAACCGTTTCTATTATGTTAATACTTTATACTCTCTAGTTTCTCTTTGCAATATCTAAAAAGAACCTTCTTCCTTCAACAATTTATTGTTTCGAATCTCACTGATGCCGTGTCACAATAAAATATTACTGTCTAAATTAATTTCTGTGTCCTATCTGTGCTTGGAGATAAAGGGTTAAAATAAGATAGCAGTATTATTAGAAGTGTTCTTAAAAGATTCAGTGAACATTTTAATGAAATTATTCAAAAACCTCCAAATAACCTAGAAATTCCTTTCTCAGACCGTTAATAAAACCTCCTAGGAAAGCATTCAAGGAACCAGAGTAAAACATTCTCAGACCGTTAATAAAACCTCCTAGGAAAGCATTCAAGGAACCAGAGTAAAACATTCTCAGACCGTTAATAAAACCTCCTAGGAAAGCATTCAAGGAACCAGAGTAAAACATTCTCAGACCGTTAATAAAACCTACTAGGAAAGCATTTAAGGAACCAGAGTAAAACATTATCAGACCGTTAATAAAACCTCCTAGGAAAGCATTCAAGGAACCAGAGTAAAACATTCTCAGACCGTTAATAAAACCTCCTAGGAAAGCATTCAAGGAACCAGAGTAAAACATTCTCAGACCGTTAATAAAACCTCCTAGGAAAGCATTCATGGAACCAGAGTAAAACATTCTCAGACCGTTAATAAAACCTCATAGGAAAGCATTCAAGGAACCAGAGTAAAACATTCTCAGACCGTTAATAAAACCTCCTAGGAAAGCATTCAAGGAACCAGAGTAAAACATTCTCAGACCGTTAATAAAACCTCCTAGGAAAGCATTCAAGGAACCAGAGTAAAACATTCTCAGACCGTTAATAAAACCTACTAGGAAAGCATTTAAGGAACCAGAGTAAAACATTATCAGACCGTTAATAAAACCTCCTAGGAAAGCATTCAAGGAACCAGAGTAAAACATTCTCAGACCGTTAATAAAACCTCCTAGGAAAGCATTCAAGGAACCAGAGTAAAACATTCTCAGACCGTTAATAAAACCTCCTAGGAAAGCATTCATGGAACCAGAGTAAAACATTCTCAGACCGTTAATAAAACCTCATAGGAAAGCATTCAAGGAACCAGAGTAAAACATTCTCAGACCGTTAATAAAACCTCCTAGGAAAGCATTCAAGGAACCAGAGTAAAACATTCTCAGGAACTCCTTGCAACCAAAAAAATGCACGTTCCCAGAACAGGCAACATTTTTACTTCTGTTCTCAGAATTTTTTTTATTTTTTAAAGTTTTGTTTTACCGGTCAGGAAACGTATGGCTTTGTTCCCATAACCAATGTGAAATCAAAAACATACAATCCCACAACTTCCAAGGAAACACATGTGCTAGCTGGGTTCTTACCTGAGTTTGTTATAGACAGAAGTCATGTGTACTCTGCTGTTGACTGTGGTGTGATGGCAAAACACTGCAGAAGGAAATCTAAAGCTGCCATTCAGAAAAGCAACCCCATGTTTTACAGCAAGGTCAAATAATAATGTCATTGGTATTACCATGTTGATGCTGTGTACTGCAGGACAGGATCAATCAGCTGGAGCTGGATCTGGATGAGGAAAAGCAAAGTGGAGACCTGCTGATTGTCAGGATAGACCGAGGAAGAGAACAGGTGAGTCTATTACCACTATCACTATGACTGACCACTCGAACTGACCTCCAGTCAGTGGGGCATTCTAACATTCATTAACCGTGGTTCACCAAGGTCATTCACCAATTTGTCTCTTGACTCTCCTGTGACCGGGAGTCACACTCCTAAACTTCATTATCATCTGCAAAAGGCAGAAAGCATTTCAAGTACAGTCTTTCCAGAGCAGCTTGGCATAATGTGACATCTAAGCTTACACCCCGTATCAGTTCTTTGTGCTTGTCTGCCATCCCCTCCCGCCATTGACAGCTCAAATACCCACACACACAGACCTACACACCGAGCCATTCTTCATTGCGCGTGTGTGTGTGCCCCCCCCCCCGTTTGGAACAGCCGCCCAAAAATCCCACTATCCCAGTTAATTTGTGTTCTAGAGAGAGCAGAGTGATTATTGCCATGTAAGAGGATCTTGCATAATCGTTCAGTTTGGCAGGCTGCCTGCTCGGTGTAAAAGCGCCAATCCAATTTTCATGCATCAGTCACAAAAGACCCCTTTTAATGCACCACCTCAGCCAAAATATGCACACTGCCAAATGTATCGAGTTTATGGCTATGGAGTTCACTTAGCTGTGACTGCGTCTCAGGGACAAATCCATTTATTGTGGCTGATCATAGTTCTCACATCCTGAGGGAGTCAGACCTAAACACTGCAGCTTTCCTTCCCCTCTGATAAACCTGCTGATGTGGCCATTATAAACTCAGATTGAGATCAGAGTACATGCTCCCTGAAGAAAGGGTTGTTGTCAGAAAGGTTGTTGTCAGAAAGGGTTGTTGTCAGAAAGGGTTGTTGTCAGAAAGGGTTGTTGTCAGAAAGGGTTGTTGTCAGAAAGAGTTGTTGTCAGAAAGGGTTGTTGTCAGAAAGGGTTGTTGTCAGAAAGGGTTGTTGTCAGAAAGGGTTGCTAACTCAGATCAGGTGCTTTTTCATGAGGAAGTGACATTATTCCAGATACAATTCATGTACAGGACAAGCTTATTCCTCTAGGATGTATTTTGTATTATTCAACACGTGCTAAGGGCATTTATCTCCAAGGTTCTGCCCTGTTGCAATACCTCTGCAATTCACTGTGCTCTCATTGATGTACATGCTGCCAGTGCAATCATGATACATTCTTCATGTCTAACAAAGATAGGACTAGTTATTTTACGGTCAGGCTCATTGTCCCGCAGTAGTAAGATTAAAGGGCTAAGTCTGCACAGTCCTCCAACCTTGAAATGGATGGAAATGTAAAGACCTGAACAAAGTATGAGAGGCCTAGAAGGAATGAACAAGTACTTACATTTCCTTAAAGGCAAGAAACTCCTGGCACAGAGAAAAGAGTAGCACTAGACAAAGTGGCATCACCGCAACACTGGGTCAAGGTGAGTTGCCAAGGCAACGGTGGCATGGTGTACAGTCATAGTGAAGTGGATGGGGTTAGGATAGGAGGATGTGGTGGTCAGTGGGAGAGGGGGACGGAGAGAGTGGGGTCTGCATGGCCATGATGGCTGGAAGTGAAGGGGGGCGGGGGCGGCAGGAAGAACACCTGCGCCTCTCCTGGCACCAGGTGCTCTTCTCCTGTCTAAATGAGAGTAATCTCTCCTCCCGCCGTCTCTCACAAAGCAGATTAGTTTCTGCTGTATGTTCCAGTCTGCTGAATCAGCTCCCTCAAGCACTGCACCGGGCACACCAGTTATGTGGCCCATCGCTCATCAGAGCAGCCCACTGTCACACACTAATTGGCATAAAATATCACCCATACTAAGCTCCCCTTGCAAAAAAAATTGTCGATTAGTTGTCTTTTTTCCATCCTCATCTGTATTCCCTTCTCTTGAACTAGTCTCTCTCTCTCTCTCTCTCTCTCAGAGACAGTGAAGTAGTTTGAGTTTGTAATCATAACTAATTAAAGCAAACCAACCAGGAGTCAAAGGTTGTTTATTATTCTTGGTTGCTAATCTTTCACAGAAATAGTCAAGCTTAAAAGCTAACATTTACATTTTTCTCTGTCTGGTTTTTGGAGAGAAGTTCAACTCCCTGAGAAATTGTGGGGCTTAAGTGCATTCCTAGCACTAGCTATGATAGGTTAATCTAAATATAACTGATTTACCACTCTGAGTCTATCTGAATGTACATTACTGAGAGCTGACGTGAGATCAGTTCAGGGGAATGCAACCAAATAAGAATATCCAAAACCCCAATTAGCCACAGGAAGGCTCCTTCCACCTTGAGTAAGACACTACAACAACTGCACACCTACACATACAGGAAGGGTTCTTCCTACCGACACACAAGCAGCCTCTCATAATAATTGTGTTCTCAGAGTGTGTAACCATTGCGATGACAGTCCTCTCCGCTCTGGTTGACAGGTAGAGCAGATGAGGAATGAACTCCTGCAGGAGAGGGCTGGCAGACAGGACCTGGAGTGTGACAAGATGACTCTGGAGAGACAGGTACACACTGCTCTGTTCTGCCCACTCCTTCCTCCCTTCCTGTCTGGGGGGAAACAACAGCAGTCTATCTGTGAAAAGTACATTAGGCTCATACCAAAACATGCACTCATCTAATCCATCTCTGTCTTTTATCTTTCCTTCTCTGTCTCCATCTCTATACTCCTGCTCTGAAAATGGTCTTGTTGACCAAAACATTAGCTAAATAAAGTAGGATTAAGACTGCGTATCAAAGTTGTTTCTCACACTGTTTCTAACAGAACAAGGACCTGAAGAGCAGAATAGCCCATCTGGAGGGCTCCCAGAAGTCTAACAAGGAGGGCCTGGTTAGCCAGCTGGAGAGCCGGATCCAGGAGATGGAGGAGAGGCTGGAGGGAGAGGAGCGGTATGGTTAAGGTTGGGGTAGGGATGGGTTCCTAGGGAGAGATGGAGTTGGGGTTGGTTTGGGTTCCTAGCGAGAGATGGAGTTGGGGTTGGTTTGGGTTCCTAGCGAGAGATGGATTTGGGGTTGGTTTGGGTTCCTAGCGAGAGATGGGGTTGGGGTAGGGATGGGTTCCTAGCGAGAGATGGGGTTGGGGTAGGGATGGGTTCCTAGCGAGAGATGGGGTTGGGGTAGGGTTGGGTTCCTAGGGAGAGGTGGGGTTGGGGTAGGGGTTGGAGGGAGAAGAGAGGTCCTGCTACAGGGACCAGTGCTGCCTACAGACTCATTACAGAAGCTGTCTGGCTTTCATAGTAATTAGGTCACATTGCACTTAACCTTGGTTCATTGGGTTGGCTAGTTTAGTTTTACATTCTTAGGTCATACTGCATACTATGTGTAGATGTATGCAGTATGTGGCATATGGCCAATTACATTGTGGTTTCCAGAGCGTTCTATGTACTGCAACAGTATGTGACATGTAGCAGATCGGTAGTCTTACCCATGGTGCTGTGTTTTCTAGGGACCGTGCCAACCTGCAGCTGGTGAACCGGAGGCTGGAGAGGAAGGTGAAGGAGATGATGATGCAAGTTGATGAAGAGCACCACTCACTGCAGGATCAGAAGGACCAGGTCAGGATGCAACATACACATATATATACCTATACACACACACACACACACACACACACACACACACACACACACACATACACACACACACACACACAGCTGTGTTAACCCTTGGTGTTCCTCTTGCAGCTGAACCTGCGTCTGAAGGCCCTGAAGAGGCAGATGGACGAGGCGGAGGAGGAGATTGACCGGCTGGAACACGGCAAGAAGAAGCTGCAGAGAGACCTGGATGAACAGCAGGAGGCCAACGAGCAGCTCCAGAGCCAGCTCAAATCCCTGCGCAGCGAGATGAGGTAAAAATGCTAAATACACATGGCTAACAGAAGACGCTAAGAACATGCTCATTCTGCTTTGGTATTTGTTCACCTAGTTAATTGTAATGCAGCTCTAGCCAGCTGAAGCTAACAGCGTGCACCAAGAGATTCCACAGTGTAAAGAACATGCTTATGAAGTTTCACAGGGGCACGCACATTATGTAAACCCACTGTAAAACATCTGAACATATTCCCTTCCACTGCTCTAGGGTATTACTCACACCTTCCTGAACAATGTAGTCTAACATGAACATAGTCAAATGCAATGTGTGTAGGCTTTAGCCCACTTTCTCTCAAACTGTAACTCTTTCATACTGTGTAAACTACCTCACCCAGCCCTCCACCCAGAATAACACTAGTTTCCCCTCCCTGAAGGCGTAAGACTAACTCTGCTCCTCTGGACGACGATGATGAGGATGACATCAGCACGGACGGAGAGACCTACTTCCGCTCTTCATCTGGCTATAAACGCTCCTCTAGCCAAGACAACATCATATCAACATTCTCTTTGTGAACCAACACAATGAAGAGAATGTTACTAAAACTACAGAAGGACCAAGTGGACTGACTCCTATTCAGAGAGACCACTTTCAGGTCACAATGTGCTTTTGGAAAACTGGTCAAATAGCATAGTGATGTGTGTTTGCTCTTCCTTTCACAGTACATAGATTGACAGGGAATGGTTAGATAATAGTTATTGATTAATTACAATGTATTGCAAATGATTGATTATAATTTAGCAATAGTTGAATTATCAGCACAATTTCTAAGTTCTAAGTTAATCATTGCACGTGTCTTCTTACATCTTATGAATGATCTAGCAATGAGATGTAAAGGGAATCCAATTATTCACCGTGTAATGCACTGTAAAGGACAGCATTCTGTAACCTCTTATACCTTTTTGAAATGTATTAATCCCTCACTAGATTTTATATCCTTAATCAAATATGTCAAGCCGCTTATCAAGTCTGATAGAAACAAATGTCATTTGAAACATTCATTTTTGTATTGTGCATTAGAATATCAATTCAATTTTGTAATGAAGTCAGGCAGAGTGTAAGGTCTTAAATTGATTTGAGTGAAATATTTGCTATTTATTTACTGTTGAATATATGAAGAAATGGCTGAATGAAGGGCAATATGTTTTTAGGGACATTTGTATGAGGGATTCCTCTTTATACAGATGCTTTTTTGTATCTTAAAAAAAAACCTGAATAAGGAATAGTAATCCATCCATAATGTTAGCGTGGTCTACAGAAAACATCTCTGTTTTATCACTTCTGTTTTCCGGTTTATGACTCCTGACTTATTGCAGTATTCAACCCTGCCTTTATTAAAATAAGATACAGTAGAACTTTTATAAAGACTGGTTAGATCACCGTTCTCAAATCAAGGTTCTACTGTGTATTTTTAGTTGGGCTTTTCTACTAACTACGGGGACTGCTCTGTTACTCCTGAGATTATTGTTTAAATCGTCAATTGTCCATTTTTTTTTGCATTATAGTAATTATCACATTCCTTACTTTTGCTTAAAAGTGATTCATCTCTGTATTTCATAGAAATATGACTTTTACCAGAAACATGTTACAATGTGAGAAGAAGCTATTTATGTTTATGGTATATCCTCCAAGAACTAAACAGTGTTAATATTGGACATACGAGTCAATCTACTGTAAAATGAACAATATTTTTTGTTGTTGAATACCTGTGTTTGTATTTGCTATGTGGATCTGTGGGGAGCATATTAATATGCTATATGACCATACAGTCAGTACCTGTTATAAGCATCTGTTGTGCCTATATATTATCTGTTGGAGGGGACTGTCCTCTGTTATGCAAGTTTATATGATGAGGGACTTTCTACAGGTGAGCTGTATTGACAATCGATCTGTTTAGCTACACTGTGATGATTTGCACTGTCTGAGGGATTATTTCTGAAGGCGTCCAAGGCTGTTGCCATATGGAATGAAGAAGAGGCCTTTGGCTGTGTGCCTCCTCCGGGCGTTTTGGAGTGGGGGGGTTGAGAAGAAATACTGCCGCTACCTCTCTGTATGTACACATCTGTACTTTGCTGAGACTAAAAGCCCTGCTAAAATGAAATAAAGTTATCCTTAGTTAATCTCACATGCTTATTGTCTCTGTAAATCATACTGCTGATCACATCTGTCTCTTCTGATCTATTTAGGTACACAAAATAAGCAACTTTGGAGAGTGTTTAGTTGTATGAGGAAGTTGAAAGGATTGACCTCAGTGGTGCGTGAATGCTTTATGATCCTCTCAGTGTGACCTCATTCATCCTACTTATTATTTTATCGTCTGGCCAAAGCAGCTGTGTCAATATCAGCCCCCCATATTTAATATGGAACTCAGTGGGCCAGTATTTTCCTGCTGAAGCCTATTGATCCTGTGTCCAGCACCTGACACCAAAGTACAGCAGGGCAGGTCCTCCAAGGTCTCAGGGGTAAAGGACATGATTGATCCCTTGTGTTAAAGAGATATGCACCCTCCCACCATATGTGAAAACCAGGCTGCATTAGGAGATATGACTTCATTATTTTTTTTAATGTATTTTACAGTTGACTACAGAGGAAGAAAGGGAGTAGAGACAAGGCTTTCTTATCCTCTCAGCAAGGCTGGCAGGTCATTGTTCCCAGGTCGTGACCTGCATTTGTCACCATTCTGTGGAGAACAAACAAATCAACCTTTTAAATGCATGGGGATCATCTCTGGCCCTCTGTCAGCCCAAGCAGCATACACACTGGGGGTGCACTGCTCGGGGTGGGGCTTTTGTGAGGGCTTTACAGAATGACCATTCTTGAAATTCTTGTCCTGTGCCTGGTTGAACTCATGCAGTAATTGGTGAAAGAGGGAAGTGGGGAGCGGGAAACTGCCATGAGGTAGTAACTTTACAATTACAAAATATTAAGCTGTCGTGGTTGGTGGCAGTGGTGATTTTCTGTTAAAAGTATTGTACCCTGATTTCAGACACCATTTCTTTTTGTTCAGGTCTCAATTGTATAACTTTTAGAATTTTCTAGTTGAGATTGAAGAATATCTTGTTCTTTCAGATAATATTGAACGATGAAAAGAAGTGGTCCGACCAACTATTTATAACTTTCTCAAAACTGTACATGGTACTCTGCTGACCTCTAGCTGTAGAAAGGCACACGTTAGAAGGTACAACATCCGGAATGTTGGCTTTGTTTTGTCTGCTGTAATTTGTGTTCTCACATCCTCTTGATATTATTCTCTAAAAGGGTCAAATGCATGCTTGCCTGTTGGTGAGATGGGAAGGAAGCATGACATGGTAAAGATGAAGAGGGGCCATTATTATCTACCCATTATTTTAGAAGGGGCAAGAAGTATATGAATATGGAGGGAGGGAGGTCCAGATTTCAGAGAATGTTTCATTTTTCAAATGCCTGAAACAGCCTTTTCCTGCAGTCTTGTCATTTTAATAATGCACATGGATTCTTTAAGAACTTTTATGCCTTAGGAGTTTAGTACAACTACCACTGGGATACAGTATCATAACCAAATAATTAAAGCAATTTTAGTGTCTTCTAAAGTCTAGAAACCTTGCCAGCAGGCATGACAGCTAAAATAGTTAGACAAGCTACTCTAACTTGATTGATAGCCTGATGGCTTGGTAGCGAGTTATGAAGTTGGGAGATTGGGAACCTATCTAGCTGGCTAGCTAAAGTCAACTTCATAAAATTGCTAGGTGGCTAGTATTACAGAGAAACAACACACATTTTTGTTTGATTTATTCATCAATAAAAAAATCAATAGGCTACATAGCTTGATCAAACTAATTTACAGACATACAGTACCAGTCAAAGTTTGAACACACCTACTCATTCCAGGGTTTTTCTTTAGTTTTACTATTTCTACATTGTAGAATAATAGTGAAGACATCAAAACTATGAAATAACACATATGGAATCATGTAGTAACCAACAAAGTGTTAAACAAATCAAAATATATTTTTGATTTTTGATTCTTCAAAGTATCGCCGTGTCTCCAGCCAGCTTTACTCACTGGAACCATATGATCACTCGGCTATGCATGCCTCTCCCTAATGTCAATATGCCTTGTCCATTGCTGTTCTGTTTAGTGATTATTGTCTTATTTCACAGCAGAGCCTCTAGCCCTGCTCAATATGCCTTAGCTAACCCTTCAGTTCCACCTCCCACACATGCGGTGACATCATCTGGTTTAAATTATGTTTCTATAGACAATATCTCTCTCATCGTCACTCTGTGCCTAGGTTTACCTCCACTGTATTCACATCCTAATATACCCTTGTCTGTACATTATGCCTTGAATATATTGCGCCCAGAAACCTGCTCCTTTTACTTTCTGTTCCGAACGTACTAGACGACCAGTTCTTCTAGCCTTTAGCCGTACCCTTAACCTACTCCTCCTCTGTTCCTCTGGTGATGTAGAGGTTAATCCAGGCCCAGCAGTGCCTAGCTCCACTCCCATTCCCCAGGCGCTCTCATTTGTTGACTTCTGTAACCGTAAAATCCTTGGTATCATGCATGTTAACATTAGAAGCCTCCTCCTCAAGTTTGTTTTATTCACTGCCTTAGCATACTCTGCCAACCCGGATGTCCTAGCCGTGTCTGAATCCCGGCTTAGGAAGACCACCAAAACCTCTGAAATTTCCATCCCTAACTATAACATTTTCGGTCAAGATAGAACTGCCTAAGGGGGCAGAGATAGCCTGCAGAGTTCTGTCATACTAATCCAGATCTGTGCCCAAACAATTCGAGCTTCTACTTCTAAAAATCCACCTTTCCAGAAACAAGTCTCTCACTGTTGCCGCTTGCTATAGACCACCCTCTGTCCCCAGCTGTGCCCTGGACACCATATGTGAATTGATTGCCCCCCATCTATCTTCAGAGCTCGTACTGCTAGGTGACCTGAACTCGGACATGCTTAACACCCCGGCCATCCTACAATCTGAGATAGATACCCTCAACCTCACACAAATTATCAATGAACCTACCAGGTACAACCCCAAATCCGTAAACATGGGCACCCTCATTAATATCATCCTAACCAACTTGCCCTCCAAATACACCTCTGCTGTCTTGAACCAAAATCTCAGCGATCACTGCCTCATTGCCTGCATCCTTATTAAAGGGTCTGTGGTCAAATGACCACCCCTCATCACTGTCGAACACTCCTTAAAACACTTCAGCGAGCAGGCCTTTCTAATCGACCTGTCCCGGGTATCCTGGAAGGATATTGACCTCATCCCGTCAGTAGAGGATGCCTGGTTATTCTTTAAAAGTGCCTTCCTCACCATCTTAAATAAGCAGGCCCCATTCCAAAAAAATGTAGAACCAGGAACAGATACAGTCCTTGGTTCACTCCAGACCTGACTTCCCTTGACCAGCACAAAAACATCCTGTGGCGTACTGCATTAGCATCAAATAGCCCCCGCGATATGCAACTTTTCAAGGAAGTCAGGAACCAATATACACAAGCAGTTAGGAATGCTAAGGCTAGCTTTTTCCAAAAGAAATTTGCATCCTGTAGCACAAACTCAAAAAGGTTCTGGGACACTGTAAAGTCCATGGAGAATAAGAGCACCTCCTCCCAGCTCCCCACTGCACTGAAGCTAGGAAACACTGTCACCACCGATAAATCCACAATAATTGAGAATTTCAATAAGCATTTATCTACAGCTGGCCATGCTTTCCACCTGGCCACCCCTACCCCGGTCAACTGCCCCCCCACCCCCCCACAGCAACTCGCCCAAACCTCCCCCACTTCTCCTTCAACCAAATCCAGATAGCTGATGTTCTGAAAGAGCAGCAAAATCTGGACCCCTAGAAATCAGCCGGGCTAGACAATCCGGACCCTCTCTTTCTAAAATGATCTGCCGAAATGTATAGCAACCCATATTACTAGCCTGTTCAACCTCTCTTTCATATTGTCCGAGATACCCAAAGATTGGAAAGCTGCTGCGGTCATCCACCTCTTCAAATGGGGAGACACTCTAGACCCAAACTGCTACAGACCTATATCTATCCTACCCTACCTTTCTAAGGTCTTCGAATGCCAAGTTAACAAACAGATCACCGACCATTTCGAATCCCACCGTACCTTCTCCACTATGCAATCTGGCTTCAGAGCTGGTCATGGGTGCACCTCAGCCACACTCAAGGTCCTAAACGATATCATAACTGCCATTGATAAGAGACAATACTGTGCAGCCGTATTCATCAACCTAGCCAAGGCTATCGACTCTGTTCATCACCACATTCTTATCTGCAGACTCAACAGTCTTGGTTTCTCAAATGACTGCCTCGCCTGGTTCACCAACTACTTCTCTGATAGAGTTCAGTGTATCAAATCGGAGGGCCTGTTGTCCGGACCTCTGGCAGTCTCTATGGGGGTGCCACAGGGTTCAATTCTTGGGCCGACTCTCTTCTCTGTATACATCAATGATGTCACTCTTGCTGTGGGTGATTCTCTGATCCACCTCTACGCAGACAACACCATTCTGTATACTTCTGGCCCTTCTTTGGACACTGTGCTAACTAACCTCCAGACGAGCTTCAATGCCATACAACTCTCCTTCCGTGGCCTCCAACTGCTCTTAAATGCTAGGAAAACTAAATGCAGAAGTTCATACTCTTCAAACGATTGCTGCCCGCACCCTCCCGCCCGACTAGCATCACTACTCTGGACGGTTCTGACCTAGAATATGTGGACAACTACAAATACCTAGGTGTCTGGATAGACTGTAAACTCTCCTTCCAGACCCACATTAAGCATCTCCAATCCAAAATTAGATCTAGAATCGTAACAAAGCATCCTTCACTCATGCTGCCAAACATACCCTTGTAAAACTGACTAGCCTACTGATCCTTGACTTTGGCGATGTCATTTACAAAATAGCCTCCAACACTCTACTCAACAAATTGGATGCAGTCTATCACAGTGCCATCTGTTTTGTCACCATATACTACCCACCACTGCCACCTGTACGCTCTCGTTGGCTGGCCCTCGCTTCATACTCATCGCCAAACGCACTGGCTCCAGGTCATCTACAAGTCTTTGCTAGGTAAAGTCCCACCTTATCTCAGTTAACTGGTTACCATAGCAGCACCCACCCACAGCACACGCTCCAGCAGATATATTTCACTGGTCAACCCCAAAGCCAATTCCTCCTTTGGCCGCCTTTCCTTCCAGTTCTCTGCTGCCAATGACTGGAACGAAAATAGCTGAAGACTCTTATTTCCCTCACTAACTTCAAGCACCAGCTGTCAGAGCAGCTCACAGATCATTGCACCTGTATATAGCCCATCTGTAAATAGCCCATCCAATCTACCTCATCTCCATACTGTATTTATTTTGCTCCTTTGTACCCCAGTATCTCTACTTGCACATTCATCTTCTGCACATCTATCACTCCAGTGTTTATTTGCTATATCGTAATTACCTCGCCACTATAGCCTATTTGATTGCCTTACCTCCCTTACCTCATTTGCAGACACTGTATATATACTTTTTTCTCTGTTATATTATTGACTGTATGTTTGTTTATTTCATGTGTAACTCTGTGTTGCTGTATGTGTCGAACTGCTTTGCTTTATATTGGCCAGGTCGCAGTTGTAAATGAGAACTTGTTCTCAACTAGCCTACCTTGTTAAATAAAGGTTAAATAATAATTGGATTGATGTTGGGTGATTGTGAAGGACAGGTCATCTGATGCAGCACTTCATCACTCTCCTTCTTGGTCAAAAAGCTTTTACACAGCCTGGAGGTGTGTTTTGGGTCATTGTCCTGTTGAAAAACAAATGATAGTCCCACTAAGCACAAACCATATGGAATGGCGTACCGCTGCAGAATGCTGTGGTAACCATGCTGGTTAAGTGTGCCCTAAATTGTAAATAAATGACAGACCTTTTGCGGAATATCACTCTTTCCCTGATGGTTTTCCTGGAGAGAAGTGGCTTCTTTGCTGCCCTTCTTGACACTAGGCCATTCTCCGAAAGTCTTCGCCTCACTGTGCGTGCAGATGCACTCACACCTGCCTGCTGCCATTCCTGAGCAAGCTCTGTACTGGTGGCGCCCCGATCCCGCAGATGAATCAACTTTAGGAGACGGTCCTGGCGCTTGCTGGACTTTCTTGGGCCCCCTGAAGCCTTCTTCACAACAATTTAACCGCTCTCCGTGAAGTTTTTGATAAATGGTTGATTTAGGTACAATCTTACTGGCAGCAATATCCTTGCCTGTGAAGCCCTTCTTGTGCAAAGCAATGATGACGGCACGTGTTTCCTTGCAGGTAACCATGGTTGGCAGAGGAAGAACAATGATTCCAAGCACCACCCTTCTTTTGAAGCTTTCAGTATGTTATTCAAACTCAATCAGCATGACAGAGTGTCCTCATCAACCCTCACACCTGTGTTAACGAGAGAATCACTGACATGATGTCAGCGGGTCCTTTTGTGACAGGGCTGAAATGCAGTGGAAATGTTTTGGGGGGATTCAGTTAATTTGCATGGCAAAGAGGGACTTTGCAATTCATCTGATCACTCTTCATAACATTCTGGAGTATATGAAAATTGCCATCATACAAACTGAGGCAGCAGACTTTGTGAAAATGTATATTTGTGTCATTCTCAAAACTTTTAGCCATGACTGTACACACCCCTGAGGGGCCCCAGTGTTAACGATCAGCCTGGCAGACGGGTTGTTGCTTATTCTTACCACCTGGGGGCGGCCCATCAGGAAGTCCAGGGAGAGGCTCGGGAGAGACGAAGGTTGAAGGTCAAGCATCCTCCGATACACAACCGAACCAAGCTGCACTGCTTCTTAACACAGCACGCATCCAACCCGGGAAGCCAGCCGCACCAATGTGTCAGAGGAAACACCGTGCACCTGGCAACCTTGGTGAGCGTGCACTGCGCCCGGCCTGCCACAGAAGTCGCTGGTGCGCGGTGAGACAAGGATATCCCTACCGGCCATGCCCTCCCTAACCCGGACGACGCTATGCCAATTGTGCGTCGCTCCACGGACCTCAGATGAGACTAGAATTGAGCTTTTTGGCCATCAAGGAAAACGCAATGTCTGGCGCAAACCCAACACCTTTCATCACCCCGAGAACACCATTCGCACAGTGAAGCATGGTGGTGGCAGCATCATGCTGTGGGGAGGTTTTTCATTGGCAGGGACTGGGAAACTGGTCAGAATTTAAGGAATGATGGATTGTGCTAAATACAGGGAAATTCTTAATGGAAACCTGTTTGTCTTCCAGAGATTTGAGACTGGGACGGAGGTTCACCTTTCAGCAGGACAATGACCCTAAGCATACTACTAAAGCCACACTCGGGTGGTTTAAGAGGAAACATTTAAATGTCTTGGAATGGCCTAGTCAAAGCCCAGACCTCAATCCAATTGGGAATCTGTGGTATGACTTAAAGATTGCTGTACACCAGCGGAACCTATCCAACTTCAAGGAGCTGGAGCAGTTTTGCCTTGAAGATTGGGCAAAAATCCCAGTGCCTAGATGTGCCAAACCTATAGAGACATACCCCAAGAGACTTGGAGCTGTAATTGCTGCAAATGGTGGCTCTACAAAGTATTGACTTTGGGGGGTGAATAGGTATGCACACTTAAGTTTTCAACTTTGTCTTATTTCTTGTTTGTTTCACAATAAAAAATACTGTATAGCCTTGTTATTGCTATTCTAATTGTGTTACTTTTTATTATTACTTTGTATTTGAGTCTACTTGGTAAATATTTTCTTAACTCTTATTGAACTGCATTGTTGGTTAAGGGCTTGTAAGTAAGCACTTCACGATAAAGTCTACACTTGTATTCGGCGTATGCGACAAATAAAGTTTGATTTGATTTGAATCAAGTGCCTTCCAGAAGCAAGACACTAAGATTACAATCAACACCTTACCTGACATATAGTACTCATGGGATAGTGAAATATGGCATCTGAGTTTGATACATGACTGTGTTACTTTAATAAGTGATCTGTGATAAAGCATGAAAGGGTGGCCATACTAGGTGGCTGGTTGCCTGATTGCAGAAGTTAACAAAACCATTTGTTTGTTGTGTGGTTAATGGTTAACCTAAACACGTGGAAATAACACTCATACTATTCAATTGACTTACTTTACATATTGGCACATCTTTGTTGAAACATATTTCAGTTGAACTTTTCTATGCCTCCACTCATTGCCTATGTATAACATGACCTGTTACACAATTGGTTTTACTATGAGACCAAAGAAAATACCCTGAACATTAGTTTAGTTTCTATGTGTCTGTTTCTGCTGAGGGAGGACACAGAGTTGTGACCATATCAATTCCAGGAATGTGATCCCCCATTGTGACATAGAGAAATACTTCATGCATTTTTCTCAAGGAAGGTACAGTAGTATATTTATCTGTATTTTCACATTCACTGCAAACTCTGGAAGGATCAGCAACCCCTCTTTGTCAAAACCTCCTCCCATAATGATCAAATATCCCCTGTCACATTTTAAATGAGCAGCCTACCATATCATCAACACATTTCACCCCAAGCCTTAATAAAACACTATCGAAACCTGAATATAAGCAAACAGATCTGTTTGTTTATATTCAGGTTTCGATACAACCTTACTGTAATTCAACTCACACATGATTACCCACAAACCATTCAATGTCTATACTGCAGACACTCAATACTGCTACAGAACCAGAAGCAGTCCTGCCTAGCCTGGCTACCTACAGTAATGACCTGCCATGAGAGAGAATATAATGTGTCTCTCTAGCCCAGTTTACACCTTGTACTAACATGCATCCTTTGTCCTGATCTTGTCCACATTCTGATTGTGCACACATTTTTAAGACAGGTGTAGACGATTAAAGAACGCATTGTGATCTGAATACCGCCTCTGGAGGTAGTCAGGGACCCATTGTATCTGGATATCAGTCAAGTGTAAACAGATCTGGATGGTCAAACCATTTACCACTAGAAAAGGCCTGGCCTCGAGGGACCCCCCTTCGAGGAAGTGATGAGTCTTTTGGACGTGAACATTCTGACAGTCTAATAAATACATTTCATATATGCTATTGCAAAAATAATCATTGGTTGTGTTTATAAAGGTCTTAGGTAACATTAAAATATTAAAGAAAATCTATTTAAAATAAAACAACCACTTATACACCACAATTCAATACACCACAACGAAGATCATTAATTAATTATTAATTTGTTAAGGGCAGGTCTTCAACAACATTTTTAAACATTTTTCTTCTTCTGAAGAACAGAATGGCATATTTTGAATTTAAATATATTACAGTACTTTGAGTGTTTTGCATACAGGGAGGCCCCAATAAATCTGATCACAATGTGGACACATTGGACGGATAAGAGACACATTTTAAAACCATGTTTAGATCTGACCAACTTTGATCAGATAGTGATTTGATCATATTGATCAGATCACAAAACCCACAGGTTTGGGCATGGTGTAAACAGGGCTTTGTAAACAGGGCTATGTGCCATAGAGCTCCACCTGTCCATGATTGTGAGGGCCCACCCTGTGACAGCCCAACCCAGGTGGGAGGCGCAGAGCAAGAGAGTGGCTGAAATGTGGCCCGACAGGTCTGATGGGAGGCTCAGGGAAAGAGAGAGAGAGAGAGAGAGAGAGAGAGAGAGGCAGTCAGCCAGGTAGAGTCAGGTGCTGTCTACAGTCTGGGACAGTGTCATAGTTCTATACAGTAGCAGAACAGTAGGGATTGTGTGGAGCTGGTCTGTAGTCTAGCCCCTGACTGACTGGCACTCAACAGGAATACCAGGCCTTGTTCATCAACTGGAAAATGAATTCTACATAACACTGAAGAGAGAAACTTGTCAGAGTGGATCTTTCTTTCCCCTCCCCTCATGTTCATTCACTCTCTAGTCTCTCACACAGTGGCTGGAGCTGGGGGCTGTGTGAGTTTGTACAGTAGTCCAGAAAGAGAGTGAGAGGAAGAGAGGGAGGGAGAGAGGAAAAGAGATAACAGGGGAGTGGACAGAGGCCAGGGGAGACATGCTACGCTACAGCTCACCAGGATCGGTCACCACCACCGAGGACAGTCCAGAGCAGCCCAGTGAGGTAAGGAGCCCCAGGGGGCCACTCTGTCCCAGGATAGAACCCAAACATCACTCATTCGCCTGTCAGATGAGTAGCATGGCGTGTTGGTTTGTGTAAGTCAGTGTGTTTGTAGACTATCTGGTGTTTGTTTGCTTTTGTCTCCACTCCCCCCACTCCCCGTTCACTTTTCTCTCTCTCAATCTGTTTTCCTCACGTCTGGCTGCTCAAGGCTAGTTTTCGTAGCATGTCTACATCACAACTAATCATTCTCACTTTTTGAGTGTTGCCGGTATGTTGGAATTTTGCATGTGGCTCAGGGATACGTGTATCTGTTTGAGCTTGTAATGAGAGCCGAGTATCTGGGAGGCAGGGCTGTCATGTTTATTTGATCAGCCCAGAGTGCAAAGCAGACAGCGTCTTTAAACTGCCAATAAAAGCCATTCTCACAGCTAATGAAGTGACACCAAAGGATTTATAGCCAACATAAAAGCCAACATGGAGTTGGATTAATCCTTATGATGATTATGATGATTATGTTTCACTCTCAACCAAGAGATTGCTTTAGCAATTACAGTATGTTAATCAGCTCCTAGGGCACCTTGGTTCTAAAGGGATGTGTTGAACTTGTAAACAAGATAGTGCTAGCATGAAGTGGTATAAGGCATATTGATGCAGTTACCTCATTGCAGTTACATTTGCATAATTTTTGTTTGTGGTGTCACAGTCTATAATTATAAATACTGATGGTGACCTGTTGTATTTGGACCCCATCAGAAACATTCCACTGCTTATTGTAACACAACAATCAGGCTCATTACAACACAAATGTTGTGTCTCACATGCTAGATCACATTATATATGAACCAATCCATTTTTATGTCGTAAAGAGTGACACTGGGTAACACAACACATTTTAATTTTCATCCAACTATGACATTGATTACTGATGCATGAGCTTGAACTGAGTGACATTGACATTTTATTTTTATGTCTGTGTGTGTTTCTATCTGTTTTTGATTGTCCCAGAGGAGGATCCGGCGCCTCAGACTAACTCTTCATACAGGAGACAATGGACAGAATGAGACCAAGAAACCAACCTCAGACACAGTGAGTCTCAAAATGCACACCCAGTCAGCCTCACACACCCAGTCAGCCTCACACACCCAGTCAGCCTCACACACCCAGTCAGCCTCACACGTCTTCATCTTCACCACCCTATGGAGCCTGGATTTATCTTTTCTCTCTCTCCCCTCCCTTAATCTTTGCTTCCTCAACCTGCAGTCTGTATGCTCTGCCTCTCTCCCTTTCTTATTCACAGCTCTCTATCCCTCAAACACACTCAAGTCAGGTGAGAATTGTGAAGTAGGAACCAGCTTTGATTCAGTTCTAGAAACATTCCATGGACTGTAGCATTCGGGGCGGCAGGTAGCCTAGTGGTTAGAGTGTTGGACTAGTAACTGGAAGGTTGCAAGATTGAATCCCCGAGTTGACAAGGTAAAAATCTATTGTTCTGCCCCTGAACAAGGCAGTTAACGCACTGTTCCTAGGCCATCATTGAAAATAAGAATTTGTTCTTAACTGAATTGCCTAGTTAAATAAAGGTTAAAAAAAAACTGTTTACACAATACAGAGACGAGGAAAAGATGGAACCACTGAGATTTACTGCTGTTACATTATCTGGGCTGTTGGTTATGCAATTGTATCCACACAGGGGTGTGTACAGTACATACTGTAACGAGTGCACTGAGAGTCGGGAAGCAAGTTCAGGGAGTGAGTGTTTTAACAACGCACAGACATGAAAACAGAGTCAATAACACCTGAGGAAAAGGGAGTGACCGATATAGAGAAGATAATCAAGGAGGTGATGGAGTCCAGGTGAGTGTCATGAGGCGCAGGTGCGCAAGACGATGGTGACATGTGTGCTGGATAATCAGCAGCCTGATGACCTAGAGGCCGGAGAGGGAGTATACATGACACATACACAGCTGTGTCTGATTTTCACAGTACGCTGCACAAGGTTAGGAGCTGCGTGTCCATTTTCATCTACAGTAGAACTCTCTTCAGCATGCACAAGCCTAGCTGACAACAGGATTACACAGAACCGCATACTGTTGTCTGTTTTCAGATGCCGTATGTCATATATAATGTACACGACACATGATAACATCATACTGTAACATTTTGTTGGTCGTCTTATACAAATGTTTAGCCAATAAACAATCACTAAACAATCACGGAACTCTTTTTAATGACATGGTACCTACTTAGTACACATGGGTAGCCTACGTCATAATAAAGGCAGGCATGTTGTTTGCCAGAGGTGGTTCGCCGTTTTGCTCTGTTTGTGTTGAGAAGCTGTGGTCTGGCAAAGTTACATCAGCTAGTTTGTAATGTAAGTGTTTGACAGCACACAGTGTGCTGCTTAGAATCACATTGAGGTTAGGTGAAGAATGATTCGGTCGCTCCTCCACAGAGACTGAGATAGTGACAGAAAGCAGAGAGATAGGTCCATGCTGTTCTTTGTACCTTGTACACTGTTTCTCTAACCTGCCCCACCCCTTTGCCATCACAGTTCAGCTGATAGCAGCGTGATTAATGGTGTAATCTGATGGTGTTTCCCTTCAGAAAGCTGTGCATGTTTACAGCATTACTACTGATGAAAGACGACAGCCAGGTCAGGGTTGAACAATGAGCAGCACAGAGAAGAACAACGTTGGGCCCTAGTTAATTAGGACCCAGAGTTTTTCCTGGTTTAGTTATGTGGTCTGGAAATACTCAGGGCCCTGCTGATGATACTTCACATCTGTGCCAGTCGTATGAGGGCCGTGCCACTCTGCCATGGCCAGCTGTGCACTTCAGACTGCAATGTGGTATCAGTCTGTGCTGAAGCTAGGCCCACTTAACGAGCCACCCAGCACTAACAAGAGCAGCGCTCTGGAGCGGCCAGGACACATCGCACATTACATGAATAATTATCCCAGCCCATTAACTTCAGAGACCATACAGATAGAACATAAACAGAGGATTAGTATGTAAGAACGTACAGTGGGAAAGGAGGAGAGAAGGATGATCAAAGTGCCTCCTCCCCTCCAACCACATCCCCTCTAGCTTCCCTTTATCTATTGACTTAGCAGGCATGTTGAAGGCAGCTGACATAACTCTTCCCTTGTTGTCAGGGTTTCATTCAATAATGCCAATTCAGTATTCATCAGTACAGTATTTTGAGTGAATCAAACAATAAGCAGATGATGTCACTACGACCTACATCTGAAAATAAAGGTCAGCATCAAACATGGAGAGCGACTATCGTAAAAGTCTGTGGGCTGTCCTTGACAATAGATTATTTGATGGTTGAACTCGCTGTATGTAGATGTTATCTTCAGAGGAATTGAAAATATAGGTAACAATAGGGAACACTCCCATATTGTGCACATATTCTTGGTTTGTTAGTCATTTGGAAGTGAAACCTGGGTAGCAGGAGACAAAAAGACTGTGGTGTCGCAAAGAGATGGAGAAGACGAAGAAAGAAAACATATATGACAAGATAGTTAAGTGAAGGAGGGAGGAAACATCTTACATTTAAGTCGGAGATATCATGTTTTGGAAAAGGACAATGACGAAAGTGGTGATCTACCATGAAATTAAAAAGGGCGTGTCCTGTAACCCGACACTCCGTGTGAGACAGGCTTATCAGTGACTCTGACCTGGATGTGGTGTAATGCATCTGCTCCATGTGAACTGCCTGGAACTGTGGCACAGAGGTGCTAGACTGAAAGTTTATACGCCTGCAATGTAAGACCCCCACTGCCACAATGGGCTTGAGTCAAAGGATGGTGTTTTTGAAGTTAAGGCATTTTAATCAAATGGGTTACATTAGCAAATCTTTTTAATTCTACATGACATGTACTGTAAGTTCCACATACAGTTGAAGTCTGAAGTTTACATACACCTTAGCCAAATACATTTAAACTCAGTTTTTCACAATTCCTGACATTTAATCCTAGTAAAAATTCCCTGTCTTAGGTCAGTTAGGATCACCACTTTATCTTAAGAATGTGAAATATCAGAACAATAGTAGAGAGTATGATTTATTTCAGCTTTTATTTCTTTCATCACATTCCCAGTGGGTCAGAAGTTAACATACACTCAATGAGTACTTGGCAGCATTGGCTTTAAATTGTTTAACTTGGGTCAAATGTTTTGGGTAGCCTTCCACAAGCTTCCCACAATAAGTTGGGTGAATTTTGGCCCATTTCTCCTGACAGAGCTGGTGTAACAGAGTCAGGTTTGTAGGCCTCCTTGCTCGCACACGCTTTTTCAGTTCTGCCCACACATTTTCTATAGGATTGAGGTCAGGGCTTTGTGATGGTCACTCCAATACCTTGACTTTGTTGTCCTTAAGCCATTTTGCCACAACTTTGGAATTATGCTTGGGGTCATTGTCCATTTGGAAGATGCATTTGCGACCAAGCTTTAACTTCCTGACTGATGTCTTGAGATGTTGCTTCAATATAGCCACATAATTTTCCGCCCTCATGATGCCATCTATTTTGTGAAGTGCACCAGTCCCTCCTGCAGCAAACCACCCCCACAACATGATGCTGCAACCCCCATGCTTCAAGGTTGGGATGGTGTTCTTCGGCTTGCAAGCCTCCCCCTTTTTCTTCCAAACATATCTTTTTTATTTTATTTTATTTTTTTACCCCTTTTTCTCCCCAATTTCGTGGTATCCAATTGTTCCTCCAAACATATCAATGGTCATTATGGCCAAAAAGTTATATTTTTGTTTCATCAGACCAGAGGACATTTCTCTAAAACGTACGATCTTTGTCCCCATGTGCAGTTGCAAACCGTAGTTTGGCTTTTTTACGGCGGTTTAGAAGCAGTGGCTTCTTCCTTGCTGAGCGGCCTTTAGGTTATGTCGATATAGGACTCATTTTACTGTGGATATAGATAATTTTGTACCGCCTTCCTCCAGCATCTTCACAAGGTCCTTTGCTGTTGATCTGGGATTGATTTGCACTTTTCGCATCAGTATGTTCATCTCCAGGAAACAGAACGTGTCTCCTTCCTGAGCGGTATGACGACTGCGTGGTCCCATGGTGTTTACAGTATACTTGCATACTATTGTTTGTACAGATGAACGTCGTACCTTCAGGCGTTTGGAAATTGCTCCCCAAGGATGAACCAGACTTGTGGAGGTCTACAATTTTTTTCTGAGGTCTTGGCTGATTTCTTTTGATTTTCCCATGATGTCAAGCAAAGAGGCACTGAGTTTGAAGCCAGACCTTGAAATACATCCACAGGTACACCTCCAATTGACTCAAATTATGTCAATTAGCCTATCAGAAGCTTCTAAAGCCATGACATAATTTTCTGGAATTTTCCAAGATGTTTAAAGGCACAGTCAACTTAGTGTATGTAAACTTCTGACCCACTGGAATTGTGATACAGTGAATTATAAGTGAAATAATCTGTCTGTAAACAATTGTTGGAAAAACGACTTGCGTCATGCTCAAAGTAAATGTTCTAATCGACTTGCCAGAACTATAGTTTGTTAACAAGAAATTTGTGGAGTGGTTGAAAAACGAGTTTTAATGACTCCAACCTAAGTGTGTGTAAACTTCCGACTTCAACTGTACATGTCCTAAGGAAAGGAAATAAAGCTCAGGGCACAAAGCAGAATTACAGAGCTATATAGCACAGTGGAGTCTTTCATTAAGCAAGCAATTTTGATACACAGCCAAGCTTAGATAGTGTTATGTAAATTCAAGTAGTGAATAGTACAAGGTGCTATCTAGAACGTAAAATTATTATTCGGCTGTCCCAATAGGAGAACCCTTTGAAGAACCCTTTTTGGTTCCAGGTAGAACCCTTTTGGGTCCCAAAAAACCTTTTCCACAGAGGGTGAGAGTTCCCAAGAGTTCTACCTGGAACCAAAAAGGGTTCATCCTGTGGGGACAGCCGAAGAACCCTTTTCTTTCTAAGAGTGTAGAAGCAAATATTGCCCATTGCTTTCAATTTTGAGTTCTTCAGACTAGGCCTCTCTCATCTGGTTTTCCATGAATACATAACACTGCCAGTTCAGTAAGGGTCAAATTCCTTTGGCAGGACATGAAAACTGTTTTCACAGCCCCTTATCTGACTCGATAGAAGAAGAAAAATCTGTGTCTGTTGCAGCTACAACTTCAAAGAATCCAGGACAAAACTGGAATAAATGCTCCCTCTGCAAACATGCTGAAACACCTATATTGTAATATTTAAAATGCAATAGAGGCTGACATATTGAGTTCTTTCAGAGGGTGTGTACAGTACTGGCCATAAAACATAATGCCGGCCATTCTTCTCTCCCATCTGTTGGAATTCACATTGCCTATTTGGAGCGCCTCATAATTTCTCGTCAGCCTGCTCTCTCTGTGGATTATCTGGTGTGGAAATGTGAAGCAACGTCGAGCTCAGGAGACCATGAAACAACAGTGGCGTCATTGTTCCCCATCTCTTATCTCTGCTGGATGGGCGAAGGACACATTCTCTCTCTGGCTTGATGGGCTGCAGAGTAGATGTTTTGGCTGAAGTTCCACTGAGCTAATATTTATTTAGTATGGAAGCTCCTATTTTCTCTTCTTAGAAACAAGAGCTTTTTTATACAGTACCAGTAAAACGTTTGGGCACACCTACTAATTCCAGGGTTTTTCTTTATTTGTACTATTTTCTACATTGTAATAACACATATGGAATCATGTAGTAACCAAAAAAGTGTTAAACAAATCAAAATATATTTTATATTTGAGATTCTTCAAAGTAGCCAACCTTTGCCTTGATGACAGCTTTGCACACTCTTAGCATTCTCTCAACCAGCTTCATGAGGTAGTCACCTGCATTTCCATTAACAGGCGTGCCTTCTTTAAAAGTTCATTTGTGGAATTTCTTTCCTTCTTAATGCATTTGAGCCAATCAATTGTGTTGTGACAAGGTAGGGGTGGTATACAGATTTGGTAAAATACCAAGTCCATTTTATGTCAAGAACAGCTCAAAAAAGCAAAGAGAAACGAAAGTCTGTCATTACTTTAAGACATGAAGGTCAGTCAATCCGGAACATTTCAAGAACTTTGAAAGTTTCTTCAAGTGCAGTCGCAAAAACAATCAAGCACTAAGATGAAACTGTCTTTCATGAGGACCGCGAAAGGAAATGAAGACCCAGAGTTACCACTGCTGCAGATGATAAGTTCATTAGAGTTAACTGAACCTCAGATTGCAACTCAAATAAATGCTTCACATAATTTAAGTAACAGACACATCTCAACATCAACTTTTCAGAGGAGACTGTGTGAATCAAGCCTTCATGGTTGAATTGCTGCAAAGAAATGATTACTAAAGGACACCAATAAGAGGAAGAGACTTGCTTGGGCCAAGAAACATGAGCAATGGACATTAGACCGGTGGAAATCTGTCCTTCGGTCTGATGAGTCCAAATTTGAGATTTTGGGTTCCAACCATCGTTTTTTTGTGAGACGCAGAGTAGGGGCACAGGTGATCTCCGCATGTGTGGTTCCCACCATGAAGCATGGAGGAGGAGGTGTGATGGTGTGGAGCTGCTTTGCTGGTGACAGTGATTTATTTACAATTCAATGCTCACTTAACCAGCATGGCTACCACAGCATTCTGCAGCGATATGCCATCCCATCTTAGTGGGACTATCATTTGTTTTTCAACAGGACAATGACCCCAAACATACCTCCAGGCTGTGTAAAGGCTATTTGACCAGGAAGGAGAGTGATGGAGTGCTGCATCAGATGACCTGTCCTTCACAATCACCCGACCTCAACCCAATTGAGATGGTTTGGGATGAGTTGGACCGCAGAGTGAAGGAAAAGCAGCCAACAAGTGCTCAACATATGTGGGAACTCCTTCAAGACTCTTTGAAAAATATTCCTCATGAAGCTGGTTGAGAGAATGCCAAGAGTGTGCAAAGCTGTCATCAAGGCAAAGGGTGGCTACTTTGAAAATCTAAAAAAGATTGTTTAACACTTTTTTGGTTACTACATGATCCCATATGTGTTATTTCATAGTTTTGATGTCTTCACTATTATTTTACAATGTAGAAAATTGTAAAAAATTAAGAAAAGCCCTTGAATGAATAAGCATGCCCAAACTTTTGATTGGTACTGTATATCAATTACCATCCCGTGTTGTTGATGTCTGTCATCAAGGAGTGTCCAGAAACTAGGCTTCTCCTAGCTCTTTCCCCACAAGGCTTTGCGGTAGTCCAAAACATTCTTTAAAAAATAAATGTATGGGTTATGACTAAGATGTGGTCTAAAAATGAGTATAAGGACGGTTCCCAGTGATCAAAACTACAGTAGACTATTTTCAACAAAGATGGTAATCTGTCATCAACAGTTTGATGAGAACAGGTACATGATCCATGCATTTAATGATCTACCCTTTAGCCCATATCATTATCTGAAAGAGGGGAATGCATTGTGTACATTGAACCATATCATTTGCAAACAAAATATTACAAGCATTCAGTGATAATCAGGTTAGAGGGTTGTGAAATATCTCCATACATTGTGAACACACAGTTTGTTTGTTTCTGTTTGTCTTCTCAGCAAGAGGAGAAGGTTGTCAACGGAACGTGGAAGAAGAAGAACACACTCATCCAGAGAGAGAGGCCAGCTGGCAGTGAGTCACCTGTACAGGTAAACTATCCCAACCACAACATAAAAAGCTAACATGGTTTCCTACATAGAGGCTTTTGAAAGGGAAAGTTACAGAATGTTATGGTGAGAATATGGGAAGTGACTTCCTGAATTTGTGGTCAACTCTGCTATTGGCGTGTGAAACACAAATATGCAAACTATGCACTGTATGTAAACAAGAACATTTAGAACCTTTTGTATTATCCTTGATATAACCTATCCTCAGATAATTCTAAGTATTGATTTCTGTGTATGTTAAACAAATGTTGTCGATGTGTAGTTTTGGGTACAACCCTCTGCCTCTGGTAGAAACAGAGGTCATATGGACCTATGTGCACAACCTGGTCTCAGAGCATTTCGTATTATTCTGTACGTGAATTCAAGTCTCTCAATTTTTGTATGATATGTTATGTTTCGTATGGTATGTATTAATTTGGGGATATCCATCACCCACTTCAAATTACAATTCATATTATATGTTATGAATTTTCAAAACCTACAATATGTTAGGAATTTACTAAATGTATGATATGTTACGAATTCTAGCTAGATGGCTAACGTTACCTAGCTAGCTAATGTTAGGTAGGCTGGAGTTAGGGTTGGGGTTAGGGTTAAGTGTAGGAGTTAGGTTAGGGTTATAGGAAGGATTAGCTGAAAGGGTTAAGGTTAGGGTTAGTGGAAGGGTTAGCTAAAAGGGCTAAAGGGAAGGGTTAGTCAACATGCTAAGTAGTTGCAAAGTAGCTAAAAAGTAGTAAGTAGTTGAAAGGTTGCGAATTAGCTAAAATACTAAAGTTGTCCGTAATGAGATTTGAACTCACAATCTTTGGATTGCTCGACATTTGCGTTATCCGCCCACCCACAATACTTTTGTGTTTGCCTTAGGTAACCATCTGACTTATGTAACCATACCAAACGTAACATATCATACTAATTTGAGTGTCCCAAATTTATCGTCAAAGGCAAACAGATTCACCTTTCATCGTTTATACTGGAGTCTGTGGCATAGTAGGGCGGGCCATTGTTTTGGCTCCTCTATTGTTGAATAATGTAGGGTAGATAACAGACTCAAATGTGGACTGGCTGCCTGTCTGATCATAACAATGGAAACATATTGCTTCTTCACACAGTAAGACGTATTCATTGTGAGACTGATAAGATTCTGTATCTGTGTCACCCAGTGGATTCCTCTCATACTGTATGTTACTGTAAGATAACATAAAGGTGCTAGAGCCACTTCTTGATACTGCTGAGCTACAAAGGACCTATGTCAGTGTGCACCTGTGCTCCTTAAGAGCCCTGTTGGAGAGGAACAATAGCAGGGAGACAGCAGGAGCTCATGTACTGGGTTGCAGAAATATGACACCCTCACTACACCCTGTTTCCATCCCTGCTTCCCAACCTCCAGATTCAAGTGCTCAGCAGCAATGCTCGAAATACCTGGGCATGCGCACATATGCAAACGCACAAACACTCACATAGAGGCGAACACACACACATCTACAGGCTGGTAGAAAGTCTGCCTAGATAGAAACCTGACCGGGTTGATCCTGTCTCCCTCAGCACCTCAGTGCAGCGACCAATGGGGAGCTAGAGACGTCGCTGCAGCGGCAGCACGGGCCCAAGGTGTACGGTGTGTTGCAGGGGACAGGCTCGGATAGACAGCAGGAAGTGATGGCGTGCGAGTGGTCTGTCAATCACCTGAGGGATGAGATGAGTTACATCAAGGAGGTGAGTGGAGATGGAGAAGATAACGATGAAGCTGATCCAAGTTAAGGAGTGTAAACAGAGCAGAGGCCTACAGTACAGTACACCTGACAGGCCTGCAGGGTATCCAAGAGCTAACACCAGGATTCTGTAACATGGACAATATTATAGATTTGCTAATTAAGCAATAAGGATGGATTACTCGAATCGTGTGTTATCTCTGTGCTGCACAGGTGCGAGATTCCCTGGAGAAGGTCAGAGAGCGGATGTATGGCCAGTTTGGAGGAATGCAACATTCGATGCAGAAACTATCACAAGACATCAGGGTAAGTAAGACAATACACAAAGGCACACATGACTAATAAGACAGCTAACAGCTTCTTATAAGCACAAAATGGATACAAAATCTGAGAATTGGGTGTGCCATGTGTGTCTCTCCAGACTGCCAACTCCCAGAGGAAGACTCTGGAGAAAGAGGTGAGGGTTCGGACTGCAGCCATGGACAGCTTTGACCAGATGAACAGCTCCCTCATATCTGCCAACATCGACCTCCAGGTACAGGATCAACAACACTGTCAAACAGGCCTGTCACTGTCTCGTCACGGCCATCCCACTGGGCACCTACGTCAGTTCAATGTCTAGTTTTGATTTACATTTGTGAATTCAATGTGAAATCAACCAAAAATGTCACCCTGTGATTGGATTTAAGTTAAAAGTTGGGTGAAAAAAATATGAAATTCCTGTACGTTGATGGCTTTTTGCAAATCCAATCAGTTTTCCACTTTGATTCAACATCATCACATAGAATTTAGGTGTTGAAATCACGTGGAAACAACATTGATTGAACCAGTTTTTGCCCAGTGGGATGTCTCATAACCCCCCCCCATGGAAAGTCTTAATCCTCTTAAACAGAGATGTGCAGCACTATACTTAAGGATATCCTGTCTGGTTCATTATACATGTTTGTTTTATAAAGTAGCTCGAAGCTGTTAATCTTAGTTTCAGTGTATGACTCAATCTTTCTGCTCATGATTGCTGCATGCAATAATGCCCATGGTTGGTATGAGGAATTAAAGAACTAGCTTCCTTTGCAGAAATCTCTACTAGAGAGCTGTCACAATCGTGTGGACACCCGGGATGAGATGAAGAGCCTGAGAAGCTCCTTTCAGCAGGCTGAGGAGAGGCTGAAGGAGAGGGAGAAGCAGCTGGAACTTGCCCAGGCTGAGAACCACACACTCAAACTGAAGGTAGAGTACTAATGTAAACACAGCACACCAGCACCACACAGTGGCACAGGCCTGGTAAGCGTTTGCTTTTTGTTTATGGGGCACAGTTTACTCTAGTCATTAGTGATCACAGGATACACCATCCTCACCCTGAACGAGTGCCATGAAGTAGCAACGGTCATCACAATTGTTAAAATGTTATAAAAACAATTCCAATAAATGCAAAAGTTGGACACCGGATGAAAATACTCAAAACATTTGGAATTTTTTTAATCAATTTGATGGATAGTCTAGTCTAGTGGGTAGGATTCGGTGCTCTCACCGCCACGGCCTGGGTTCGATTCCCGGTCAGGGAACACACTATTTGGCTCCCGAGTGACACAGCGGTCTAATGCACTGCATCTCAGTGCAGGAGGCATCGCTACAGTCTCTGGTTTGATTCATAGGGCAGTGCACAATTGGTCCAGAGTCGTCCGGGTTTGGCCGGGGTAGGCCGTCATTGTAAATAAGAATTTGTTCTTAACTTACTTGCCTAGTTAAATTTAAAAAATACATTTAAAAATTTGACAATTAATGAATGTTCAGGGATTTTGGTGGGAATTCAGGTATTAAATTGGTCAAATTTGCAGTTATATACACATTTTCTAATGGTATCAGTTTCTTATGTGTGCTAAAATAAAGAAAATGATTTGGGCTTCATTTGTGTAAATACACTGGGTGTATTTGTATATATAAATGTACTTATTAACTGGATGGTTCGAGCCCTGAATGGTGATTGGCTGACAGCCGTGGTATATCAGACCATATACCACGGGTATGACAAAACATTTATTTTTACTGTTCTAATTACGTTGGTAACCAGTTTATAATAGCAATAAGGCACCTCGGAGGTTTGTGATATTTGGCCAATGTACCATGGCTAAGGGCTGTGTCCAGGCACTCCGTGTTGCATCGTGCACAAGAACAGCCTTTAACCTTGGTATATTGGCCATATACCAAACCCCCTTGTGCCTTATTGCTTAATTTAAAAAAAAAGTCATATTGAGATTAAAAGTCTATTTTACAAGAGAGCCCTGTATACATTACAATAAAAAATATAACAATAAAACATACACATATATGTGTATAAAATAATATAATTCAGCACACCATAACAAAATAAACATATTTTAAAAAAGCAATCCCATTGAACTACATAGAGGTCCTCAATCAATAATTTAAACTGCCTGAGTGGCACCAGCACATGTAACTGCAGTGAACTCTGCAGACTGTTCCACAAATTAGGGGCAAAAAAACAAAATGCAGATTTGACCAAATCTGTGGAGACTGAAGAAATCTCTACTGTTATCCATTCCTGAGAATGGGTTTGGTAACTTATGATTCTTAACTTAATGAATAAAGTTACATATGAAGGGAGTTTCTGTAATATTGCTTTGTAAATAAATACGAGTATGCAGCTCTCTTCTTACAGACGGAGAGGTCCATCCCACATTTTTATACAGACTACAATGAGTCCTAAAATTGTCCCTTGTGATAATAGGTATTGCGGAATGGTAGACTGTGTCCAAGGGTTTTAAAACAGAGGTTGCTGCATGCTGCATGCACAATATCACCAACATCCAATACGGGGAGAAGTGTTGTTTGAACAATCTTTCGCCTATTTTCAATACTGAGGCATGATTTATTTCAGTATAAAAAAACTATCTTGGATCTTAGCTTCTTAGTCAGATTTTCTATATGCGTTACGAAGGACAACATCAATCCAGACACCCAGGTACTTATATTGAGAAACAACCTCAATTTGGGCTCCATTTGTAGCGCAAATACGCAGGTCCTCAGGGTCAACATTCGTTGAGAACAGCATGAGCTTGGTTTTACTTGTATTTAACACTAATGTAAGATCTGTAAGTGATTTCTGAAATGAATCATTGCCATGCTGAAGTTCATGAATGGCCTGCTGCACCGAGTTGGCACAGGAATACAGAACTGTGTCATCTGCATAGAGATTAATGTTACAAGTATTAACAGTGTGTCATTAATATACAAGGTGAACAATAATGTCAAACCCTCAAACTCTGAGGAACACCTTTTTGAATCTCAATAAATTCAGAATTAACCCCCTCTGTCAAGCTGACCTGAGTTCTGTCGCTAAGATAATTCTGAAACCATAAACAGGCTGTATATCCCAGGCCTATTCTTGATAACTTCTTCCGCAAAACAGAATGACCAACAGTGTCGAATGCTTTGACAGGTCAATAAACAAGGCAGCACAGCTCTTTTTAGCATCCAATGCATTGACAAGATCATTAACAACTAGCGTGGCTTCTGTGGCAGTACTATCTATGCCCAGACCTAAACCCTGATTGGTTTATATTAAAAATACAATTATCAGATAAAAAGGAACGAGGTTGTACATTAACCAAGGATTCAACAATCTTAGCTAAACAAGATAGTTTTGAATCCCCACCGTAATGGAGTCGCAGCGCATATGCAGATTTCCATGCTTTTGGAATAGTTCCTGGTAACAATGTTAAATAAAAAAACGTGGGCTACTGAACCAGCAATAAAAGGAGATGCACACTTAAGCAGACCAGGCTCCAAATGATTAGCCACTGTGGATTATTGTCTAATGTAACTTTAGACCGTCCCCTCGCCCATACCCGGGCGCGAACCGACCCTCTGCACACATCAACAACAGTCACCCACGAAGCATCGTTTACCCATCGCTCCACAAAAGCCACGGCCCTTGCAGAGCAAGGGGAACAACTACTTCAAGGTCTCAGAGCAAGTGACGTCACCGATTGAAACGTTATTTAGCGCGCACCACCGCTAACTTGAGAGGGTTTTTTACTCAGTTATAAAGAATTCTTATCACTTTACAAGGTCCCTGTAACACCTAAAGATTTTGCAATTGTTTTAGATGCCATTCCCTCAGGTGTTGCTATGTTATTCAGGAACATGTCAAGACCTGACACTCAGAGCCTACCTTCTATTGACCCTGTTGACTCATCAATAGGAAAGATTTGTTTCTCTTTTGGTCCATTCAACAACAGAGCGATACGATCTTTGTTTCAGCAGGATGTTGTATCTATACCTTATGTCATGCCTTATTGGAATGGATTTATTGATAATATCTGTTGGAAAAAAGTTTGGATGTTGCCACAAACATACCTACTTGTTAAGGAAAACATCAACTCAAATTGTTCCTTTTGTAACGACCACCCAGAAACAGTTGTGCATCTTTTTTGGCATTGTATGCATGTAAGAAAACTGTGGCAAGACATCAGTAGGTTTATAATTGAACACATTTATGAAGATTTTACACTATTGTGGAGAGATGTACTGTTTGGATTCTTTACATACAATAGAAATAAGCGGAATCATTTTTATGTAATTAATTTCATTATTCTTTTGGCCAAATTTCATATACACAAATGTAAATTTACAAACAGAAAACCACATTTTCGTACCCTACAAAAAGAAATTGAACTGTATTTTAAGACGGTTAAATGCTCTACTAACAAAAAAGCTGTTAGAATTGTAAGTATATGCATGTCCCTTAAGGTCCTTGTGTAATTGTAATGTGATATTGTACCCCCTAGCTCGATTGTCCATTGTTTGTAATCTATGTATGCTTGTGTTCCCTCATGTGCTTTATGTATTGATTTGTTGTTAAAAAAAATTTTTTTTTTAAAAAGTCATCCGTAAAAAAATAAAATAAAAAAAAAGCACCACCGCTAACTAGCTAGCTATATCACATCCGTTACATTAGCATCCAGGACTTCTTTATCAGTGAATTTCTGAAAAGAAAACTCCTGACCAGCATTTTCTGTATCATTCAATAGATTTCCCCCATCAACATCTACTCTTTTGAAGAGCTGGTTTTGAAATACATTTAAATATAAAGCCTGCAGATATAAAATGGTGATTAAATGCATTAATGATATCAATTTGGTATGTAATAGGGCCAGAATCTAAATGAATTTATTGGGGGACTTATCATCTTTCCAAAATGTAGCTGGGTTCCCTGTGCATTCAGATAGTGTATTAACATAATAATCAGCTTTGGCTTTTTAAACTAGTTTTACACACAATTTCTCAATCCCCTGACAGACTGCCAGTCTGGGCCGAGTCTGTGAATCTAGTTTTGGCCCAGGCAGCATCTCTGTTGTGTATGACTCTGATAGCTCTGGACTGAACCAGGGGCAAGACCTATTTTTAATTCTCAATTTTTGCGGCACAATCGGTAACGCGCTGGACTACGGGCTAGAAGGTCAGAAGGGAGACCTGCTCCCTGCTGTTTCATTACATTGCTGTCAGAAGTGGGATCGGACCTTGCATCCACGACAGTGCGTGTGCTTGTCTGGTGAGCGCGTCCCAGACGACTCCGCCCTATGGGACTCCCAATCACGACCAGTTGTGATACAGCCCAGGATTGAACCAGGGTCTGTGATGCAGTGCCTTAGACTGCTGTGCCACTCGGGAGCTTTGGGTCTATAAGGAGCCCTCGGCATTCTATGGAAAAATCTCTTCGCGCTATGGCAAAATGTGAAGAATTGCAGTAAAGAATTGTGAATAATTGCTTTAAAACGGCAACTTTTTCTGTACGCCCCATTGCAAAATGTGCAGAATTGCATGAAATTAACTCTAAAACGTAAAAATGTTCTCTCCACTGTCAAGAGGGGGGCTGCTAAAATGTTTTGCTTGCAATGTGGTAGGAGGCGTTGTACGCACATGTGGATACTTCGGCCCCTTATAATAAATTCATATTTTTTGTGGCCACACCCCCATCAAAGTTGACCATCCCTGCATTGTATGATTGATATCTCTCTGTGGCTTACTCCGTTCTTTTAATTTACCTCTCTACTTCAGTCTCAGAATGCTCTGCTTGATTTCACACATTTCATGTTCTGGTTGTTTCATTCAATGTTCGATTGTGACTCCCCTGATCCTTTGACTGATTGGCCTTCTCTGACCTGCTTTGTCCGTTCTGACCACTGAACACTCAACTTCAATTCTATGTGATGATGAATGACATGTCATTGACAGATAGTTGAAGCTCAAAGAACCAGTCCTCCAGATTTGAACTATTAACATTCATGCCGGACTCACTAGAAAAATACAGAATCAACAGACATTTCTACATGAATGTTCTTTAGCAGGTCTTTGTATCGTCACAATGTTGTTTGAAATGGACTGATAGATGTGTGCTTGTGTTGTCCAGGTGGAGTCGTCTCAGGAGGCCAACAGCCATGCAGTGCAGGAGGTGACAGCGAGGCTACAGAGACAGTATGAGGAGAGACTTCAGGAGGAGCAGAGGAAACACAGAGAGGAGATAGAGAAGCTACAGGTACTGCTGAGTCTCCTTCTGATATCACTTCGCACAAGCCACTGGCTGAAGAGAAAGGGCGGTGATCGGTTAATCATGCGAAAACCAAGGCCGGTGATGTTTTCACCATCTTACATATGAATGAAAAGTGTATATGTAAACCACAGGAGGCTGCTGATGGGAGAACAGCTAATAATTATGTCCGTAATGGAGCAAATGGAAGGGAAACCATATGTTTGATACCATTCCACTGATTCTGCTCCTGCCATTACCATGATCCCGTTCTCTCCAATTAAGGAGCCACCAACCTCATGTGATGTCAACAGAAAGGTTTCAGTTTCACTCTGCTCATACAAGTGGTATGAGTCTCCCTCTAGTGGTACAAGTAACTCACTATGGTACTGTTAAATGTAGAGTAGCCTAACTTCCAAGTGTTGATATGATAATGAGCCAAGATTAAATTGTATGTTCTCTGCCTTAAAGCTTTTAATATATTTTGTTTACCGTCAATGTTTTTCAACTAGGCCCAAATTGATGAGTATATTAGGCGATTAGAGGAGGCAGAGAAGAATGCTAAGATTGCGGAGGCCAAGATCGCTGAAAGGGACCAGAGGATCAGTGAGGTGGAGCGCCTGCTGGACTGTATGGGACAGGTAAGACCCAGAATAACGCATCCAATAATGCAATAATGCATGCAACATTATCTTTATATCTATAGTTTTTAGGTGTAATATGTCCTTTGGGCAAGAATACTATAATAATATGTATTTTTTGTAGGAAAAGGGCCATCTTCAGAAGAAACTGCAGGAATGTGAACAGCGTCTACGCTTGATGGAGGTGACATACAAAACAGATGCAACTGTAGCAAAGAGGTACAAATGCCAAAACAAAAATAGCATTTTATATGTTCCATCCCATTGAAATGTATATACTGAAGTGATAACACTATAATTAATTATTACAGTTCTCAAAAGTTGGAAGAGGAGGCAGGGGAGCTCCGTGAGAGAATCAAACACCTGAATGACATGGTGTTCTGTCAGCAGAGGAAGGTCAAAGGCATGATAGAGGAGGTGAATGACTAAGATATGTCTCTCTCTCTCTCTCTCTCTCTCTCTCTCTCTCTCTCTCGCTCTGTCTCACTGTCAATGGAAACATGAGTACACTGACATATGAATGTTATACTGATATGCAAAGTTTGTTTCTTTTTTTCATCTTGAAAATGTAAAGGTTGAATCATTACGAGCTAAAGTGGCACAGAAGGACATGTTCATCTCAGAACTTCTGGACAGAATTGCTATTGTGGAGTGTGAGGTAAGACTGGACTGCGACCACACTATGTACTGTCCACTTCCCGAACATTATGAATGTTGGTGTGGTTTTCAAAACTTTAACTTTATGGATGCATTCATGTCCAGCGTTCTCCTACGTTTCGGATCGTCAATCTGTGTGTTGTCCTTTGACATGACTCTACCTCTAAATTCAGTGTTGCACCTTTTGTGACATTATCTGTCTCTGTCTGGTCCACTTGGATTACATCACATCCACCTCATTTGCATGATCTGACTTTGTTCCTTCCTCCTAGAATAATGAGTTAGAAGACAAGCTGAAGTATTTTATGTCTGTACAGAGTACGCCAAGGGAAGTTGTGCAAACCAGAGAGATAGGAGTGGGCTGTGATCTGCTCCCCAGGTATGAACCACTGGTTCTACTATACACGTGTCTTCATTTCCTGTAGTTGGGTTTCTCTTTTAAGTTTCTTATTCTGTTTTCTCATTTTACTTCCACAGACCTGAAATACAAGGGTATGAGATTGAAACTAATGTCCAACCTCCAGCAGCACATTACCAACCCAGACAAACCCCAATCCACCCCTCTTCTACAGAATACCTAGGACAGTCTAGGACATTCAGATCAGGTCTACCGCCACCCAGCAGACTGGAGTCTAGTTTACTGAGATACACTCCTCCTGAGTACAGCAGGTATCTGTCAACCAACTCCTCAAGATCCTTTGGAACACTAACCAGTCCAACCCTGTTTACGTCTGGCCCTCTAAGCCCTGATCAGTCCAGTACAGAAGAGCCTGCCTCAGTTCCAATCACAGATAAAGCCTCAAGTCCAGAGACGGACATTTCAGCCCCATCCTGTTCTCGACCAAGATCAAGCCCATCCAAAATCTACACACCTTTCATGAAACTTATGGAGATAACAGCAAAGATTAACATTGAGTAATCACATGAATAAATACTTTTTATGAAAGCTATTCAGTATACTGTATAAGGGAATATGTTGCATATTGTGTAAATAGTCTACTGTTCTGTAAATAATACTTGAAAGTATTCAATTATGTTTGGTTTTGTTTACAGTTAATGTTCTTGTATGGTTTATGGACTTCTGAATTCACTATCATGTATGAAGGTTTAAATTTATACTGTATCTTTTTCTAACATTTTTAGTTTGCTCTCTATAAATTAGATGCAATATTATTTTATTATTAGTCAAATTATGTACAAATATGTAAAATACATATACTTTGTGCCTTTATTAACAGCTTTATCACTGATACTCCACAACTGTGATGATAATCGTTTTTAATTTTTAAATTTTATCTATTGGATAATATTTAACTATATCTGACAAAACTGAAGAACTGTATTTCTACTGACTGCCATCCCTGAGCCACTGGTATAAGTAATTTGTCTACACTGCCAGGACTGTGTATATGAGAAGTTATGATAAGCATGATGTGCCTTTCTTGAATGATACTCATCCAGCGCATACTAATGAAATCAGTGTATGTTTTATTATTATTATTAATTATTATTATATGACCCTGCTCGTCGTCTTGACCATGTTCTGTTATAATCTCCACCCAGCACAGACAGAAGAGGACTCCTCTTCTGAAGAGGACTCCTCCCCTCATAGCCTGGTTCCTCTCTAGGTTTCTTCCTAGGCCCTGGCCTTTCTAGGGAGTTTTTCCTAGCCACCATGCTTCTACACCTGCATTGCTTGCTGTTTGGGGTTTTAGGCTGGGTTTCTGTACAGCACTTTGTGACATCAGTTGATTTAAGAAGGGCTTTATAAATACATTTGATTGATTTGACTTTGGAAATGTGACATTGTGGTGTTTTTATAATCATTCATGAAAATGGTCATAGTCCAGTGGCTGAAATTGTTCATTTTGTGAAGCTTTCAGGGAGGTTATATGTAGCATCCAATTGTTTATATATACACTAGATGACTATAGAGGGTACTGTGTTGAAGCCACCATGACTCCATCTTGGCACTACATAGCTACACCGTTTAACATAATATTTTTGGAACCTATAGAAATTCATTTATTAATGTCTACATTCGTTTTTGCCACAATTATTCTATTAGCGACACTGTAATGCATACTTTTAAATTATATTGTGTGAGCTAAACGTAAAACGCTCATCAATAATTGACTGTAGGTAGGCCGTGAATGGCCTCACACACCAGTACAGTAGGTGGCGGTGTATGCACCTAAACGTTGGATGCGATCCGCCAACCAAATCCTAAAGCAAAAGAAGAACAATATTGAAGGTATCATACTTCCGTACTACTTCCGGTTACAATGACAGCGCGCGAGCTACGTAGCTACCAAAATACAAGTTCTAGCTAACAGGCAGCTGAATATGAATGTATATTTTATTGAACAACATAATCCCGTTAAGTGTAACGCTAATGGACTAACTAAGTCATGTTTTATAGGGTAATTTGAGCTATTCGGTAAGCTTATTTGGGCGGGTTTTAGACTAGTAGCTACTAGCTTGCTAACAATGTCCTCGTCATCGTGGGCAGCTCCATCAGAACGCCAGGGGCAAGTGGGGGATCTCAAAACCAAGAGCAAAGAAGAACTTGGTGAATTACTGTCACGCCAAGATAAATTATTATCTAACAAGTAAGTAACTTCATATCATTCATCTGCCAGAAGTGAACTCATGGTTAGTCTCTACAACAACATTACATTATTCTAGAAACTTCCAGCAGTTGCCTAGACAGTGGTGCCAGTTTTGGCGCTTGTGTGTATATACTATCCACCTGTAGGCTAGCTAGCTGACGTTACTTGAACTAGGGAAATGCCTTTTACCCTGAACCTGACATTCCTTTGTTTTACTATCACTGCCAACTACATTTTTTAAAAGTTGAGCTGAAAGCAGTAGTTAATTATTGGCTATCTCTTGTTGACAGACAGATTTGATATGTTATCAACAGGAGGTTTATACAGACCCTTCCAGACAAAGGGAAGAAGATCTCAGACTTTGCAGAGAGAATATGCCTTGCTCTTGCCCACAATGAAGAAGAGGAGAGGAAGCAAGATATGCTGTCATCTGTCAGGACAGAGCTGCAGTCTAAATACCAGCAGGCTTTGACACAAAGACAACATGGTAGCCAGAATAAACCAGGAACTTCCCAACATAGGAGACAAGCTGGGGACACAGCTCCTGGAAATGTCCAAGAATTGGATGTCTCACCTCTGTCACCTAATGTTCAGGAGAGCAAAACAGTTGACACGCTGAAAGAAGACAGTGTGTCCAAAATATCTGCTGCTGGAACCATGAATATGGCCCAGGCTGGTGATGATGCAGAGGTCTCTCCAGACTCTGACAGGACAAAAGAGAGCGACCTAGCGGAAGCCTTGCAGAGGGTCACTCTGTCTGACCACTCAACTGGCTCGAGTGGATCCCTTAAAGACACATTCAACAGACCTGCTACTGGCAACCCCTTCCTTGGAAGGCAGCCACAGAAGAAACCACACTACATAGAAGTCCTGGAGAGGACTGAGAAGGACCCGGTTACGAGGAGACAGAAGTACAAGCCTAATCAGTAAGTCCACATTGTATGAAAGTATGAGAATACTGTATAGTTCAGTGATGCTGCCTTTAGTTATGGAGATACACTAATATTCTCACCTACTAACTCTTATATTAACTCTTCCTGTAATGTTTGCAGGTTTGCCCACAACACTGATGGCTCCCCGTCAGGGTCTCTGTCACCCAACCAATCCCCTGGAGGCTTATTACCATCACCGGTGCTCTCCGTTGAGGCCAGGAGGGAGCGAGACAGGAAGCACATTGATGACATCACTGCGGCCAGGCTCCCACTGCTCCACTATGGCCCTGCCCAGCTGCTGACACTGGAGCAGTCAGCTGACCTGCTACGCGAACAGACCAGGAAACACCAGGTGAGTGGCCCCTGGGTCTGTCTGACACATCACACCACAGAGCAACATTTAAGGTATGACCAACAACACCAAAATGCTCACTGCTCAAGGTAACAGTTACCCCACAGATTACATGAGGGAATGAAATGTGTTATAAGTGTTGAGGCAACGTCTACTTAGCTATTCCATTATCACCACAAAAACATTGCTCATCTGATGAACACTCCCTATGCTACTTCCATTCATGGTATAGCATAGCAGCCTAATGCTTACTGCTAAGCACTTGCTCATTTTCCAGGTTAATTACCCTTTCAATGTAAGCATCTTTCCTGAATTATGTGTTTCCCTCAGGAGTTGCAGGCCAAGCTGGCAGCCCAGAAGCTGTCTGAGGGGCTGAGGTTCAGCACAGGGAGCTATGTTGTGGAAGGGGGCTCGCTGGGCGCCTACAGGGAGGTTCATGACGACGGAGCCCAGCTCTCCTCAGAGGAAGACTAATCCAGGGGGCCGCAGCAAGGAAACTCTGGTGACCCCTGACCTCTGAGACAACAGTCTCTGTGCCCTGCATCAGGACCTATGGAAGGAAGGGGATTGGCAATTCAAAGACTAGAGCCCTGCTTGAGGAGATGGAAAGGGTCATGGGCATCGGGTGGTTTTGAAGGCACAGTGGGTGTCCCTGTCTTGTCCTGGGAGGTAAATTGTGCGGTTCTTGGTTCACCATCAATGATTCACTGAGTTGTCACCCAGTCAGCATCCTGTCCAGTTTATCAGAGCTGCCACAGAACCTTAGGCCTCCTGTTGGGTGAGGATGTTTTAGCCTCTTGCAGGGAGCATTAGGTATGCTATCTCACCATGTTGTCAGAGAGTAAAAGATCAGTTGTGTGATGAGGCTGCTTACAGTATTGTCTGGTATTGTTGACTCACTTGTTGGTTGCATTTCCAAAAGACTGCAAAGTAATGACTGTCTGCATGTGAGAAACATAAAGAAATGATTTTTGGGGTGATCTTTTTCTACAGTGTTTCTTATTGAAAATAAAACTCTGTTCTTACCATATTTTGGTTGATTTTATTCTAGAAATGGGAACAAATCATCATAGCCCTAAGTTCTGCGAGCTCTGAAAATAAAGGTGGAAGCGGTTAATTGCGATGGAGCAGTGTGCTGACATTTTCCAGCAGAATGTTTTCTTAACCCCGCCACAGTTTGATGAGAGCTATGACTCAGCCATCATTTAAACCCTGTGATGTTATCAGTGGAGAAATCTGTGACACGCTTTAGAAGATTAATATACGGTCTAGTGAAATATTGCAGCTTGATGGAATCGGGCCCAATGGCTGAAATACATCTGGCTTGCATTTGGCTCATGTTACTTCCCGGAGTGGCAGGGTATGATGGGATGGCAGCAGACTGACATGCCATTTTTCAGCTTTTTAGTTTTTTTTTTACTAATGCTGATAAGGAGTGCCAACAACATTAAAAACTCTTCCCAAACATCTATTCCCATCACCTCCAGTCCAATCCTCCCTAATTGTTATACAGACCCGTTTTAACTTTAGTACGATTCAGGAATTTTAATGAGAAGGAGAGAAGGGATTGAGGCGAGCACAGTGGGGAAATGAGGGAGAATTCATGTCGGTCTGTCTGAGCTCCATAGTTGATGCTCCTTGATAACCCCTGGTAATTGCTGTTGAGCCATTGGTGGGAGCTGCTATAGAAAAAAACACCATCTGGCTGCTGTGTGTTTAGACACAGGTCTGATGGACTCCAGAAAGCTCTGCTCGAACGTCCAATAATAAATATGTCAGCGAGCTCAGGAGAGGATCTTCCTCGTACTGGTATTAATTAGGCCTACCTTGCTTACATAAATGTGGAGACCGTTACCAATTACGGGGTTGCATTTTTCCTACAGCTTTGCTCCATGGTTTCCGGCCTGCGCTATCACTCACAAGTACATTGATATGTCTGAGCTGGAACCAAGCATGCGTTCTATGTCCAGAGCCTTTAAGTTGTTCGTTTGGGAGGTTGTTTATAGTTGTGAATCCCACACCCCTTACCTCAGATTAATAAACTGCTCAGCTAGTCTGCAAGTGATTTGCTCCCAACTGTGTGTCCGAAATCACACATCTCTGGGGAGCTGGAATAATTTGCAATTGGGAAGGCAAAATGGAATTTGATTTTAAAACTGCCTGTTCAAAGAGCAGCCAGCTCGGCCGTACAGTGAACAGTGATGTATAGACTGGCATTAAGCTCAATTTGGATTCTCAGCTAAATGATTGCATTATCCTACATTTGCCATGTTACAAAGTCTGTGGTCATACAATGTTTTCCATTCTCTCCCCTCTTATTTATTTTTTTCTCAGAGCACAAAAGGATTTGAATAATGCAGCAGTCAGCAGCTATGTGATGGTAGTTTATCTCCCCCATTCCAATCACAACCAGCTCTGCCTCCTCTTACTGGGACCAGATTGAGTTATGTGTTCCAGGTTTTTTCGTTTCATTCATTGGTGTTTTGATATGTGGATTGTTGCTCAATTGTACATTTCAGTCTAATTTTCTATTTATGATGTAGAGCTTTTTCGATCAATGGTATTCACCGGAAATCTGTTTTCATAATAAATCCTGATGCGCGGAAGACATATGTCAAAGCAGGTCAGAAAATGGCAGTGTTTTGATAACAGAGAAAAAATTATTAAGGGAGTGGGTGCTATTGAACTGGCATCCTGCTGTGTTCTCATGGTTGTACATGTAAGTGCAGATATTCAGTATTATTTTACCATATTCCGCTGCTGTTCATTAGTCTAGTCTGCTCTGTCCAATGAGACCAGGTAACTCATAACTTTAACAAGACAACAGTTAGTTCAAGCCTCTGTCTCAGATTGTTTTTTCTGTGAGAAAGTTGTGAGACAGACGGCAGTAAGGAAAGGGGTTGTTTATGTCATGCCTGATGTCTTCCAGAAGAGACATCGCACGTGGCCTCAACTGTTCTGAAAGTGTGTGCAGCTGCCCCATCATCAACACCATATGCAGATAAGATCACTGAATTCCCTGGCTGGTGTTACTCCTATTAAAACACTGCATTAGAGATGCACTACAGCTGTCTGGAACTGGGTCTCATCATGCATGAAGTAAACATCCCCTTCAAAATGCTGCTATCTGGTATTTTTAGATGAACTCCATCCTTTACTTTTCCATGAGTTGAAGTTGATTTTAATGTTTGGTTTGTATGAAGACAATGAAAGGCTTGGTAGTATACATTTTCTTTGTCATATTGTGATTTAGTGCCTGCAGAAAGTGTTCATACTCTTTGACTTATTCCACATTTTGTTGTTACAGCCTGAAATGAAAAAGCATTAAATAGTTTTTCGCTCACCCATCTCCACACAATATTCCTTAATGACCTTTGCACACCTGAATTGTACAATGTTCAATATTCCAGTGTATATTTGGTCTTGTATTTTAGGTTATTGTCCTGCTGAAAGGTGAATTTGTCTCCCATTGTTTGTTGGAAAGCAGACAACCAGGTTTTCCTCTAGGATTTTGCTTGTGCGTAGCTCTATTATTTTATAGTTTTATTCTGTACGGGTTTCCTTCTTTTCACTCTGTCTTTTAGGTTAGTATTGTGGAGTAACTACAATGTTGTTGATCCATCCTCAGTTTCCTCCTATCTCTGTAACTGTTTTAAAGTCACCATTAGCCTCATGGTGACATCCCTGAGCGGTTACCTCCTCTCCTGCAACTGAGTTAGGAAAGACGCCTGTATCTTTGTAGTGACTGGGTGTGTTAATACACCATCCAAAGTGTAATAACACCATGCTCAAAGGGATATTCAATGTTTTTTTTTACCCATCTACCAATAGGTGCCCTTCTTTTATTGCACATTGAGTGATTCCATGCAACTTTTATGTGTCTTGTTAAGCACATGTTTACTCCTGAATTTATTTAGGTTTGGTATAACCAAGGGGTTGAATACTTATGGACTCAAGACATTTCAGCTTTTCATTTTTAATTAATTTGTAAACATTTCCAAAAACACAATTCCACTTTGACATTATGGGCTAGTGTGTTTAGGCCAGTGACACATCTCAATTTAATCCATTTTAAATGTAGGCTGTAACACAACAAATGTGAAAAAAGTCAAGTGGTGTGAATATTTTCTAAAGGCACTGAATGTTAGATACATTAGAGAAGGCCCTTGCACAGGCAGGGATAAATAGAAAAGCTGGTATGTGTTATGCAAAAGTAATACTTAACCATATATACATTATTTAGATAGAAGCTGATTATGACTTTTAAAAATTATGGCCATGAGTAGTATTTGATATCTTTAATATAGTGCTTTGCCAGAATATCATTCTGAGTGATATATGTTAAGATATAGGCTACTGTACTGTATGTCCAGGTTACACATTGCATGCAGAACTGTATCCTACCGAGGTTCCATGTGGAATACAGTATGCCAGGCTCTGCACCCCTGTGGCCTATAAGAATAAGCCACGTTAGTTTCCCTAACAAAAATATGTATCTTACAGTAGCTGTATCCCTGACCACATATGGGGGGGAAAAACATTACATGGCTGTAATAAATTACTATGAAGTTTTCAAGCTTCCTCCAGCAGATGGGACTACAGACGTGTTACCTACAGTATGTAGCTTCCACAGTCTAACACTAGATGGCAGTAGCACCACTTTGTGCCCTTCCTTACCGTACCTGGAACCTGTTGTCTCACACCTTTTTACACTGGACAGACCACCAACAAACAGTAAACTTTGGATAAACATAGGAAGGTTTTTATTGGCCAGTTGACGATAATTATATGCACACAGAAAATAACTAGGTTCTGTTTTCATGCAACTGCTCTCATGAGGATACAGTCAGTGTTGTTTGTAGGAGTTGGAATGCAAGCACACCAGCAAGGCCTCAGCTAAGATGACACCTCATCATAACTTAAAGTAAGCAACGAATGTTACCATTTCTGAATGGATCTGACTGAACAGCTGTCAGCTGTCATTTGCAGTCCTGAGCTGACATAATTGTGTTTAATTCCAGAACCTGCTGTTCTGAGGTGTGGTGGATGTCCCTCATGATTGGCCCAATGGGCCACAGCCCAGCATCTGCTTAGTCCAGATAACACCAACAATCAGCCCAGATCTACGTCTACAAATCTACCAAGAGGGGAAACAGTCTGAAATCCCTGTCTACATCTGTGGCTAAGCGGACTCCAACAACTGTTGCTTGGAGAACTTTGCATAACAATCATGAGGCTGCAGAAAGAAAAGCAGAGAAAAGAGGGTCTAGATGGGCTGAGGCCCATGGTGCGCGGAGAGGGCCAAGAAGCTGCCAGAGTCCCAGCCGCCCCATGTCTGGGCTGGCACGGCATTAAGCGGGCCGTTTAGAGGCCTGTCAAAAGCTCATCACGGCGAGGAAGCCGTCTCCGTGGGGATGCTGCGGGAGTGCCAGGGCACGGTAGGGGAGAGAAACCAGTCTTGCCCAGCAGCTTGGCCATAATGAGGAGGAAAATTCCCATTCTTGCATCCAGATTCATGTAACAATAACAATCCGCTTTTGTCCAACTTTTCTTCTTTTTTTTTACTCAATACCCCTTTCCCCCCTTTAACTTTTGCTCATCAGCTATACCAAGTCCATTAATGATGATGGCTTATATTTTTTGTCTCTCACCTATTTATATCTAGTGGAGTTATGTTACGTAGTAACCTCCCAACACATTACACAAGTCCAGCCGCCTGGCTTATTAGAGGAGTTCTACTGTATCCTGGTGCATGAGACTGCTAACTCTGACGTTGTGTAACATCATTACTTAATTCATGTGGTGTCTTATAGGGGTACAAAGTGAGCATGTTTCCATTCAAAGTGACAGATAGAACATTGGTTGTCTTTGTATATTTGCTAGTAGCCTGGTAGATGGCATTAGAGAGGTTGTCATGAGGCTCTGATGACTGTGGATGATGTCAGTTATGGCAGTCAAGATGCAGAATACCAGTTTTAAGTAATAACTTCCTGGCTGGGGCATTTATATGTGACGTCAATCTAAAGTTGTCAGCAAAGAGGTGTGATGAGTACAATGTAATTCTGTTTTTCATTATTTTCATTATTTTTTAACTGAAATCATGCCTCTTGATTTGTGAACGCACCAATTGACAAGCACCAGGAGTGTAAATTAGCAGCAAATCAGGGAATGGTGCCAGACATTACAAATTGAGAGCACTAACTTAATTTAAAGGGTCATGGAATACAACCTCTGAAATGTCAAATATCATTTTTGCCTACATTCTTTTTAATGTTGCAGGTGTGAAAGTTGGATGTGGGCAGGGAGTTGAAAGGGGTTTTAGATCAAATCTGAAGGACAGTTCTTCTCTCATAAGCTGCAGTCATGGAGTAGGCTACAGATGAGGGGGTGTTGCTGGGGAAGGTGGAGGGGGGTTCTGTACTGTATGCATTTTGGTGAGAATGTCTTGTATTCTATGAAGTCTGCATTGTGTAATAAAGTTCTGATCTGGGCACTGTGTCTTACAACAGTAGTAAAACCTTGCTGTAAAAAAGAGGCAATCCTCCTTTAGCTCAGCTCATAACAATTACAGGGCCTCTATAAGGAACTGCAGGCTTGTTTATATGCTGTAATGTTGTGTCCACGCTAAGCTCGCTCTGGGGCCTGGTGGTTTTGATTGCAGCAGGGAGTGTGTTGGAGTGCCGAGTCTGCAGCATGGTTCTGGCTCCACGGGGAGGCTCCTGAAGGGTGTGATCCGTCAGAGGAGACAGGGTGGGAGTGGGAGTCTTTTCCCTGTTTTCTTGTTTATTTGTTTGTTAGTTTGATACAAACTGCATCTGTCAGGGAAAACAGGAAGCCCCGCTCTCTTTTTTTTTTTCACTCCAGTCCCGTCTCTCCATCCCCAAAAGAAAACATCTTTGTTCAATGAGGAGGAAGACACTGTCCAATTCCAAACGTTAATTCTCTTAAGCTGCTCCAGGCTGTCAGTGTTAATATTATTCACAAATGATGCTTAGTCAGTACTTTTCTGATCAAGTTTCTGAACGACTGAGTGTTACATCTCTGTCTGATATCTCCTTTTGTAGTCTCTCACGGTCGTCTTAATGGTCCTGTGTGCCTCATATGACTGCCACAAGTTGACTGCCACAAGTCTCCTACAAGTTGTTGGGGCTGAGGAAAGACATAATGTACCTGGGTGTAATGTCAGGAAGCCTCCCACTGGTCGTGACAGGAGAGAGCAGTACTGTAGTGTGTGGCCCTGCTCTCACTGCGCTGCACTGGGACTGCTTCATATCCATTTACAGCCTGGGCTGCTGCTATTGTCATTAGGATTGGGTTCTATTATTAGTCAAAATCTCATGAAATCCAATCCCTTTTTAATGGTGAGAGAGTCTGGATTGGCCACCTTAATCATGTTCAGGAACATGGGCCATGTGACTGTGCAGTGTGAGAGTGTGTTACAGGATAGTATAGACTCCCGTATCCATGGCCCATTCAGAGGAATCAGTCTCCTGTTCCTGTATTAGATATTTTATTTTAAATGAACCTTACACACTCATCCTCCTCTAGTGTTACATACAAACATATACTGAACAAAAATATAAACGCAACATGCAACAATTTCAAAGATTTGACTAAGTTACAGTTCATAGAAGGAAATCAGTCAATTGAAATAAATAAATTAGGCTCTAATCTATGGGTTTCACATGACTGGGCAGGGAAGCAGCCATGGGTGGGCCTGGGAATGGCATAGGCCCATAAAATGGCTTTATTACAGACAGAAATACCCCTCAGTACCTCCCCCCCCTTCTCAGACGATCCCGCAGGTGAAGAAGCCGGATGTGGAGATCCTGGACTGGCGTGGTTACACGTGGTCTGTGGTTGTTAGGCCGGTCCGATGTGAATCCAAATTCTCTAAACAATGTTGTAGGCGGCTTATGGTAGAGAAATTAACATTCAATTCTCTGGCAACATTTCTGTAGGACATTCCTGCAGTCAGTATGCCAATTGCATGCTCCCTCAAAACTTGAGACATCTGTGGCATTGTGTTGTGGGACAAAACTGCACATTTTAGAGTGGCCTTTTATATTGTTCCCAGCACAAGGTGCACATGTGTAATGATCATCCTGTTTAATCAGCTTCTTGATATCCCATTCCGTCAGGTGAATGGATTACCTTGGCAAATGAGAAATGCTCACTAACAAGGATGTAAACAAACTTGTGCACAACATTTGAGAGAAATAAGCTTTTTGTGCATATGGAATATTTCAAGGATCTTTTAATTCAGCTCACGAAACATGGGACCAACACTTTACATGTTGTATTTGTATTTTTATACAGTATACACTACCGTTCAAAAGTTTGGGATCACTTAGACATTTCCTTGTTTTTGCAAGAAAAGCAACTTTTTTTGTCTATTAAAATATCAGATTGATCATAAATACAGTGTAGACATTGTTAATGTTGTAAATGACTATTGTAGCTGGAAACGGCTGATTTTTTAAATAGAATATCTACATAGGCGTACCGAGGCCCATTATCAGCAACCATCACTCCTGTGTTCCAATGGCGCATTGTGTTAGCTAATCCAAGTTTATCATTTTAAAAGGTTAATTGATCATTAGGAAACCCTTTTTCAATTATGTTAGCACAGCTGAAAACTGTTGTGCTGATTAAAGAAGCAATTAAACTGGCCTTCTTTCGGCTAGTTGAGTATCTGGGCATCAGCATTTCTGGGTTCGATTACAGGCTCAAAATGGGCAGAAACAAAGGACTTTCTTCTGAAACTTGTCAGTCTATTCTTGTTCTGAGAAATGAAGGCAATTCCATAAGAGAAATTGCCAAGAATCTGAAGATCTCGTACAACGCTGTTTACTACTCCCTTCACAGAACAGCACAAACTGTCTCTAACCAGAATAGAAAGAGGCGTGGGAGGCCCTGGTGCACAACTGAGCAAGAGGACAAGTACATGCTGCCATCTTGTGGACACCAACGAAATTACAACCAGAGTGATGGCTAGATGTGGGACTTTTCTGTTGCATTTCAAAGATGGTGGTAGAAAAAACAGTTGGTTTTTTTCTTTGTATTTTCTTCTACCAGATCTATTGTGTTATATTCTCCTAAATTCAATTCACATTTCCACAAACGTCAAAGTGTTTCCTTTCAAATGGTACCAAGAATATGAATATCCTTGCTTCAGGGCCTGAGCTACAGGCAGTTAGATTTGGGTATGTCAATTTAGGCAAAAATTGAAAAAAAGAAGGCTATCCCTAAGAAGTTACAACATTAACAACGTCTACACTATATTTCTGATCAATTCGATGTTATTTTAATGGACAAAAAACAGATTTTCTTTCTTAAACACGGACATTTCTAAGTGACCCAAAATTTTGAACGTTAGTGTACATTTGATATTTTATTTATTTATTTTACTTCACCTTTATTTAACCAGGTAGGCAAGTTGAGAACAAGTTCTCATTTACAATTGCGACCTGGCCAAGATAAAGCAAAGCAATTCAACACATACAACAACAGAGTTACACATGGAGTAAATCAAACATACAGTCAATAATACAGTAGAAAAATAAGTATATATACAATGTGAGCAAGTGAGGTGAGATAAGGGAGGTAAAGGCAAAAAAAGGCCATGGTGGCGAAGTAAATACAATATAGCAAGTAAAACACTGGAATGGTTGATTTGCAGTCGAAGAATGTGCAAAGTGGAGATAGAAATAATGGGGTGCAAAGGAGCAAAATAAATAAATAAATACAGTAGGGAAAGAGGTAGTTGTTTGGGCTAAATTATAGATGGGCTATGTACAGGTGCAGTAATCTGTGAGCTGCTCTGACAGCTGGTGCTTAAAGCTAGTGTGGGAGATAAGTGTTTCCAGTTTCAGGGATTTTTGTAGTTCGTTCCAGTCATTGGCAGCAGAGAATTGGAAGGAGAGGCGGCCAAAGGAAGAATTGGTTTTGGGGGTGACCAGAGAGATATACCTGCTGGAGCGCGTGCTACAGGTGGGTGCTGCTATGGTGACCAGCGAGCTGAGATAAGGGGGAATTTACCTAGCAGGGTCTTGTAGATGACCTGGAGCAAGTTGGTTTGGCGACGAGTATGAAGCGAGGGCCAGCCAACGAGAGCGTACAGGTCGCAGTGGTGGGTAGTGTATGGGGCTTTGGTGACAAAACGGATGGCACTGTGATAGACTGCATCCAATTTATTGAGTAGGGTATTGGAGGCTATTCTGTAAATTACATTGCCAAAGTCGAGGATTGGTAGGATGGTCAGTTTTACAAGGGTATGTTTGGCAGCATGAGTGAAGGATGCTTTTTTGCGAAATAGGAAGCCAATTCTACTTTTAACTTTGCATTGGAGATGTTTGATGTGAGTCTGGAAGGAGAGTTTACAGTCTAACCAGACACCTAGGTATTTGTAATTGTCCACATATTCTAAGTCAGAGCCGCCCAGAGTAGTGATGTTGGACAGGCGGGCAGGTGCAGGCAGTCCAGTTGAAGAGCATGCATTTCATTTTCTTGTATTCAAGAGCAATTGGAGGCCACAGAAGTTGTATGGCATTGAAGCCCGCCTGGAGGGTTGTTAACACAGTGTCCAAAGAAGGGCCAGAAGTATACAGAATGGTGTCGTCTGCGTAGAGGTGGATCAGAGACTCACCAGCAGCAAGAGTGACATCATTGATGTATACAGAGAAGAGAGTCGGTCCAAGAATTGAACCCTGTTGCACCCCCATAGAGACTGCCAGAGGCCCGTACAACAGACCCTCCGATTTGACACACTGAACTCTATCAGAGAAGTAGTTGGTGAACCAGGCGAGGCAATCATTTGAGAAACCAAGGCTGTCGAGAATGCCGATGAGGATGTGGTGATTGACAGAGTCGAAAGCCTTGGCCAGGTCAATGAATACGGCTGCACAGTATTGTTTCTTATCGATGGCGGTTAAGATATCGTTTAGGACCTTGAGCGTGGCTGAGGTGCACCCATGACCAGCTCTGAAACCAGATTGCATAGCGGAGAAGGTATGGTGGGATTCGAAATGGTCGGTAATCTGTTTGTTGACTTGGCTTTCGAAGACCTTAGAAAGGCAGGGTAGGATAGAGATAGGTCTGTAGCAGTTTGGGTCAAGAGTGTCCCCCCTTTAAAGAGGGGGAGGACCGCAGGTGCTTTCCAATCTTTGGGAATCTCAGACGACACGAAAGAGAGGTTGAACAGGCTAGTAATAGGGGTTGCAACAATTTCAGCAGATAATTTTAGAAAGAAAGGGTCCAGATTGTCTAGCCCGGCTGATTTGGAGAAGGAGAAGTGGTGAAAGCTTGGGCGAGTTGCTGTGGGGGATGCAGTGCTGTTGACCGGGGTAGGGGTAGCCAGGTGGAAAGCATGGCCAGCCGTAGAAAAATGCTTATTGAAATTCTCAATTATAGTGGATTTATTGGTGGTGACAGTGTTTCCTATCTTCAGTGCAGTGGGCAGCTGGGAGGAGGTGTTCTTATTCTCCATGGACTTTACAGTGTCCCAGAACTTTTTTGAAAAGTTTGTGTTGCAGGAATCAAATTTCTGCTTGAAGAAGCCGGCCTTGGCTTTTCTAACTGCCTGTGTATATTGGTTTGTAGCTTCCCTGAAATGTTGCATGTCACGGGGGCTGTTCGATGCTAATGCAGAACGCCATAGGATGTTTTTGTGTTGGTTAAGGGCAGTCAGGTCTGGAGAGAACCAAAGGCTATATCTGTTCCTGGTTCTAAATGTCTTGAATGGGGCATGCTTATTTAAGATGGTGAGGAAGGCATTTAAAAAAAATAACAACCAGGCATCCTCTACGTACACTACATGACAACCTGCTCGTCGAACATGTCATTCCAAAATCATGAGCATTAATATGGAGATGGCCTCCCCTTTGCTGCTATAACAGCCTCCACTCTACTGGGAAGGCTTTTCACTAGATATTGGAACATTGCTGTGGGGACTTGCTTCCATTCAGCCACAAGAGCATTAGTGAGGTTGGGCACTGATGTTGGGCGATTAGGCCTGGCTCGCAGTCGGTGTTCCAATTAATCCCAAAGGTGTTCGATGGTGTTGCGGTCAGGGCTCTGTGCATGTTCTACTGACAATGTTTGTCTATGGAGATTGCATGGCTGTGTGCTAGATTTTATACACCTGGCAACAATGGGTGTGACTCAAATAGCCAAATCCACTCATTTGAAGGAGTGTCCACATACCTTTGTATATGTAGTGTACATACAGTGCAACTGTGAGTAAAACTCTCCTGCTGTTGTTATTGGATTCATTGTTTATTGGTGGGTTTCGAGATGTATGTTATTTATATGTCTAGAAATGGCTCACAAACAAAATCCTATGGGAAATGATTACATGGAATTCTCCACCCATAAACATATGGTTAAAATCCAGAATAACTAGCCCTTTATCTATAAACAATCTCTGCTGAGATAATCACAGTACGAAATGTAAAGGTAAAAGGGGCAGAAAGAAAGTGCTGTCTTCCTGTTATGGAGGGCGGCCCTATGATTCAATCATATGAAGGGTGGAGTGTCATCCACCCATCCACTTAACTAAATTCATAAAGGCTGTTTGTATTCCTGTTCCTCTTTGTTCTTCGCCAGCACAAAACAAAGTGGAATTACACAGAGGGCCGTGACCAATGGAGAATGTATCACAACGTATCACACACTGGCAAACGCTCACAGAGCTGCAGATGGTTGTGTCTGTACCTCTCTGCCTGAGCCCCTACAGGTGCCACAATGCTGTCTAATAGAAAGCAGAGTGTGTGGAAGAGGAGAGCAGATCAGGGCGAGGGATGATGGAAGGAAGGAGAGGGGAGGGGAGGGGAGGGGAGGGGAGGGGAGGGGAGGGGATGGCTCCACTCCTCTCTGACATGTTTTACATGCAGCATGGGGTGCCTCCGCGGGCAGGGACTGTCAGTCACCCCATGGCTTCAGTATCCACCCTCTCATATCGTTTTCACTTCTCGCAGATATACAGTGGGCTCCCAGAGAAATAGAGCCCTCGTAAGACATAGACAGGCCATCCACCATACCAAATGATCTCCCGTCTCTGTGTGTGAAGAGACAGTGTGTGTTTCAGATGTTGCACAGGAACAACAGTCTCAGATGGTGTTACACTGTGAGGTCTCAAGGGTGGAGTGTTTGTTTTATCTTCCGGAGAGATGTCTCTTCCTCTTCCTCCTTTCAACAAAATAAATATGTCAACTCTGACAGTTATTGAAATACCTTTAACCACACAACATAATCTTCAAACCCTTCTGGATTAATATTTCTACTGGGAACAATCCACCCTTACATCTGCTGCTGAGCAGCGGCTTGCTCCATTCAACCTGAGTGGGTCTCCCCTTCCTGTCTGGCAGTGGATGGGGACTGGTGGACATCCTTTGGCAGGAGCTACACACGTCTCTTATGGCTTTCGGCTCGCGCAGGCCCCTGACAACGCTCTTGAGAGTTCTTATGTTTCTCTGACAGCGTCTATCAATCCGCTCCCAACAGAAGGGTCATTATCAAATCAGCCACATGAGAGCCTTCTTCTTCCCCCTCCCCCCGACTGTCTCTCCTCTTTAGCGCAAGAAGAGGGTACAAGTGGTCCAAGAGATTGTGTTCTGTGAAATAACGCTGGCTGTATAAAACCTGCTTTGTGGGGTCCCCTTTCACTGAAGCACTTGTAAACTAACCCTACTTCCCACCAAACCATTGAGTTTCCTCCAGCTTTGTGGTAGAGGGGGGTTTGAAGTCAGTGTTACTTTAAATCTCTAAGAATTATTAAAGCAGTTATATATTAACATGGCTTGCTCCTCAGAGACCATATTGTACAATCCAATATAATACTGTCTTTTGGCACGCGCAGGATGTTAAAGACTTTAAGATTATATGACCTTTCCTAAGATATAGGGTATAATAATGACTAGTATAGCCCATAGCTACAGTGTGTAGTATTATAGATGGTTCACAGTAATGGACTCAGTAGTCCCTCTCAATATATCAACATATCTCCATATTCTCTCCAGCCCTTAGCTGCAGACTCACCAATGTGTCAGTGGTAATTTCAGTGAGGAGGTTTCTGGACCACTTCAGAATGCCCAGGGACTACGTCTCTCCATGGAGGCTGCTCCCACACTGTCAAAGCTGTTGGTTAATATTGTGGTTTCTCCTCAGCTGGGGAACAGAGCTGGCAGAACCACTCACTCTTCTCTCACAACAGCCTAGTCAGCACAACACAGGGGAGGTACTTAACTACTTAACTACTAAGAGCAGGTAATCAGGTACCCAGGTTCTTCAGAGAAAGATTGGAGAGAGAAAATTGTGTCCTCTCTTTTTCTTCCCTTTCTCTCTGTTTCTTGGTTGATTTAACAAAGAGTTTAACCAGGGGCAGACTGGTACCAGAAATCATCTCTGGCATTTTTATCACACCGGCCCATTTTTTGCCCATTTTTCTTTCCTCATGGCCCCCCACGTGGCCTATTATTAGCCCATTATTAGCCAGATAATTATCATTTTGTGCAAAAAAGCCAAGTTAGACAGGCCCAATCGGCTAAGAATTGACCAGCCCATCTGGCATTTTTGGCAAATGCACAGTCCACCCCTGAGTGGACTGAGCAGCCCTGAGTGGAACTATCAGAAGGATTCACTCAGCATATAGACACATAGCTTTAAAGTTCATTCATTTGGGTTCATACTTTGAGCGTGTTGTTAGCGCTGTGCTGTCAGTTTTACAGTTTCCACGGTTTACACCGCAGTCACATAAAGTAAAATTTTTGAAGCATCCACTTCTTTGCGTAGCTCCTCTCTCTGTGCTGCTCATGGCTGCTGACAGGAGGATTTATTGATCCCAGAGCCTCTGGCACGGGGCCGGTGTTGGCTCATACAGCCAGAGATGTGTGAAGGTTATGTTGTTTAACTGGAGGAGGCAGGTATGCTAAACACCCTGAGAGGGCAGGAGGGACATCTGCTCTCTTACTCACTGGGCTAACTGAGTGCATAACTCAGAGCAGGCCCAGAGCCCCCCTGTCCCCCAACCGGCCCTGCCTTCCTCGGTGCCGGTCCCTGGTACTATACAAGGATCTCACAAAAACAAATAGCAACAGAAGACCTGGCAAAGGGAGGGACCCAGCTGGGGCTGGAGGTCCTGTGTGACTATTCTTTAATCCTGACACCTGCAAGCCATTTCATCATGATTTACAGTGGGGGAACGCAGGCTGGGGGCGGGGAGCCTACGACGGTAAATGTTTTCCTAGCAAATGACGGGGAAAGCACTGTTGTCGGTTGTTGTCCAGGCATTTGAAATGTGTTGCCCTCTAAACTACTGGGAACTCCTATCTGCCGTTTAAAAGCATATGAGAGAAAAACGACAAGTCTCTCACTATCATTCTCGGTGTGTGTGTGTGTGTGTGTGTGTGTGTGTCAGGATAAATAGGTGGGCGGGATGGGGACAGGAAGGAAATGGAGTCCACATGGACAGTCATTAGCAGGATCTCAGCAGACCAGAGCAGAACAGCTTAGCTGCTGAAACCCACCCAGCTGCTAGCCCAGAATGCCTTCATACTTGGGCCTGGTTTACACTTAGATGCATTCTCATGTAATCGTTAGTTGATGGATTATTACATTGAATCAAATGTGTTTTCTAGTGTGCTGTGCAATTCAAAAATGTGAATGGTGGTCTGTTGGCCGGTATAGCTGATATACTGACTGTTCACATGCCTTCTATGATGAAACAAGATTAAGTTGTCCACCCATTCAGTTTAAAGTGTATTCTGTCCAGTCCCACTGCACACAGGGTGGATGGGAGGATTGTTGGACTGCTGATCTGCTAAGTAAAAGCCAATCTTCCTCTTTTACCTTCACCTTGCCAGACAGCAGACTGAAAGAACATCTGAGAGAACTGATGCCAAACTAAAAGGATTGACTTGATCTACAGCTATGAAGCAATTGTTTGTTTGCCGTTGCTAAATAGGAGCCCCTCAGTTTTCATCCACAGCACTCTGTATGCTAAGTCGTTTCATGCCTTATTTGTTAACGCCGTTATTTGATAATGATGTCAAAACGCTCTACTATGTCATTGTTCACTAACCTCACTATTTATTTATATTCTCCCAAGGGTATGGTAGTGGATGCTATTATATAAATATAAGGATTGCTCAATTCAGTAATTGCCTTGCATTTTCCATCCACATAATTGCACACTCTCTCCCACCGAACGTGGTGCAAGCTTTGGGCTGTCCGTCACTGGTGCCCATTAGAGCTGAGAATCATGTCAGCGATGGGGCAAACTAAAAACACATTGAGAAATGGAATTAACACCTTTCTCTCTCAGGAGCGGGGATGCAGGGCTCCATGTGGAGCACCGTTAAATAATAATCCCCAACCGTTAAACCGACTCCTCGCAGTCTGCCCAGAAAAACAAATCCTGCCGCCACTCAGCTTGCCTGCACCACTGCTGCGGCCGTGGCGAGGAGGGGGCGAGAACGGGCTGCGAGTGACATCAAACACACAGCACAGAGCACTGGATATGAGTCAAACACATAGGATGGGGCCAGAAGGCTCATACCAGAGCCTGCTGGCCCCATCCTATGTGTTTGACTCACATCCAGTGCTCTGTGCTGTGTGTACAGTTCTGAAGTATTAGGAGGAGACACTGGAAGGTGCCTGCACCTTCAGTGTCATCTGTTATTTTCTCCAACTGACAGGAGGTTTGCCAGTTAAAACTTGGGTATACAAATGACAAAATAAATCAAATATTAAGCAATAATTGGCTATAACTATGAGGCCTTCCACCTAAACACTGGGGTATTTGTGTGACGTTGCAAGACAGCCTCCATACTGTGCAGTAATCGAGATGTTTGCTACCATAAGGGCTCTGTATGACATCACCCCTAAAGCATTGTGATTATTGTGATGATGTAAATCTTCTTTTCATTATCACCCATGTCATTGTCATAAAGCAATTATTCACCCCGTCCGCTTTCCCCATCCGCTCCCACGAGGGTCTCGGATTCACAGGGCTCAGCCAAGCAGCTTGTGTTCCACCTTTGTGTTTTGGCATCAAGGTGGATGGATTTAAGATCCCAGACCGTCGGTCTGATAATACCACACACTGTTTGAGTTTAACAGGATATACCAGTACCGTATCCCACTTGGCCGCTTCCCTGCAGCAGCTATATTTAGTGCTCTCATCCATTGTGCCATGCCAACTCTTCCTTGTTTAACCCACACCCTTCCATTTTGTCACAATTATCTGATAATGTTCAGTCAAAAAAAATATAAAATATGAGTCATTAATCATTCTCCTTGGCTGCACCTCAGTGAACTGTACTGTATGACAGTGAAGGGAACACACATGGTTGTAGTGTGTTCATGTCTTCATAGTTTGGTATACTTTTCTTTGGGATGATTATTGTAAGTATCTACATTTAAAGTTGGTCTGATTGCAAAATGACCGCAAATTCCCATAGAGGGGAGAGAGAGATGAGTGGAAGTGGCATCAGTCTGTGTGGGGAGGAAGGCCCATTGGCAAATAAAAGGTACACAGATCCAAAATGATATTGAACCCATATCCAGAACATTCCATAATGTGAGATGAGTGTATGAAATCATGTATAAAAGACAAAGCCCCTTTACTGCTGTAATGCTCCAAATTGCCATTTGTTTATGAGCCTTTGCCTTTGTCAGGTACAGTAACAACTAAGGCACAAGGGCCCAGTGTCTCTCTCCTCTCAAACTCTCTCTCTAGCTCTTTCTCTATCTCCTTCCTCTCTCTCTGTCTACCTCTAGCTAAGCTCCAAAAGTCCCACTGGGCACAACACGTCATTTCAATGTGGATACTTGGGTAATATTTGGTTTAGACGTTGATCATTGAGATTACAACCTGTATTCACCCAAAGTTAGTTGAATTGTCAATGTGTTATCATTATGCTTTCAAAAATCTTAAAGCACAACCAAATTCCAATGGAAAAACAATGTCCAATTTTTTATTTAGCTGTCACCCAAATGTCTATCACTGATAGGGAGGGGTAGTTCCTCTTGCTGCTCTGTATGCAAGTACCATGGTCTTTTTGGTGATGTGAGCTTCAACTGGAAGCCAGTGGAGTGTGCAGAGGAGCAGGGTGACATGGGAGAACTTGGGAAGGTTGAACACCAGGTGGGCTGCAGCGTTCTGGATAAGTTGCATGGGTTTGATGGCACAAGCGTTGAGCCTAGCCAACAGTGACTTTCGGTAGTCCAGACAGGAGATGACAAGTGCCTGGATTAGTAGTACCTGCTCCACTTCCTGTGTGAGGTCGGATCGTACTCTATGGATGTTGTAGGAGCAAGTCACTGCTGTGATTTTAGAGGAGGACAGATCATGTTCAGGGCCACGCCAAGGTTCTTTGCACTCTGGGAGGGGGACACTGTGGAGTTGTCAACAGTGATGGGAAGGTATTGGAGTGGGCAGGCCTTCCCTGGGAGGAAGAGCAGCTCTGTCTTGTCAAGGTTGAGCTTGAGGTGGTGGGCCAACATCCAAGCTGAGATATCTGCCAGGCACAGATGCGTGTCACCAACTGGGTGTCAGGATGGTTGAAGGAGAAAAGTAGTTGAATGTCATCCGCATTGCAATGATAGTAGAGACCATGTGAGGATATGACGGAGCCGACTGACTTGGTGTATAGAGAGAAGAGGAGATGGGCTAGAACCGAGCCCTGGGGGACACCAGTAGTGAGATTACGTGGTGCAGACACAGATCCACTCCACGTCACCTGGTAGGAGCGGTATGCCAAGTAGGAGCTGATTTGCTGGTGTTTTTACAATCTTTAATGTCCAACAATTGAGAGGGGGCAAATAAAATCACCCACGGGCCAAATTCGGCCTCTGGCTGTCAGTTGGGGAACCCTGCCCTAGGCCTATTGTATTGCCTATTTTTGTTGAATTCTAGGTTGAATTGAAACAATAGCTGTTGATAACTTGGCAAATGCTATATACTGTAGGGCTAAATAGCATTGTTCATGATATGAGTGATAAATAATAGTCACATTTAATTTGCTCTCTTAAAACTACCCATTTTTAAGTGGCAATCTCTCAAAAGCCCATTGGTAATAGTCATTGACAAATATCAAAGCTAAGCAGGGTTGGGCTTGTTTAATACCCTGTATGGGAGATCAAATGTTAGCTGTAGATAGATCAATTCTCCAGTAGAAAGTGCCTATTGTTTGAGTTTTTTCTGATATTGGATTTAACGCTGAGGTTATTTTAATGGTACAAATTCAACCTATTTTATACAAGGTTGGTTTATATTGAATTTGGTTACCATTATGACATAATCCAGTGGTTGAAATTTCACCTTCAAAGCAATCACATTGATGACGTTTTCCAAATCCAATGTATTTTCCACGTCACAATACGTTGACAAATTACTTTGAAACAACGTTGATTCAACCAGTTTGTGCCCACTGGGTTGGAGAGTCAACCTGGAGTAGGTTACTGGTTTGTAGATCCTGTTTTACATGTCTTAAATTTTCTGGCCATGGAAACCTCCTTCCTCCCCCAAAAGACCTGATTCTAACCACCTTCTTCCTCTCCTGTTGGCCAGAGAGCGCTGTATTTCACCCTTTCCTCCCCTCTGTGACCGCAACATTCTGCAAACCCTGGTAAAACAAGACATTATATATTAGTTTGGATATCAACAAATCACTCCCATCTGTGTGAGTGTAAATACTCACACCCTTTGGCTTTTCATGAAGCAAGTCAACTGGTAATTTTGGAGGCTATCTTATGTGTATATGATTGATTCCAGATAGGAAACTACTGATTTAGAGGTAGGGAAAAACTGTATCGCAGAAAAAACTAAACACAGACACAGCTGTCTAATCAAATATAGACCAGTATTTCTGTGTTTTATCACCTGTGATCCGATGGCATGTATGCGAGTGACTGATTCAAGAAACATACATTTTTGCTTGACTGACTAAGTTAGACTAAGCAGTCTCTTTGGATGCGAGGTTACACACCCATATGATAGCAGAAAAACCTGCGTTTGGGTATTCCTATTCCCCTCTTCTCTCTGTGACTCCCAGATTCCTCATCAAGTCTCTCCAGCCTCAGATACCTTTGGCACAGCACAAGCTCGCATCAGATGGAGGGTGGGGAGATATGTCCCCCTCCCTCCCACGCTGGAACAGAACGTTTGTCTCTGCGCTGCCCTTATCTCCCCATCCCTCTACTGTCTGATGTGGCATAAATCACAGGAGCACAGCAGTATTTACGATGCACGGCCGTTTATTAATCTCTCCCAGCTGCCTGTGTTTCACTGACACAACACCTTCAGGGCACTGGATCTGCACCATGTGCTCCGGAAAAGGCCTTTCTCTTCTCTCCATCCAGCAAGCCACAAATAAACCTGATTAAGGGATTTGTGCTCTTTATGGTGAATTTTCGCAAACCCACATTTGAAGATCCAAACTGGTTTATGGTATTTATAGTCTACATTACTTGTGTTTTTATTGCAAAACATGATCCTCATCTCCTGTATGTGATGGTTAAAAAAGTAAAAATGTCTGTAAATGATATCACCTGTGTTTACTCTACAAATAGGAAATGGGAGTTTGCCCTTATTAAAAGCTATAATATATTCCAGTATAATAATCTTACTGCTCTAATTTGGGATCCATGGTTTCAATGGCTCTCATACTATCAGCTCCAGGAGGGAAGCATAGTTCAATATATATACAGTACCAAACGTTTTGACATGCCTACTCATTCAAGGGTTTTACTTTATTTGTACTATTTTCTACATTGTAGAATAATAGTGAAGACATCAAAACTATGAAATAACACATATGGAATCATGTAGTAACTAAAAAAGTGTTAAACAAATCAAAATAGATTTTAGATTTTAGATTCTTCAAAGTAGCCACCCTTTGCCTTCATGACAGCATTGCAGACTATGCCTCTCACATTTATCCAGGCCTACCAACAGGTACCTACTATAATATAGAGTTATTTCCCTGCAAATCCAATTGGATGCTTTAATTCACTCCTCCTCTGACACCTCTCACAATACCATTCCAACTTTGTTCTTTCCTCCCATGGCATGACTCACAACACATTGTCTCTTCCTATGCTTTATTGTATTTTTTCTTCCCCCCCCCCCCCCCCCCCCGCCCGCCCAGAAATGACAGTGTCCGATTTTGAAACATCTCTCTCCTAGTTGGCACTTCCCTACATTTCCCTCCATCTATCTGTTTCTCTTTTGTGAGGACCACACAGAGGGATGACATGCTAGAGGCACGTCCAGACTGGGTGGCCCAGCTGCACACAAAATGTGGGTGACAGGATCAGCCTTCAACCGGCTATGGAAGTAATGCGTGTAGACAGTGTAAAACCAGTCTCTAAGAGACCTAAGGAGGAAAAACAACGCTGGCAGATCTGAATAAATGGACATTTAAAAACCTGAGTATTTTGCCACTCTTTTCAGCTGGAGGCACATGCACTAACTCCCATGCACAGGACTCACTAATGGGTTCACACGTACAGTGGGGAGAAGTATTTGATACACTGCCGATTTTGCAGGTTTTCCTACTTACAAAGCATGTAGAGGTGTGTAATTTGTATCATAGGTACACTTCAACTGTGAGAGACGGAATCTAAAACAAAAATCCAGAAAATCACATTGTATGATTTTTAAGTAATTTATTGCATGACATAAGTATTTGATACATCAGAAAAGCAGAACTTAATATTGGAATATATAATATATATATATGACCAAGGGATTGGATATGTAGTTATGTTGGATGGCCAACCTGTTAGGTTTACTACAGATGTTTGCAGGAATCATGAAACTAATCATGAAAAAACAATTTAGTAAACTGAAATAAAATCATTAAGAAACCTCTTTCAAAACTTAACTATACTGAAACTATCGTTGACTCCAAAATAAAATAAAAAAACATTATTTTCAGTTGTAGTTTTTTCTCTTCTAAACGTTTTTTTTCCAATTGTGTTTTCAAGCTTCTGAATCTGGCAGGTAGTAAATGCTGCCAGAAGTAGGTGATGTTTCAAATGGGCATAACTTGTGCATCACTATCACTATCTATCTTTCTAGACAGATGGGTTGCCTCCCACAATACACCAATGTTTCAGCATACATACAAATACAGTACATGTGTCAGTTGGGACAGAGAGGAAAAGTCAGAACAGTGAAGACCGTCACTGCCTTATCCGGTGACATCACCACCTTATCCGCTTGTTGCCCTAGCATAAACATCCCAGCCGGACACAAAGAAGTAGCGAGATGGAGAATGTGGAGGTTATTTTTAATGAGTGCATTTCAAGTGGCTAGTTTGCATCATCTACCTTCACTAAAACCACAGCAAAGTCCCCTCCAAGCTCATCACCAAGCTCAGGACCCTGTGACTGAACCCCTCCCTCTGCAACTGGATCCTGGACTTCCTGATGGACCGCCTCCAGGCGGTGAGGGTAAGCAGCAACACATCCGCTATGCTGACCATCAACACAGGGGCCCCTCAGGGGTGTGTGCTTAGTCCCCTCCTGTACTCTAAGTTCACCCACGACTGCATGGCTGCACATGACTATAACACCATCATCAAGTTTGCTGATGACACGGTGGTAGTAGGACTGATCACCGACAATGATGAGCCAACCTATAGGGAGGTGGTCAGAAACTTGTCAGTGTGTTGCCAGGACAACAACCTCTACCTCAATGTCAGCAAGACCAGGGAGCTGATCGTGGACTACAGGAAGCGGAGGGGCGAGCACGCCCCTATCCCCATTGATCGGGCTGCAGTGGAGCGGGTCGAGAGCTTCAAGTTATTCGGTGTCCACATCACTAAGGAATTAACATGTTCCACACACACCCATACCCACACACTCACAGATACTTACACTGACACCCCAACACACGCACACACACACACTACATAAACCCACAAACAAATAAAATGCGCACACATGTATACTGACGCCACACACACTTACACTCACTCACACACACAAATGAGAAATATCTCATTCATATAAGTATTCACACCCCTGAGTCAATACACCTTTGGCAGCGACTACAGCAGCGATTACAGCCATCTTTCTGGGTAAGTCTCTAAGAGCTTTGCACACCTGGATTGTACAATATTTGCACATTATTCTAAAAAATATTATTCAAGCTTTTCAAGATTTTCATGTCTTGCCATAGATTCTCAAGTCAATTTAAGTCAAAACTGTAACTAGTCCATTCAGGAACATTCAACGTTGTATTGGTAAGCAACTCCACTGTATATTTGGTCTTGTGTTTTTGGTTATTGTCCTGCTGAAAGATGAATTTGTCTCCCAGTGTCTGTTGGAAAGCAAATTGAACCAGGTTTTTTTTATCCTAAAAAACTCCCTAGTCCTTGTCGATGACAAGCATATCCATAACATGATGAAGCCACCACCATGCTTGAAATTCTGAAGTGGTACTCAGTGATCTGTTGTGTTGGATTTGCCCCAAACATAACACTTTGTATTCAGGACAAAAAGTACATTTTCTTGCCAAATGTTTTGCAGTTTTACTTTAGTGCATTGCAAACAGGATACATGTTTTGGAATATTTTTATTTTATACAAGCTTCCTACATTTTACTCTGTCATTTATGTTAGTATTGTGGAGTAGCTACAATGTTGTTGATCCATCCTCAGTTTTCTCCTACCACTGTTTTAAAGTCACCATTGGCCTCATGGTGTAATCCCTGAGCAGTTTCCTTCCTCTCTGGCAACTGAGTTAAGAAGAGCGCCTATATCTTTGTAATGACTGGGTGTATTGATACACCAACCAAAGTGTAATTAATAACTTCACCATGCACAAAGGGATATTCAGCTTGTTTTTTACCCTTCTCCCTCGTCTTTGTGGTTGAATTTGTTTTTGTATCTCACTGCTCAACTGAGGGACCTTATAGATAATTGGATGTGGTGTGGTCATTAAAAAACAATGTTAAACACTATTATTGGACACAGAGTCAGTCCATGCAACTTTTTATGTGACTTGTTAAGATAATATTTACTCCTGAAATTATTTAGGTTTGCCATAACAAAGGGGTTGAATAGTTTTTGACTCAAGACATTTCAGCTGTTCATTTTTTATTAATTTGGAAAAATTATGACATTATGGGGTATTGTGTGTAGGGCAGTGACATAAACTCTAAATTGTATACATTTTAAATTCAGGCTGTAACACAACAAAATGTAGAAGAAGAATGAATACTTTCTGAAGGCACTGTATATATCCTGTTGCCTTGTCACTTTACCCCCTCTTATATGTACATACAGTTGAAGTCGGAAGTTTACATACACTTAGGTTGGAGTCATTAAAACTCGTTTTTCAACCACTCCACAAATTTCTTGTTAACAAACTATAGTTTTGGCAAGTCGGTTAGGACATCCACTTTATGCACGACACAAGTCATTTTCCAACAATTGTTTACAGAGAGATTATTTCACTTATAATTCACTGTATCACAATTCCAGTGGGTCAGAAGTTTACATACACTAAATTGACTATGCCTTTAAACAGCTTGGAAAATTCCAGAAAGGGATGTCATGGCTTTAGAAGCTCCTGATAGGCTAATTGACATCATTTGAGTCAATTGGAGGTGTACCTGTGGATGTATATCAAGGCCTACCTTCAAACTCAGTGCCTCTTTGCTTGACATCATGGGAAAATCAAAAGAAATCAGCCAAGACCTCAGAAAAAAAATTGTAGACCTCCACAAGTCTGGTTCATCCTTGGGAGCAATTTCCAAACGCCTGAAGGTACCACGTTCATCTGTACAAACAATAGTACGCAAGTATAAACACCATGGGACCACGCAGCCGTCATACCGCTCAGGAAGGATACGCGTTCTGTCTCCTAGAGATGAACGTACTTTGGTGCGAAAATTGCAAATCAATCCCAGAACAACAGCAAAGAACTTTGTGAAGATGCTAGAGGAAACAGGTACAGAAGTATCTATATAAACAGTAAAATGAGTCCTATATTGACATAACCTGAAAGGCCACTCAGCAAGGAAGAAGCCACTGCTCTAAAACCTCCATAAAAAAAGCCAGACTACGGTTTGCAACTGCACACGGGGACAAAGATCGTACTTTTTGGAGAAATGTCCTCTCGTCTGATGAAACAAAAATAGGACTGTTTGGCCATAATGACCATTGTTATGTTTGGAGGAAAAAGGGGGACGCTTGCAAGCCGAAGAACACCATCCCAACCGTGAAGCACGGGGGTGGCAGCATCATGTTGTGGGGGTGCTTTGCTGCAGGAGGGACTGGTGCACTTCACAAAATAGATGGCATCATGAGGCAGGAAAATTATGTGGATATATTTAAGCAACATCTCAAGACAGGAAGTTAAAGCTTGGTCGCAATTGCATCTTCCAAATGGACAATGACCCCAAGCATAATTCCAAAGTTGTGGCAAAATGGCTTAAGGACAACAAAGTCAAGGTGTTGGAGTGACCATCACAAAGCCCTGACCTCCTATATCCTATAGAATCCTATAGAAAATGTGTGGGCAGAACTGAAAATGCGTGTGCGAGCAAGGAGGCCTACAATCCTGACTCAGTTACACCAGCTCTGTCAGGAGGAATGAGCCAAAATTCACCCAACTTATTGTGGGAAGCTTGTGGAAGGCTACCTGAAATGTTTGACCCAAGTTAAACAATGTAAAGGCAATGCTACCAAATACTAATTGAGTATATGTAAACTTCTGACTAACTGGAAATGTGATGAAATTAATTAATTAAAGCTGAAATAAATAATTCTCTCTACTATTAATCTGATATTTCACATTCTTAAAATAAAGTGGTGATCCTAACTGACCTAAGACAGGGAATTGTTACTAGGAATAAATGTATTTGGTTAAGGTGTATGTAAACTTCCGACTTCAACTGTAGCTACCTCTATTAACTCATACCCCTGCACATCGACTGCACATCGGTACCGGTACTCCATGTTTTTAGCCATGTTATTATTTACTTGTTATTGTTATTTGTTATCCACTGTGTATTTATTCCTTGTGTTACTATTTCAATTTTCTATCTTTATCTTTAACTCTTTAACTCTACATTGTTGGAAAATTACCCATTAGTAAGCATTTCACTGTTAGTCTACACCTTGTGCATGTGAAAAATAACATTTTATTTTATTTATTTGTTGCTCTAGGTTTGGGATTTCCAAGACTAATTGATAACACTAGCTAACAGGAGACTGCTAGCTATCACTAGCTAACAGGAGACTACTGGCTATCACATGCTAACGGGAGACTACTAGCTATCGCTAGCTAACAGGAGACTGCTAGCTATCACTAGCTAACAGGAGACTACTAGCTATCACATGCTAACGGGAGACTACTAGCTATCGCTAGCTAACAGGAGACTGCTAGCTATCACTAGCTAACGGGAGACTACTAGCTATCACTAGCTAACAGGAGACTACTAGTTATTACTAGCTAACAGGAGACTGCTAGCTATCACTAGTTAACAGGAGACTACTAACTATCACTAGCTAACAGGAGACTGCCAGCTATCACTAGCTAACAGGGAATAAATAGATCCTACAACACATATAAGGTTCCTAGCCTCCAATGCTTGGCCTACTTTATGTCCCTAACACTAAAACTGAGACTGAATAATATAAAAACAAAATATAAATGTTTTATCAAACAAAAACTGAATAAAAACTAGTAAATCAAGTCGGAAGACTAACTGAAACTGAATTGAATTTCCCCCCAAAATCTAAAACGAATAGAAATAAAAACTAACATAAAGACACAAAACTACAATAACCTTGATCATTACATTATCGGTAAGAAGTGACCACAGTGCATCATGGAAATATGTTCATCCCTTCAGCCCTGTTCTCCTCCTCCATTATTAGGAAGGGGAGACTCTGTCATACTCTGGACAGGATTTGTAAAATGACCCAATGTTCACAATTCCCCTCCATTAAACAATGTTTTCAAAGCTGTGAAAATGTTGCATGATTTGTATCAAGGCAAAGTTGTGAAAGCAAACATTCCCCAATAAAGACTTGGAGCTCAGCTGTCTCCAAGATACAATGATAAAAAACGTATCATATTTTTTTTGTTTATATTTCCAGTCCAAAATATTTAATTTGATGTCTGTTGCCTGTATTGAGGCTCACTGACAGGGCTTGGGAACTCTCAGCACAGTGAGGCCTCGCCACTGAAGTTCAAGGAGGACTGTGAGAGTCACAACAGCCAAGGTGTTCTTACAGGACAGGGGGCAATTAGTTGCCCCTCCTGATAATCACCTTGTAGCATTTAGCACACACTTAACAACACAAATGGCCCACAGTGTAGTAGGTGTGTGTGTGTGTGTGTGTGTGTGTGTGTGTGTGTGTGTGTGTGTGTGTGTGTGTGTGTGTGTGTGTGTGTGTGTGTGTGTGTGTGTGTGTGTGTGTGTGTGTGTGTGCGTGCATGCGTGCGTGCGTGCGCTGGGTGTGCACTTGTGCATGTGATACAAAGAGAGGGGGTTGATTGCTCTGTCCAGAAGTTAGAGAGATGTGCTGGGCTTCGTCAAAGGAGAGTGCCTGCAGAGGGAAGAGATCAGTTGTCATCACTAACCAAGACTCTCCATCCCAGTGGTTGGAGGGCTGGGACATTCTAGCACTCGCTGAAGAATGGCCACAGCCAGCGACTGTTTATTTTTTTTCTCTATCTTGTCTTGGCCACCTTTCCAAATGAGGATCTGCAGTTGTAAACTTAGCTTTTGCCCTCCTCCTCTCATCGGTTGTCAGAGATGAGAAATCAGAGGTAATGTTATTTTGGGGGGGGATGAGAGAATGAAAAACACTGTCAAATCCAATTTCCTCTGGTTTTTATAGCTTTGCAGCTGTATTTTCTGGGGGGGAAATGGTTGAAGGACTGCGCCGTAAATCACAAGTCCACAATATATAAACAGCTTTGATGTAAAATTCCATTAAGTTGCCAGAATATTGCCATAACATTCAAATCCAATCTACTAAATCTAAATCCCTTGCTACAGTATATCTGTCCAACAATGCATCTCCTTTTTGTTACACAACTATTTTAATGTTAAGAGTAAGACTTGGAAGTAAAAGATATACAGTAATTATGAAACTATGTAAGTCAGACAGGCGTGCAGATAGATACGAAGGAGGGATAAATGGAGCGATAAATGGAGGGATGGTTGAGTGAGTGGATGAGTAAATAGATCTCTTATTCCAAAAGCTATTTGGGAAAAAACAATGAACTGGGAATTGATTATATTTAAGATGTGTTTTTTTGTGTGTGTAAGCCCGGTGTGCATCAATACAGAACAATACTCCTTAAATATAGAATGGGTGGGGATTTAATGAACACACAAGTGCATCTGCTGTCACTAGGGGGGAAGAGTCACAATTATGGTTTTCAGGCAGCTGTGTGTGTGTTCCCCAGGCACCAGTGGGAGGTCAGGTGGTCAGCTGGGCTCTCCAGTCAAGTGTCACGCCAGTCCACCATCCTCGCTGACGCCATTGTGAGTCACAGAAGCTGTGCGGATGCAGGGACAAAGAGAAGCACTTGATCTATTAATATGTGAATTGTGTTCTCCCCACACTGTGCTGTGCTGCATGGTAAAGGAAATGAGTTGATCCTCTCGTGCAGACTATCACTAAGCTTTACAGCGCTAGTAGCTCCTAATTTACAGTTTCAGAATGAGGGAACGTTGAATATCTAGATAACATGTCTGTCCTCGAGTCTCAATGGTATAGGCCAAGCAATGGAGATTCAGCTAGGGTTAGGGTTAGGGTTGAGCCGGGGTTTGGACATGAAGCTAGGGTTAGGGTTAGGGTTGGGGTTTGGACATGAAGCTAGTGTTAGGGTTAGGGTTGGGGTTTGGACATGAAGCTAGGGTTAGGGTTAAGGTTGAGCTGGGGTTTGGACGTGAAGCTAGTGTTATGGTTGAGCTGGGGTTTGGACATGAAGCTAGGGTTAGGGTTAGGGTTGAGCTGGGGTTTGGACATGAAGCTAGGGTTAGGGTTAGGGTTGGGGTTTGGACATGAAGCTAGGGTTAGGGTTAGGGTTGAGCTGGGGTTTGGACATGAAGCTAGGGTTAGGGTTAGGGTTGGGGTTTGGACATGAAGCTAGGGTTAGGGTTATGGTTGAGCTGGGGTTTGGACATGAAGCTAGGGTTAGGGTTAGGGTTGGGGTTTGGACATGAAGCTAGGGTTAGGGTTAGGGTTGAGCTGGGGTTTGGACATGAAGCTAGAATTAGGGTTAGGGTTGGGGTTTGGACATGAAGCTAGGGTTAGGGTTAGGGTTGGGGTTTGGACATGAAGCTAGGGTTAGGGTTAGGGTTGGGGTTTGGACATGAAGCTAGGGTTAGGGTTAGGGTTTGGGTTTGGACATGAAGCTAGGGTTTAGGGTTAGGGTTGAGCTGGGGTTTGGACATGAAGCTAGGATTAGGGTTAGGGTTGGGGTTTGGACATGAAGCTAGGGTTAGGGTTAGGGTTGGGGTTTGGACATGAAGCTAGTGTTATGGTTGAGCTGGGGTTTGGACATGAAGCTAGGGTTAGGGTTAGGGTTGGGGTTTGGACATGAAGCTAGGGTTAGGGTTAGGGTTGGGGTTTGGACATGAAGCTAGGGTTAGGGTTAAGGTTGAGCTGGGGTTTGGACGTGAAGCTAGTGTTATGGTTGAGCTGGGGTTTGGACATGAAGCTAGGGTTAGGGTTAGGGTTGGGGTTTGGACATGAAGCTAGGGTTAGGGTTAGGGTTGAGCTGGGGTTTGGACATGAAGCTAGGGTTAGGGTTAGGGTTGGGGTTTGGACATGAAGCTAGGGTTAGGGTTAGGGTTGAGCTGGGGTTTGGACATGAAGCTAGGGTTAGGGTTAGGGTTGGGGTTTGGACATGAAGCTAGGGTTAGGGTTATGGTTGAGCTGGGGTTTGGACATGAAGCTAGGGTTAGGGTTAGGGTTGGGGTTTGGACATGAAGCTAGGGTTAGGGTTAGGGTTGAGCTGGGGTTTGGACATGAAGCTAGGGTTAGGGTTAGGGTTGGGGTTTGGACATGAAGCTAGGGTTAGGGTTAGGGTTGAGCTGGGGTTTGGACATGAAGCTAGGGTTAGGGTTAGGGTTGGGGTTTGGACATGGAGCTAGGGTTAGGGTTAGGGTTGAGCTGGGGTTTGGACATGAAGCTAGGGTTAGGGTTAATGTAACAGTAAGGTTCCCACTGGGCAGAGACTTCAGTTCAAAGTCTAGTTTTGATTTACATTTGGTCGAGGTATCAACTAACATGAGTTTAACGTGAAAGAAAAAATAAATGTTACCAAGTCTTTGGAAAAAATTCCCTAACGTTGATGACTTTTTGTAAATTCAGTCCGTCTTCCAAGTTGATTCAATGTCATCACATAGATTTGGTATTTTTTTTATTACGTGGAAACAACGTTGATTCAGCCAGTTTTTGTCCAGTGGGTTGGTTCAGGCCCAATTGAACCACTATGTAGAATGCTCAGCTTTTAATACAGCCTCTATAAATGTCTATAGCCATTTTAATTGTAAGTTTAAGTACACTGATAGTTTAATATAGACTGAATAAGAATGTGACGCAACACCCACTAGAGCCCAGCACCCTGACAGCTGGGGTACTGCTAGTGCACCCTTGAGCATTGTACTTAAGCTCAATTATCACAACTTAATTCAATTGGTCCAATAAAACTATCCAGCTGCATAAACATGTTACAGAACGGGTGAGATCTAAAACAGAGAGCATCTTTAACTCTCCCTGGATCAGGCCGTCTGCTGTGCCAATCAGTCATTTCACACTGTAATGTAATGATTTAGGAGCTCCCTATTTGTCACGTAGTCCAGTGGCACCACACTGAGCCAACGTGTCGCTTTCTTATGAGTCTATCGACGTGAACGACCACTCTCCCAAATGGCTAGCTGGCCAGCAATTTGCCAATGGAGGGGACAGGGTGGCCCCATTTGGGCGGCTGTATGTCTTTGGGGGGTTTCTGCTTGTCACTTTCCCTGTGCCTGGCTCAGTGTTCAAAGCCAGGGCTTTTAAACCTGTGTGTGACTGTGACAGCAGGAAGGTAGTGCTGTGAGAGGGGATGGATGCATGGGGCCGGGTGGCCGGCCAGCTGTGCTCTCTTGTGGTAGCTCCAGGGATAACCTTCCCTGCCTGGAAGGTGTCACTTCACTGTCATTTGTTTTGCTGTAAGTCGCCAAAGTCTTTTTAAAACAATGAACAATGTTTTTTACGACTTCTGAAACCATACGTTCTTATGACTCAAAGTGAACACCCTGATTAAGGAAATGACAATGTTACATTGAGCCGTTTTCTTTATTTCCCTGCTTATGTTCTGTTCATGTTTCTCAGAGGCTGTGCATGCAAACGTTTAACTCATGAGATGAGGTCACGAGATTAACATTCCACAAGTTTTGGGGTTGAGGGGGACATTCCCGTTGACTCCCTCAGTCCTGTGAGATGCATAATTGCTGGCTAAATACCCATCTCTCAGGGGTGGCCAGCCTGCCTTAATGCAGAGGTCTGCTCTGTGTCCATCCACATTTGCAGCCAGTCTGACACGTACAGTGGCTTTCCTCTGTCTCACAGGACAGGTCCACTGGCTGCCTCATCAAGGCTGATTGCTGGAGACACTTCCTTCCCAGCAGTCATTTCACCTGACGTGAAGCAGACCTGTCTCCTGTAGAGCCGCACTATGAATCAGGAAGACTGACTGGCTGAACTCATCTCCCCTGGTGAAGCTGGAACCACATGACTGAGGAAGGAGAGAATGTCTCTGTGGAGAGTGGATATACCAAGAAGTCAAAATAAAACTACCTTGTTTAATGTTAACATAAACATTCCACTGGGCACCCCAAGTTGTTTCAACATGGAAATTATGGTAATATTTGGTTGATCAATGATATTTCAACCTTTATTTACCCACTCAAAAAGACAGACAGAAGTTTGTTGAAATCCATATGTGTTATTACTATGCTTTCAACCAACTAAAGGCTTAAGCAAATTCCTGGTTTAGTTGTCATCTAAATGTCTTATCACTGTGCTATCAACCATTTTTAAAGCACAACAAAGTTCAAATGGGAATACAATGGCAAATAAATTGTATTTATACAACTTAATGTGTTATCACTGTGCTTCATCTAATAGCACAACCAAATTACCTGGATTGTAGTTGAGATTACATTAAAAGTACATATTGCAAGTGATCAATGCTTTTCAAGATTCTGCACAGATTATTAAAGCAACTGTGAAGATTTCCACAGACCTACGACCTTTGCGTGCTATCTTGAACATGCATGCTTCTATGATGACATTAGAAGACATTTATAGTTACAGTAGGCTAACCTCAAAATGTGGCCAGCGATATTGAATTGTGTTTGATTGTCAACAAATTCCAGTTTGTCTACAAAGGCATAATGTATGTGTTGGATTCATGTCTCCATCTCAACCAAGAATCAAAGGTAAAGAATAGGGCTCAATGCTAGGTATGCATAACTGGCTGAAAGGGAGTCAAGCGCAGGAGAGCAGAAGTTGGGTAGCCAAAGGAGCATTTTATTTCCGTGAACAAAACACACGGCACTAAGAAAACTAAACACAATATGGGTTGACATAACCCAGCGCAAACTAGTCTAGCGTGCACATACACGAAACAACAAACAATTCCAGACACAGACATGGGGGGGGGAACAGAGGGTTATATACACGTCTAATACTGAGGGAATTGAAACCAGGTGTGTAGGAAAACAAGACAAGACAAATGAAAAAATTAAAGGTGGATCGGCGATGGCTAGAAAACCGGTGACGTCGACCACCGAACGCCGCCCGAACAAGGAGAGGAACCGACTACGCCAGAAGTCGTGACACTCAAATTCAACTTTATTTAAAGCGGATTTAAAGTTTCCTATTCTTTAACTTTGAAGATGAAGATGTGAATCCAAAATATCGATTAAACATTTGTAGACAAACTGGAGTTAAAGCCAGACTAAGTCAGTGGCACAGATGGAACTATCCAAGTAGAAAATACATCTCCTTCAAATGTAATCTAATCAAACTTTAAATGCACTTCAAATAAAGTTTGATTCGATTTTGTGGTATTTAACATTGATTTATTTCTGGTTGACATGGAGACAACTCCAACATATTAGTGATAAACTTGAAGCCATAGGCCTATATGTACATATGGCTATTGTCTATTTTTAGTTGAACCCTGTGTTGAACACTGTGTTGAACACTGTGTTGAACACTATGTTGAAACCTGTGTTTAATTGAAACAATAGCTGTTAATGACTTTGCAAATTCTATATAGGCCTAAATAGTATAATTGATGATATTTGACTTATAGAGAGAGTATGGTTACATTTAATTTGCTCTGTTGAACCTACCCTTTGGAATTACTTTTATAGCAACAGTAAATATATTTTGTTAAGAGATCTCTCAATAATAATTCTCACGTTAGCAAATTGGTAGTAGTCAGTGACAAATATAAAAAATGGGTTTGGTTAAAACCCTGGACGGGAGACCAAATGAATAGTTGTAGATAGATCAAATCTACAGTTTAGGGTGCTGACCAAATCAAATCAAATCAAATGTATTTATATAGCCCTTCGTACATCAGCTGATATCTCAAAGTGCTGTACAGAAACCCAGCCAAAAAACCCAAACAGCAAGCAATGCAGTTGTAGAAGCACGGTGGCTAGGAAAAACTCCCTAGAAAGGCCAAAACCTATGAATAAACCTAGAGAGGAACCAGGCTATGTGGGGTGGCCAGTCCTCTTCTGGCTGTGCCGGGTGGAGATTATAACAGAACATTGCCAAGATGTTCAAATGTTCATAAATGACCAGCATGGTCAAATAACAATAATCACAGGCAGAACAGTTGAAACTGGAGCAGCAGCACGGCCAGGTGGACTGGGGACAGCAAGGGGTCATCATGTCAGGTAGTCCTGAGCCATGGTCCTAGGGCTCAGGTCCTCTGAGAGAGAGAAAGAAAGAGAGAAAGAGAGAGTGAATTAGAGAGAGCATACTTAAATTCACCAGGACACCGGATAGGACAGAAGAAGTACTCCAGATATAACAAACTAACCCTAGCCCCCCGACACATAAACTACTGCAGCATAAATACTGGAGGCTGAGACAGGCCTATTATTTAGTGTTTTATAGTGGATATAATGTTGAAGATCTGACATTGTTTCAAAGGTACAAATTAAACATATTTTATACCATGTTTGTCTATATTGAAAATTGGTTGCAATGATGACATAAACCTGTGGTTGAAATTTCACCCTCAAAACAGCAGTTTACATTGATTACTTTTTTCAAATCCAATGTATTTTCCACGTCACAATACATTGGCAAATTATGTTGAAACAATGTTGATTCAACCAGTTTGCACCAAGTGGGATAGCAGCGTGCACATACACACCAACACACGCATGCTAGTACATACACACACACACACACAAACACACACACACCCAAATATGGCAAAATATACACACTGAGGCAATAGCGCCAGCCATGATGTCATACCATATCTGTTAGGCATTGGCTAGATGAGCTAATCTTCAGCTCATTTATTCTGAAGTGGTGTGGATCTCCCAATCTGCAAGGTATCGCTTCACATGGATGTGCTGATTCTCTATGTAACACTAAATCGCATTCTCAAAAAAACTCTAAATGAATTATTTGTCTTGCCTGTGAAATGACTTTAACCCTTGAGAGCAGCCCTTTGGCCCTCCACATTGACACAATACCAAGAGTTGGTCTGGCCCAATTCATATAGAAATAATTTCATCAGAAAGAGACAAAAAAATATTTATTCATGACCCCAACAGCGAGACAGGAATAGGTTCAAGCCCTTTTCCATCTGTGCGCAATCCTAGCGTAATGCTATCATCACCTGTTTCCATGCTTCTTGCTCACATCTGGCTTGCATTAAAAAAAAATCACACAAGGTGCATTTTTTTCTGCCCCTTTTTGTGTGCGCTTTAGCAGTTGGCTCATATTTCTAAAATAGGCTACAACAACAAATTAAGATCTGAGGCTTGGAGAAAAAAGCACTGATTTCAAACAGCAATTTGCTTTAAATTTCAGAACCAGACTCTCCAGGGGGTTCGATATACTAGACACAGGAGTTTAAGAGCTCACTAAGGTTTATTGCTGTGTGGACTGGAGCCTGGATGCTAAGATAATGGGGGTTTTAATTTATCAAGCTGGCACAGAATGGGTACAATTTTGTCATAGTTAAATCCATTTGGCTTGTAAATAAACCAGAATTCCCTCTTATGTTTGAATAATTTGAAGGTAGTGCTTCCTCATAAATGATGGTAATATAGTAATTAATACCAATACAGGATCCACATCACAGTAGATAGACTGTCACTACTACTACAGTGCTTAAAATGAATTGTATATCACTTTTTACTCTTCCCCAGGTCAAATTGAAAGGTTGCAATGTATCAATAGATGTCCAGCCCTAAACACTTCCCCATGAGTATATTAGGAACTACCTGCACTTTATCATAGGTACAGTACATGTTGTGTAAATAAGTGTCATGTGAGTATGTGAAAGAGATATTGGAGCTGCCTCTGTCATAATAATAACAGGGATGTAGCCTATATATATGTAGGCTTCCAATGTACAGTATGAGAACTCCTGCCCAATGAAATGTTTTTCCCTCGTCCATAACAGACTGGAATCTGTGTATCCGCTCTGCCTCTCCCATGGACACCAGCTGTGCAGCTGGTGCTTGCTGGGAACTGCAGTCAGCCTGCAGTTGTGAGGGATTTTTAACACAATTCTCCCATGTGCATTTAAGGAAGCAGTAATGTCATGCAATTGGGGTTATATTATTATTGTGTGGATCCCGGAGAGTGATGTCAGAGGAAAGAGGAAACTAGCTAACTCCCAAACCAAGAGAGCAAAGGTTACAGTCGAACTGGCAGAGACCCAGATTGACTTAAATACTTTCCTTTCTCTCTTCCCCCTTTCTTTCCTTAAAAAAGTAAGATGTCCCGGTTTGCTTCCTTTGGCATATCTGATTATGAGCTGTAATTTATTATCATTGAGTAATTGTCGTCACAAGGGGGTTTGAGATAACAGCTTTTCAAAAAGGAACATCCTGTGAAAATGTCCAACATAACTGGAACATTATAGAGGGATGAAATGGAGACAAATGACTGAATGGATTAAATGAATTTAATTTATACATTAACGTTGGCCTTTCATCATCTCTAATGAAAAATCAACCCTTTTCTAGTCTATCAAAGGGAAGATCATTGAGTGTTCCAGATACAGTTGAAGTCGGAAGTTTACATACACTTAGGTTGGAGTCATTAAAACTCATTTTTCAACCACTCCACAAATTTCTTGTTAACAAACTATAGTTTTGGCAAGTCGGTTAGGACATCTACTTTGTGCATAACACAAGTAATTTTTCCAACAATTGTTTACAGACTTTATTATTATTATTATTTCACTTATAATTCACTGTATCACAATTCCAGTGGGTCAGACGCTTACATACACTAAGATGACTGTGCCTTCAAACAGCTTGGAATATTCCAGAAAGGGATGTCATGACTTTAGAAGCTTCTGATAGGCTAATTGACATAATTTGAGTCAATTGGAGGTGTACCTGTGGATGTATTTCAAGGCCTACCTTCAAACTCAGTGCCTCTTTGCTTGACATCATGGGAAAATCAAAAGAAATCAGCCAAGACCTCAGAAAATATTGTAGACCTCCACAAGTCTGGTTCATCCTTGGGAGCAATTTCCAAACGCTTGAAGATACCACATTCATCTGTACAAACAATAGTATGCAAGTATAAACACCATGGGACCACGCAGCCATCATACCGCTCAGGAAGGAGATGCGTTCTGTCTCCTAGAGATGAATGTACTTTGGTGCGAAAAGTGCAAATCAATCCCAGAACAACAGCAAAGGACCTTGTGCAGATGCTGGAGGAAACAGGTACAAAAGTATCTATATCCACAGTAAAACGAGTCCTATATCGTCATAACCTGAAAGGCTGCTCAACCAGGAAGAAGCCGCTCCTCCAAAACCGCCATATAAAAGCCAGACTACGGTTTGCAACTGCATGGGGACAAAGATCATACTTTTTGGAGAAATGTCCTCTGGTCTGATGAAACAAAAATAGGACTGTTTGGCCATAGTTACCATTGTTATGTTTGGAGGAAAAAGGGGAGGCTTGCAGGCCGAAGAACACCATCCCAACCTTGAAGCATGGGGGTTGCAGCATCATGTTGTGGGCGTGGTTTGCTGCAAGAGGGACTGGTGCACTTCACAAAATAGATGGCAGCATGAGGAAGGAAAATTATGTGGCTATATTGAAGCAACATCTCAAGACATCAGTCAGGAAGTTAAAGCTTGGGCGCAAATGCGTCTTCCAAATGGACAATGACACCAAGCATACTTCCAAATTTTTGGCAAAATGGCTTAAGGACAACAAAGTCAAGGTATGGGAGTGGCCATCACAAGCCCTGACCTCAATCCTATAGAATATTTGTGGAAAGAACTGAAAAAGTGTGTGCGAGCAAGGAGGCCTACAAACCTGATTCAGTTACACCAACTCTGTCAGGAGGAATGTGCCAAAATTCACCCAACTTATTGTGGGAAACTTGTGGAAGGCTACCCGAAACGTTTGACCCAAGTTAAACAATGTAAAGGCAATGCTACCAAATACTAATTGAGTGTATGTAAACTTCTGACCCACTGGGAATGTGAGGAAGGAAATAAAAGCTGAAATAAATCATTATCTTTACTATTATTCTGACATTTCAAATTCTTAGAATAAAGTGGTGATCCTATCTGGCCTAAGAAAGGGAATTTTTGCTAGGATTAAATGTCAGGAATTGTGAAAAACTGAGTTTAAATGTATTTGGCTAAGGTGTATGTAAACTTCCAATTTCAACTGTATATACCAATATGAGTGTCCTGAAATGAAAAACCAAAGCTGAGATGGTACGTTTGCCTATATCTTCATTGTCTACAGTGCACATTTCCTTGTACTTGTAGGAGCAGTGATTTAAGCTTACTGTATGAGAACACTTTGATCTTACACTATGTACAAAACATTACAGCAGAAACATGAACCATGGAAGAGGAAAGAATGTGCTCTTACAGTGTGTCAAATCTGCTCGTAAAATGGTCACATTTCAATCTAACCAAACTTTATCTCCACCTCTGTCCAGTGGCATGTCAATAGAATCCACAGATGAGGAATCAAAACCTCCGTTCCAGGTGCTCAATGCTGCCATGATTTACGGTTGCTTTGCTACCTGTCGTGGTCACTTAGATTAGAAGAGCAGCTGCGGTAGGGAAGCAGCTTACCAGTGGTGGTATTAGGCAAACCGTTTATGTTGGAGGGAGTTGGAGAACACAGACAGGTCTTGTGGTTTCTGCCAGCACAAGTTCCATCTATTATCTTTGGATTAACTAGGCTACCCTGTGAGCATTTAGCCAAGAGGGAGACTTGATATTAATATGTGTGTGTAGTGTGTGTGTAAACCTAGTTTACACCCTGTCTCTGATCATTCTTCCCCTCTACTCAGGAACTAATTTTACCTAGGACAAGTACCTGCCAGGTAGAAACAGAATTAGTGTTTCGGACCTCCAGGACTGTAATTGATTTGCCCTGCCCTATTTATTTGAGTGATGAAGTCAGCATTAGCACACCTGTGTAATGAACCAGGGTCAGACCCCCATAACCAGTTGGATGATTAGTCTACATCCCTACAAACCAGGACCGACCTGAGTTTGGGAAATCCTGTAACTGTTAGAGCATCATGAAATTATGAAATATTTCATCGGTTTGTTCTGGAGTCATCAATGGCCTTATAAGATTATGGAAACTTTTTCAACAATTGAAATGAGTCACCATATGTCTAATTATGTAATTACATATAATCTATCATCTCATTGGCACAAGATGATACAGTTTCTTATGCCAAATTTAAAAAATACTTCATTGCAATTATTTAAAGGCCCAGTGCAATAAAAAAAGCAGTTTCTCCTGTGTTTTATAACATATTGCACAATAGCTGATGAAAATACAGAAACACTGTAAATGTGTGGGAAAAAATATTATTTCTTGATATTGCTGGTTGAAAATACAATCTACACAGGACCTTCTAATCAGCAGGTTTGCATGGGCGGGAGTTTCGGCTTTCCATGGTGACATCGGTTTATAGACCAATAGAAAATAGAGTTCTAAACCTTTCTCCCAATAACAGCTAGTTTTCATTTCCCCCCTCCTACTCAAACCACCCCCAGACAGTCTTAGCAAAATTCTTGCTTGAGAAATAGGTTTTTGCTAATGTAATGCATTGAGCCTTTAATGAGCATGATGACCAATGACGATTGTACTGGTCAAATGACCAAATGCACAAAGAAAATGTAAACTGTTAGTAGAGAAAGATATGTTTCATTTTCCCTCTGTCATGGGGCTGATGTTACATTTAATTGCTATGGTATTAGGCCAGGCCTGATCTGTATTGAGCCCCAAGGAAGGCAGTGGTATGGAAATAGGTGTCTCCCCCTAGAGGGACAAAGTGGTAATGCTTCTTCTGATCTCTGTCCATTAGGTGTCAACTTCTCTGTCCCATCACTACAGACAAGAAAGTGCTCGAGCTCAGGAATGGGTAAGGTCTCCTCTAAGCTTAATGAAGATAAATGACAACATTTAAGACTGCAATGTCACATTCTCATTTAGGTTCTTACGGCTTAAATGACACATTGCATTCGTCTCAGAATCTATTTGGCAAACCACGTAAATGATCCATAGATCATTTAAGTAATTTCATTCTTTGGAAAGTATGTCTCGTTGGTTGAATTTAAGAGATTTCACAGCAATATTGAATCCTTCACCCTATTCAATATATGTTAAGGTTATATGCAAATGGTTTTCATAAATCAGTTTAAGGAGCAAAGGGTAATGGTTAGTGAATGATACTTATCAGACACCATAAGTGCTATTTCCAATAAATACATAGAGCGGTTCACTCATATGGGGATTCAGGTCCTGATGGATATAGGATCATCACCTTGGAGTGATTCCAAGACAGCGCTTAAATCAACCTGTACATCGTCTGTCCCATAAAGGCTTGACCAATCTTTGAGGATAACACATCTTAATGGAAAATGTATTTTATGTTACATATTAGACTTCTGGTGTCACTGATTCATTCATCATGAAGATCTATTCTTGACAAGGTATCACGATGCCGTCTCAGTTTTAAGCAAGCTTTTAGTACATGTTTTTTTTGTTGCTTTTACAAATTTGTAAGAAAATGTGTTGTTCTAAACATGTCCAGTTGAAGTCAGAAGTCAGAGTAAAAATTCCCAGTCTTAGGTCAGTTAGGATCACCAATTTATTTTAAGAATGTGAAATGTCAGAATAATAGTGGAGAGAATTATTTATTTCAGCTTTTATTTCCTTCATCACATTCCCAGTGGGTCAAAAGTTTACATACACTCAATAAGTATTTGGTAGCATTGCCTTTAAATTGTTTAACTTGGGTCAAACATTTCAGGTAGCCTTCCACAAGCTTCCCACAATAAGTTGGGTGTAATGAGGTGTGTACTGGCAGGAGAGAAGTCAGGCGCAGGAGAGTGAAAACTGATTTACAACGGTGTCGTTTAATATCCATAAACCACCATCAACAGAACAATACAATAAATGGGTCAAACAAAACCCGGTAAATACCAGCATACCGTGCACAACCACTACAAGAAACAATTACTGACAAGGACATAGGGGGGAACAGAGGGTTAAATACACAACATGTAATTTATGGAATTGGAACCAGGTGTGATGGAAGACAAGACAAAACCAATGGAAAATTAAAAGTGGATCGCGATGGCTCGAAGGTCAGTGACGTCGACCGCCGAACGCCGCCCGAACAAGGAGAGGGACCAACATCGGCGGAAGTCGTGACAGTACCCCCTCAATGTCCAGTGGGGGTGGGGGAACCTCCCGCACCTCAGACTCCTGGAAGCAGGCCAGCCACCACAGGGCTAAGGAGAGACACATGGAACGAGGGGTTAATATGGTAATCGGGTGGAAGCTGTAACCTATAACAAACCTCGTTCAGTCTCCTCAGGATTTTAAATGGCCCCACAAACCGCGGACCCAGCTTCCGGCAGGGCAGGCGGAGGGGCAGGTTTTGGGTCGAGAGCCAGACCCGGTCCTCACTGCGGTGGCGATCTGCGTTCTCCTTTTGGCGCATTACGGCCTGCTGAAAGTGAACACGGACAGCTTCCCATGTCTCCTCCGCGCACTTGAACCAGTCGTCCACCGCAGGAACCTCGGTCTGACTCTGATGCCAAGGCGCCAGAACCAGCTGGTACCCCAGTACTCACTGGAAGGGAGAGAGGTTAGTGAAGGAGTAGCAAAGCGAGTTCTGTGCCATCTCGGCCCAGGGCACGAACACCGCCTGCTCCCCCGGCATGTCCTGGCAATAGGAAAGCAGAAACCTGCCCACATCCTGGTTCACTCTCTCCACCTGACCATTACTCTCTAGACGTGAACTGGGGACCCCGATCAGACACTATATCCTCATGCACCCCGTAGTGCCGGAAGACGTGTGTTAACAAGACCTCCACAGTCTGTAGGGCCGTAGGGAGACCGGGCAGGGGGAGGAGGTGACAGGACTTAGAGAAAATATCCACAACAACCAGGATCGCGGTGTTACCCTGTGAGGTGGAAGATCAGTCAGAAAATCCACCGACAGGTGCGACCAAGGCCGCTGTGGAATGGGTAAGGGGTGTAGCTTACCTCTGGGCAGGTCCCTAGGAGCCTTACACTGCGCGCACACCGAGCAGGAGGAAACATAATCCCTCACGTCCTTAGCTAAGATAGGCCACCAGTACCCCCCGCTCAAACAGCGCACTGTCCGACCAATCCCAGGATGACCAGAGGAGGGTGACGTGTGGGCCCAAAAGATCAACCGGTCACGAACAGCAGACGGGATGTACAGACGCCCAGCGGGACACTGGACGGGAGCGGACTCTGCACGTAACGCCTGCTCAATGTCCGCATCCAGCTCCCACACTACCGGCGCCACCAGGCAGGAGGTGGGGAGTATGGGAGTGGGATCCATGGGCCGCTCCTCTTAATCATTTAATGATTAATTAATCACCAGCATACCGTGCACAAGCACTACAAGAAACAATTACGGACAAGGACATGGGGGGGAACAGAGGGTTAAATTCTCAACATGTAATTGATGGAATTGGAACCAGGTGTGATGGAAGACAAGACAAAACCAATGGAAAATGAAAAGTGGATTGGCAATAGCTAGAAGGTCAGTGACGTCAACCGCCGAATGCCGGCCGAACAAGGAGAGGGACCAACTTCGGCCGAAGTCATGACATTGGGGGAATTTTGGCCCATTACTCCTGACAAAGCTGGCGTAACTGAATCAGGTTTGTAGGCCTCCTTGCCCGCACACACTTTTTCAGTTCTGCCCACAAATGTTCTATAAAATTGAGGTCAGGACTTGTGATGGCCACTCCAATACCTTGACTTTGTTGTCCTTAAGCCATTTTGCCACAACTTTGGAAGTATGCTTGGTGTCATTGTCCATTTGGAAGACCCAAGCTTTAACTTCCTGACTGATTTGTCTTGAGATGTTGCTTCAATATATCCACATAATTTTCCTGCCTCATGACGCCATCTATTTTGTGAAGTGCACCAGTCCCTCCTGCAGAAAAGCACCCCCACAACATGATGCCACCCTCCCCGTGCTTCAAGGTTGGGATGGTGTTCTTCGGCTTGCAAGCCTCCCCTTTTTCCTCCAAACATAACGATGGTCATTATGACCAAACAGTTCTATTTTTGTTTCATCAGACCAGAGGACATTTCTCCCAAAAAGTTTGATCTTTGTCCCCATGTGCAGTTGCAAACCGTAGTCTGGCTTTTTTATGGGGGTTTTGAAGCAGTGGCTTCTTCCTTGCTGAGCGGCCTTTCGGGTTATGTCAATATAGGATTCGTTTTACTGTTTATATAGATACTTCTGTACCTGTTTCCTCCAGCATCTTCACAAGGTCCTTTGCTGTTGTTCTGGGAATGATTTGCACTTTTTGCACCAAAGTACGTTCATCTCCAGGAGACAGATCGCGTCTCCTTCCTGAGCGGTATGACGTGGTCCCATGGTGTTCATACTTGCAAACAATTGTTTGTACAGATGAACATGGTACCTGGTACCTTCAAGCATTTGGAAATTGCTCCAAAGGATGAACTAGACTTGTGGAGGGTCTACCATTTTTTTCTGAGGTCTTGGCTGATTTCTTTTGATTTTCCCATGATGTCAAGCAAAGAGGCACTGAGTTTGAAGGTAGGCCTTGAAATACATCCACAGGTATGCCTCCAATTGACTCAAATGATGTCAATTAGCCTATCAGAAACTTCTAAAGCCATGACATGTTTAAAGGCTTGTTTAAAGGCACAGTCAACTTAGTATATGTAAACTTCTGACCCATTGGAATTGTGACACAATGAATTATAAGTGAAATAATCTGTCTGTTAACAATTGTTGGAAAAATTACTTGTGTCATGCACAAAGTAGATGTCCTAACCGACTTGCCAAAACTATAGTTTGTTAACAAAACAATTGTGGAGTGGTTTAAAAACGAGTTTTAATGACTCTAACCTAAGTGTATGAAAACTTCCGACCTCAACTGTATGTGCTTTCTATTGTAGGTTTTTGGGGCGTTGTGGCCTCTATTTGGATGTTTTGGTATGTTTTTTACAGTGCACACAAAAAAATGTCCACGTGGAATATGTCTATCTTCAAAATGCCTGTGGAAAAGATGTTGCCCTACTGCAGAGGTTTTATGTAATTAGCGCTACCTGTACCATACAACTTTCCCATTCATATCAATTAAATTCTGTGTATTCACATGAACTTGTACCCATTTAATTTGGAGAGGGAGACATGAGGCTTTAGAGAAGCCTTAGAGAAGTTAGAGAAGCCTTTAGAGAAGTTAGAGAAGCCTTTAGAGAAGTTAGAGAAGCCTTTAGAGAAGTTCACTGAGCTTTGGCTCATACTCTGCTGGATTGAAATGCTTGTATAGAAACTGTTGCACAACATTCTAGTGAGAATGATCAGACCTTTCCTGCAATCTCTTAGCTCTACGCATACAGTCCTCCCTCCTTCGTGAGTGTTCATTACACACACAGTGCCGCAATCAATCTCACTAAAGCTAAAGCATACCATGGCACAGTAGAGGTCTGGGCTGAAAACAAAAAACAACCTTTCAGGAGGAAAGAAATAGAAGAGGACCGTCCTGAAGCAGACTCTGAGACAAACACTGAGACAGAAATTGATTGATAAGGTATGTGAGCACTTTGTTGAAGTTGATAAAAGGAATAGCTTCTCCACTATGTGAGGGATGACAGAAGTCCAAAACGTGGTGCTTGAGAGATAAGGAGCTGTCTGAACAGCAGGTTGAACGTCCCTGTCAGTGTGGTTTGTTTCCAAGCATGTCCTTAACTGGAGGTTATGTCCGTGTGTCCCTGGCCTGCTCTGACGTTCCCTGTTGAGCTAACAGAGTGCCGTAATAAGACGATCACTTTTTCATCTTCCCTTTGGAATGACTACAAATACCGACAGGCAGGGGGATTGTGGGAAAATCCACCCTGACATTTCAAAAGACCATTGCCAAGGGAAGGCTTCAGCGAAGGGTGCTCACATCTGCACAACTCCTCTCCTCCAAGGCGGCCTCTCGCACACACTCTGATTCTTAATTCCTTTCATTGGTCCCTTGGCCCTAGATCTCTTATTTTCATTCGGTCTTTGGCAAATCAAATAGCAATACTGTTTGCAAATGTATATGTGTCCAGAGAGCATAGTGTTTATAATGCTCTTGTGCAGGAGCTGCATGGAGGGACCTACCAGATGTATTGGCCTGTTATTGTTTGTGTTTTATCCTCAGGCCTACATACTGTAGAAATATACAATTGTCTTTCATGGTATGAATGTTAAGCTAAACACTATTATTCAAGACATTGTAATAATCACCAGAAGAGCATCTCTGTTAACTCTGTTACTGCAGTTACAGTTTAGTGTCTTCCTCCTCAGACATAACATAATGCTTGCACCAGATGCCTCGTTAAGAGAGTAAACTCCTCTTGTTTTTCACCATGAGTTACAACAGCAGCCTCGTCTTCGTCTTGCTGATAGTTAAATATGAAACGAGACTTGGGGCCCTCCCTGTCTGCCCTCCTCAGATCTCTGGCCAGAACGGAACTGTAAATTGTGCGACCTCATGAAATATCTGAGCAATATGTCAGAGCTGAGATAGCTGAGGCATGAATGTGGAAACTGAGCTTTGACGCAAGTGACTGCACAATATATTACTTCCCATGGCATTGAAACAAACACAGCCGAGCCAGGATTTTGAGAGAAAAAAAACTTTTTTTACTAAAAAAAGCTATGGTCCATTTTTATATCTTATAATTTCATAGTACATAATTGTATAAACATGAACATAAATGGACATCAATAAGAAACTTACATTATGATTAAAATACATTACTCCTCTTCTTAGCAGGTATGACTAAAATGCTTTTAAGAGGTTAACCATTTTTGTTTTCACGTTTACATTGGTCATACGTGGACATACAGTGTTAAGTGGTAAAATTTCAAATAACAACATGAACAATTAGATATCAACAATTAAAAATTCTAATTAACAGTTTCAATGGACTCATCCATTCATTTCTGAGGTTGAGCGCTTCAGTGGTCTTAGAATGAGCTGATATGCTTCCATGAATGTTACCTGGCAAATCAAAGCAATGACACATAATAACATACAGTGTGAGGTTTGACAATGATACCCCACAACACGACCACACTGCCTCCCAACACGCTACAATGATTAGCTGACATGGGGCAAAGCAGGGATGGAGGTGCGGTGCTTAAGTCTGTGAGTGTCCAACTCCTGGGGGTTAGGGGGGTTTTGGGGGGGACATGAACAGAGTAGCCTCTCCCATCGTCTCTCCGAGTGCTTTAGTGTGGTTAGTGGAGGAGGTGGGTGATGGCAGTAGGTGGAGGTTAGGTTTGGTGTGAACTTGAGACCGCCGGTGGACACCGGGCTGATGGAGACAGCTGATGTTGATGTGAGGACTGCCCATGGGAGGTGAGGGAGAGGAGTGGGCAGGGAGTTTTCACAGCCAATAGAGTTAGTTGCCCATGGTCATGGCTAGTTGGGATGATCCGTGTGTTTTACCACCACAGACAGACACCCAGAGGGTCAGTGGTGCGCCTCAGAGGAAGTCCTCTTCCACTACATGTAGTGTGGCCGGCCGCCTTAGGAGTTCTTAGCTGAGATCTTTATGGTGATGGTCTTCACCTCTGAGTATTCCTTCAGGCCACAATCCCCCCTGCAAACATACACACACAATGTCAGTTGAAACAGATTTCTAATGAACTGTAGCAAGCTTATTGTGTACAACACTTCATTTAGGAATATTTTGCAACCAAGCTTTTTTCTATCGTAAGCACACAGTTTACAGGAATACTTGCTTGGCTTTAGTCAAACACTTTCAGACAGTGGTCTAGGAACCAGAAAATAATACTTACAATTCACGCCCGTTGCCAGACATTTTATATCCTCCAAATGGACACTGCGTGCTCAGGGCATTGAAACAGTTTATCCTAAATACACAAAACATACATCAAACATCAGCTTTGATTCTTCTGCATTGTTTAATAATCGTGTTGAATGGTAATGCTGTCAAGACTGGTTAAATGAAGAGCATGCTGAGGGGAGTGTAGTTGAATACTGTATGAGCTATCGTTTAAAAAGCTACAGTAATATGAGTCAACCTTTTATACGATCTATGGGGTTAACCAGGGACACATAGATAGTTATGATGATGAGAGGGTCTTACCAGACGGTGCCAGCCTGCATGGCTGTGGAGATGGTCATGGCTTTGGTGATATCGCTGGTGAACACAGCTGCCACCAGGCCGTACTCTGTGTTGTTGGCCCTTTCAATCACCTCATCAATAGTCTTGAACTTCATGATCTGCTGAACTGGTCCAAAGATCTGGAGTGGACAGTCAGCAGTATGTGTAAGATGACATGTTGAAACATTCCATGATGACATCCTTGCTTAGTCACACCATTAAGTGTGTGGGGGGCAAGGCCATTAATAGACTTATTTAACTTATTTGGAAACCACCTTCCGTAAAATCATAGGGCATGGAAAGTCATACTGTGTTTCAGTCATACTGGGAGTTGTAGTCATAATTTGTATCAGTCATTCAGTGTACCAGTCAGTCAGTGTACCAGTCAGTACCTCCTCTTTTGCGATGCGCATGTCATCTTTGACATTGGAGAAGACAGTGGGCTCGATGAAGAATCCTTTCAGGCCCAGGGCTTTGCCTCCACACTCCAGCCTGGCTCCCTCACTGATGCCACTTTGAATAAACTCCAGCACGCGGCTCTGCTGCTCCTGGCTGATCTGGATTAAGAGAGAGACGGGGAGAGGAGAGGAGAGGAGAGGAGAGGAGAGGAGAGGAGAGGAGAGGAGAGGAGAGGAGAGGAGAGGAGGGAGAGGAGAGGAGAGGAGAGGAGAGGAGAGGAGAGGAGAGGAGAGGAGAAAAAGGAGGAAGCAAGAAGGAAAGCCAAAGGAGTATATTTAACATACAGTAAATAAAATACATTATATTTGGTCATGCACATAGAGTCGATAGCTGATATGTTTTGTCATAGAGGGTATTGTTTGACTCCCCCCTCCCTTGCAGGGTCTATGGCCCTCTATCCTCACCTGTGGACCCTGCTCCGTGGTGGGATCGAAGGGGCTTCCTACTGTCCTCCTCTTGGCCCTCTCCACACTCCTGCGCACAAACTCCTCATAGATGGGCTCTTCCACGAAGATACGAGAGCCTGCAGTGCAGCACTGGCCTGCATTGAAGAACACTCCCTGGTGGGCCTGCTCCACAGCTAGATCCACTGAGGAAAAGGAAGAAGAGGAAAAGGGGGGCTCAGTATACAGTTCATTTTAGTGGTATGTGGTAGAATATTATAACATATTGAAAAATGTTGATGAAATTCCATATGGTTCTTATAAATTACATGAATTAAAAGTGAATATCATTAAGGCACATACACTACAAATGCACAAAATATATTTTCCAATCATGGTCAGAATGTTTTCTACCACTGTCCAGCTATTCTCTGTGCTGTGCATTTGCTATCTGACACCTGAGAGACAGGCCCCTGCCGTGGCACGCAAGGGGTTAACGGAGCCCAGTGATTTATGGGTCTCGGGCTGATGCAGGCGGCCGCGGCAGGTTCCATTCCCCTGATTTACGGGCCTTGGGGAGCCCCTCTCGCGGCTGCTGAAAGCATTTGAAAGCCCTGGCATCCCCAGTTCTGTGAGACACTTAGAGCTAACATGAGAGCCATCCATCCATTGGTTTTCACAGCCCTGTGAAGCCCAGCGGAAGCTTTTGAAGATGCCAGCGCTCTCACTCCATGTGGACACATCCGCTGTCTCATTTTGCATGTCAGACTAAATTATTGGACAAAACATTGTAAATATTCCCACTCAACCTTCTATCAAGACAATGTCTTTAAGGCAGGGGTTCCCAAACTTTTTTGTCCTGCGACCCCATTTTGATATCAAAATATTTTCGCGACCCCACCATGTAAAAAAAAAAATCATTTAAAAAATCATTTTTGAAATCGGGTCTGTGACAGTCTATTACAAATCAGCCTGACAGTGCTTTTGACAGTATTTCAATCTGAAGGAAGTATGGTTTAAAGTTACTGAAATGCAGTAGAAAGATATTGAAAAGTTCAGAAGATCATCAGGCATTCATTTTGTATGATCTTCTGTGTAGAGAAGAACTTCATCATTGATGATGTTCTTTTCCCCCCAGTCTGATTTATTGCTTGGTATTGTCCACTCTGTTCTAATGAGTCCTGGACGACTTGTGGGCATTGTGGAGGGAAACAGTGACGGGCTCATAATATTTTTTGGCAGCTTAAAAGCTTCAAAAGATAGAGCCAAATTTGTCGGGGAAAAAACTGAAACGACTCTGTTAATTACAACCCCAATCTAGCGCATATTTTATATCACCGTTTCTCTCGCGACCCCATTTTCAAATCAGGTGATGCCACATAGGGAACCCCTGCGTCCATCTGGACGACCACCTATGGGGAAACAGGAGGAACTAATAAAACAGTGTCATCAAACTTACAATCAGCGTCTGCAAAAATAATGTTGGGATTCTTTCCTCCTAGCTCCAGCGTTACTCTCTTCAAATTACTCTTCCCAGCTGCTTCTTGGATCAGCTTGCCGACCTGGGGAGGAAACAGGGCTTGGGTTTAGTTTACTCACGCAGACACAAGCAGATCTGGGGAGGAACCAGGGCTTGGGTTTAGTTTACTCACGCAGACACAAGCAGACCTGGGGAGGAACCAGGGCTTGGGTTTAGTTTACTCACGCAGACACAAGCAGACCTGGGGAGGAACCAGGGCTTGGGTTTATTTTACTCACGCAGACACAAGCAGACCTGGGGAGGAAACAGGGCTTGGGTTTAGTTTACTCACGCAGACACAAGCAGACCTGGGGAGGAAACAGGGCTTGGGTTTAGTTTACTCACGCAGACACAAGCAGACCTGGGGAGGAACCAGGGCTTGGGTTTAGTTTACTCACGCAGACACAAGCAGACCTGGGGAGGAACCAGGGCTTGGGTTTAGTTTACTCACGCAGACACAAGCAGACCTGTGGAGGAACCAGGGCTTGGGTTTAGTTTACTCACGCAGACACAAGCAGACCTGTGGCCGGATCACTAAATGGATGCAGCCATTAAATAGCTTAGCAGGTTGGTTAGGCCCAAAACAAGGGACGCACCACTGGGCCCGCTGAAACACAAGTGTGCCAAACACACAGCCAAAATATCTATTACAGGTTCTGGGAGGCTTCAGCAGGAAAATAAAGTGATGTTTCAGCAGCGAACAGCATCTCTTGTTTAATCAAGCTCAGGAAGAAGCAACCACAGGTTGTGTGGATGGCAGCAGCTGCCTGGGCTTGTGGCAAATTGAAGTACCTAACTGTGAAAAGTTGTAAAGTGATGCCTGTTTGGTGCGACGTGGGCCTACACTGCCCTGGCTGGCAGCGCTGAATGTTGAGGATGATCTGAGGAGTTGGGAGTGTTTATGAAATAGCAGCAAGAGCTTTCCTTTCGAAATTCTCTGTTCACAATTTCTCCCTCATCAAAAGTGCTGCTCTCACCATTATCCAAATACTGCTGAATTCCACAGCCCTTTCCCGTCTCCCTCCAGACTCACACAGTGGAGACGTGTAAAAACAGTGGTTCTCTAGTAATGCATGGCGTGAGCTCTCAGTGAAAATGAATCCCTTGCGAGTATCTGAGTCTGCCCAGCTGCTCTTATTATACTGATGTATTGTATTGACCCCAACAATATTTCTCAACACCATGAGATGAGATATACCCTTATTACATAGAGACAAGCCTGAGAAAGTGAGCGAGCAGCATTCATAACCATAAACTAACAAGCACACTTCCTGTCCACCCAGGAGTCACTGACACACATTATTTTATTTTCCAGGAGATAGAGAGAAGACCAGCGCTGGGAGAATATAGAGGGAGTCAAGGGAGGAGGAAAAAACACATCTGAGACCCCCCCCCCCCCCCCCCAGTGGAAAAGAATGATGCCTCATCTCTTCGCACGAACAATGTTTAGCACTGGAATGTCTCCCTTTCCCAATATTGCCATACTGCGTTATTCTGTGTAAGGAAATGAGCAGGGCAGCCTGCTGAGTGTTCTGGTTGGAGTGGTAGATCAGCTGGGTGATAGGGACAGCAGGACAAACCTTCCTCTGGCAGTCAGGCAGCAGGCAGGCAGCACGGTCTCTAAAGCTGTCCTGGCTGTCCCTGTCTTTGATGGCGGGGCTCAAGGGGTGCTGACTAACATGACGTTAGCGTGCATTCACTGAAGTGTAAAGGAGACACGCTGGGCTGGCTCCCACTTGGGCCGCTACTGCGGAGAGTCACAGTCCGGTGTGTGTGTGAGAGTACAAGGATGAGGCACCCCTGACGCAATGGCCACCTGAAAACACACCCCCCTAAAAGCCTCTACCCATTCACCCCTCTACCCCCTCCAGCCTCTCAGAGGATGCTGTGTCCACTGTCCCCTCTCGCCCGGTGTGACTGAAACCCAAGGTGACTCACAGTCTGGGCATCTACATTCTCTCACAACAGCGCTTCATCCACTCTGTAATTGACTCCAGATCACAGGAAACAACAACAGAGAAAGCAGTTAAAGACAACTGGCCACTTTTTAGGGAAATGTTCTGTAACCGCCGATGGTTAAAAAAAAGTTTAAAAAAGAGGAAGGCTCGTATGTGTGTGCTGCCTGGTAGCATGTACAGTGATGGTGGAGAAAGCCCTGTGGATGTTCATTGGTTAGGTAATGGAGCATTGATCAAATTATTAAATGACTTAAGTTCGGGCTGCATGAATGGACTCTGAGGATCAATTGAAACCCTATTCACTCTCATTAACTTTATTACTGCATTCAGATTCTCATTATTAACCGTTCAGATGATTTAGACATCTGAGTCTTTGTCATCCTTACAGTGCTTGACAGAGATGTTGCAACATTGATGTAAAAAAGAAAATGCAAATGAACAAATCCTGTATATTCTCCATAAAGGCCTGGATTTGATTCAACCACACAATTTAAATAAATATTTTTCTCCATAGTATGTGAGTTTGCTTTGGTTACAGTGTTTCTGTTTGTCCCCTTATCACCAAGAGCAATCTATTATGTCTGCACATGCGTAGCAGTGTTGGTGGGTGCTGAATACCACACACAAACAGTCACTCTCCTCCCTTTCTCTCCAAACAGATCTCCAGAGTCAAAGCAAAGACACTATAAACTCTAGGGCTTCTCTAAACACTACAAAACCCTGTTTCATTTACGACAGATACACGTGAAATGTACACAGGTCATTTCAAAACATATAAAATCCATCGATATATGGCACTTCATAATTATGTTAAGATTACTGTACGTGCTCTTACTGCCTGAGGGGGTGCATTTGTGGTTAGCAATAACAGATGTTTATAAAATGATCTACATGAATGGAACTGGTTGTCATTCTGACTGATCACACAAGACGGAGGAATGCAATCCAACCACAACATCTCCTAATGCTCACTGCCTAACACGGTGTGCCCTTGATCATTCCTAGTTTTCCATCAACATTTTTCCACTATGAAGGCAGCTGTTTTTCCTAGGGACCTGATAGACAACTCAATGTCTGTAAGGTACAGTAGCAGGTTGTCACTACACTGGCTGGGACACTTATGAGCCAGTTTGTCTGTGACTGGTCTATGTATGTCAGTATATGTACAGTATGTCTATGGTGTGTGTGTGTGTGTGTGTGTAGATGTGTGTGTGTGTGTGTGTGTGTACAGTGTACAGTGTACAGTGTACAGTGTACAGTGTATATATATATATATGTGTGTGTGTGTGTGTGTGTGTGTGTGTGTGTGTGTGTGTGTGTGTGTGTGTGTGTGTGTGTGTGTGTGTGTGTGTGTGTGTGTGTACAGTGTACAGTGTATATATATATGTGTGTGTGTGTGTGTGTGTGTGTGTGTGTGTGTGTGTGTGTGTGTGTGTGTGTGTGTGTACAGTGTACAGTGTACAGTGTACAGTGTACAGTGTATATGTGTGTGTGTGTGTGTGTGTGTGTGTGTGTGTGTGTGTGTGTGTGTGTGTGTGTGTGTGTGTGTGTGTGTGTGGTATGGTAAGTCCAGCAGCAGACTGCTCACCTCTGATCCCCCTGTGGTGAGAAGTAATGACAGGGCACACAACTTATGTAAGCCCCCATTTGTTTGTCATTTAGACTTCAATACAGGAACCCAATGTCCCCTAATTACCCAGCCCTCCATCACTGCTGCTCTGCACATGTTGGCCACTGTGTCACTAAAGAAAGCAATAGGGACAGTGGATTATCCGTCAATCGTTTTGTTCAGGGAAATTACCTCAGTTGATCCTGTGAAAGCCACTTTGTCTATGCCCATGTGCGAAGCTATCGCAGCTCCTGCCGTTGGCCCGAATCCTGGCAAAATATTGACGACTCCCGGTGGAAACCCGGCCTGTCAAAACAATATGAGAGGAAACAAGCTTAAGAGGAGAGGACAGGAGAGCCAAGCAAAACCACAGGCAGTGTGGGGGAATCCGGACCCAACCCAACCTCCCTACCAGCAGACCAGAGAGAATGGACAGAACATCAAAAAGACAAGAGGCGAGAGAGACACACTGTATCAGTGAAGGGGAGAGGCCGAACACAGAGAGAAGACATGGAGGATGTGGATAAAGAGGCTCTAAGGATTGGGTTACTGTGGTGATTGTGCTGTACAGTACCTCTTTGACCAGAGATCCGATGTACAGGCAGGTGAGGGGGGTCTGCTCAGCAGGCTTCAGGACCACCGTGTTCCCACAGGCCAGTGCTGGACCTAGCTTCCACGCAGTCATCATCAGTGGGAAGTTCCACTGTAGACATAAACACCCCCCACACACACACACACAGGACATCAGACTCTTGACAAAGGGCGCTCACTCATACTCAATAACTCATCACTGCTCTCCCTGCTCTCCCACACATTCCGTCGCTTACTCACTCATAGACTCTCACTTTCACTTGCCCAACATAGTCATGACAGGAAATGTTCTCTCGCCCTATCTATTCTCTTCCCACATCACTGAGAAAACAAGGAAATTGCAACACATATGCAGTACTTAGAACGTGTCATGGTACTGCACAGGAGGGTGTTATTTCTACTTTACACTGAACCCCAGTAGGCCTCAGCACAGACCCACACACGCTTCCTCAAGCTCTTGCACAATCAATGTTCTGTTCTTACTTCTGTCCTCCTATCCCTAGTCTCTTTCATAATGCCCCCCCTCTTTCTCTCTCCCCCTTCCTCCTCCCTTCTCTCTCTCTCTGAGCTTATACTGACCTGACACAGTCTTTTTCTCAGCCTGCCAACAGATTTACCCAAATATACACTCACTGATAGGCACTTCAGAGACTTCCAGGAACCTGCACAATATGTTTTAACAAAAGGGCTGCCTCTGTCCCAGACCTCACAACCACCACCATCCCAACACCTTTCCTTCTATCCAACTCTCACTGCATATTGAGTGGGAAGCTTTGCAGATGTGGGAGATTGACTGTTTGATTTGTACTCTGAGACAAGCCATCTGAATAGAAAACAAACTGGCACACTCACAGGGATGATCTGTCCACACACTCCTATGGGCTCGTGTCTAGTGAACGTAAGATAGTCTCCATCTGTAGAGGAACACACAAGAACAAGGCTTGTTACTATCTTCTGCTCAAGCTGGGTTTGGGAAATGAGCATGTATGAGACATTAGCAGAGCAGTGACCGGATGACACATCAAAACACCAGGTGTCCTTGTGCTTTTTACCAACACAATTCATCTTGATCTAAAAAGGCAATACATCACACAGTACCATTCTTTTGTTATGCTACATTGAGCAAAATGATACGTGTCACTGTTTAAAGTCAGGAGAAAGCAGTGGGTGTTAAGTTGGAAGGAGAGTTTCATTCCTCTTACATTACCAGAGTAAAGGGAGATACATGTTGAGGGTGTGCCATGTTTATTCGTTCCCTACAACAGTAGTAATAACAATCGCTATTGAGTGGTAGAAAACTGAACAGTGTTTATTACAATAGAGTTATGTGATGTTCATGAGAACAGGATGGCTAAGGCTTCAGCTGATGAAACATTGCTCCAGAGAGGAGGAGGAGGAGGAGCTTGGACCTGGAACTAAGGCCCAAGGGTGGACTGGCCAAGTGCTTCATCTTCCCTGGTGGCCAAGATAAGAACATCGCTGACATCTCAACATCATCCAGGCCACAGAAACAGGTCTATTTGTTTGTTCTGTAACACTGCTGCACATTGGAATAGTGCTCAAGCCAAATTCTGAACTAGCTGAGGACTGGCTGGATTTGGTGAAGAAACACAGGAGGGGCTTGAAGAGCGACCAGACCACAGTGCTAGTCTCAGGAGGTTGTCAGTACTAGTACTGCTTTCTTAGGTCCTTTGTTTTCTTGGCTACTAAACAATGACTTAACATGCCTATTAAAAGAGTGTGGATGACTTATATAGACTCCCTAATGCCAGGCCCTCAATGACCAGACCACATCTGGTCCTCAGGTGGGTCCCTGAGAACCAACTACTACCCCAACACCACCCCAGCCCACCCAACCCCTCGCCTAGCTAATGGCTGCTCTATGACAGAGCTGCGGAGTGGCTGTCCTAACTCCTATAGACCCCCCCGTTGCAACGTTTTCAAATGGCTAAATTAGGCAGAACAGCCAGCGGCCCTCGCTCTTTAGTCCTGTCACTGGGCTCCACTGGTGGCAGTCTCAACAGGAGGGCGACCATTAAGGCTCAGATTTACAACTGGCCAGGGAGCAGCCATGTTTACCCTTACATCACCTCTGTGCCCTCAGCACAGCCTATCTCCTGTCCCGCAGGCCCCCAGAGAGAAGCCTGGTGCTCCGCTTATCTGCTGCTAGCTAACTAGTCTTCACCTGGCACTGGCATCCACCACATACCTCTGACCTGTAACATTCTGCCTGGGTTCTAGGTTGTTGAAATTGAAGAGAATAAGAATTCAATGTGCTTTTGGCTACATAACGTACAGTCAGGAAGCCTGAGTTGGAATAGACTTACCCATTGGAATGGACGTTCCATGGATCTTGTCTGCGTATCCAGCATAGTATCTGAGCGTCTTTATGGTTCCCTGGAGGTCCACAAACAGGGTGGGCAGGAAAGGCTTCCCACTGTCCATGGACTCTATAGTCTGGAGAGAAATATATATTAAAACACAATCTTTGTCTTTTTGTTTTTTCCAAGAAACAGTGGGTCTTAACATTATCTCTGGGGGGAAACGTGATACTAAAATAACATCATGCTACAGTGCCTATAAGTTATAAATCATCCTTTAAGTCTTAGGGTTATTAGGTTGATTTAACACTATTATAACCACATGGGCAAAAACGTAGTGCTTTTCTCCGGCATCTTTTAAAACAGTCCCCTTGTTTTGACATGTCTCTTTCACAAAACGTTTGTTTAAAAGAATTGTTTTTAAATATTAATTATTGGAAGCACATGCTTTAAATTGAAAACATCTATGTTAATGTAAAGTGACATAGGATGTCTAGAAAGGTGCCAAAAAGAATCAAGTTATTATTATTAGTATTATTATTTACAGTAAAAAATGTACACATTTATATTTTAAGGGGGTCTGGTATTATGAAGATCCTTCTCTGATCTTCCGTGGTACATTACATGGCCATTAATATGGAGTTGCTCCTCCCTTTGCTGCTATAACAGCATCCACTCTTCGTGGAAGGCTTTCCACTAGATGTTGGAGCATTGCTGCCGGGACTTGCTTCCATTCAGCCACAAGAGCATTAGTGAGGTTGGGTGTTGGACTATTCGGCCTGGCTCGCAGTCGGCGTTTCAATTCATCCCAAAGGTGTTCGATGGGATTGAGGTCAGGACTCTGTGCGGGTCAGTCAAGTTCTTCTGCACTAATCTTGACAAACTATTTCTGTATGGACCTCGCTTTGTGCACTGGGGCATTGTCATACTGAAACAGGAAGAGCCTTCCCCAAACTTTTGCCACCAAGTTGGAAACAGAATCATGTAGAATCTCACTGTATGCTGTAGTTAATTTTTCCCTTCAGTGTAACTAAGGGGCATAGCCTGAACCATGAAAAACAGCCCCAGACCATTATTCCTCATCCACCAAATGTTACAGTTGGCACTATGCATTTGGGCAGGTAGCGTTCTCTTGGCATCTGCCAAACCCAGATTTGTCCGTTGGACTGCCAGATGGTGAATCTTGATTCATCACTCCAGAGAACGCGTTTCCACTGCTCCAGAGTCCAATGGCGGTGAGCTTTACACCACTCCAGCAGACACTAGGCATTGTGCATGGTGATCTTAGGCTTGTGTGCGGCTGCTTGGCCATGGAAAACCACTTCATGAAGTTCCCGACGAACAGTTATTGTGTTGACGTTGCATCCAGAGGCAGTTCGGAACTCGGCAGTGAGTGTTGCAAACGAGGACTCACTATTTTTACTCGATACACGCTTTAGCACTCAAGAGGTCACGTTCTGTGAGCTTGTGTGGCCTACGACTTTGCGGCTGAGCCGTTGTTGCTTTTAGAGGTTTCCACTTCACAATAACAGCACCTACAGTTGACTGCGGTAGCTCCAGCAGGGAAGAAAGTTGACGAACTGACTTGTTGAAAAGATGGCATCCTGTGACGGTGCCACGTTGAAAGTCACTGAGCTCGTCAGTAAGGCCATTCTAGTGCCAATGTCTGACTATTGAGACTGCATGACTGTGTGCCCAATTTTATACACCTGTCAGCAACAGGTGTGACTGAAATAGCCGAATCCACTAATTTGAAGGGGTATCCACATACTTGTGTATATACAGTTCCTTCTGAAAGTATTAAGACCCCTTGACTTTTTCCACATTTTGCTAGGTTACAGCCGTATTCTGTAAACCCAAAACAGGTTTTTAGACATTTTTGCAAATTTACATAAATATTCAGACCCTTTACTCAGTACTTTGTTGAAGCACCTTTGTCAGCAATTACAGCCTCGAGTCTTGGGTATGACGCTACAAGCTTGGCACACCTTTATTTGGGGAGTTTCTCCCATTCTTCTCTGCAGATCCTCTCAAGCTCTGTCAGGTTGGATGGGGAGCGTTGCTACACAGCTATTTTCAGGTCTCTCCAGAGATGTTCGATTGGATTCAAGTCTGAGCTCAGGCTGGGCCACTCAAGGACATTCAGAGGTTCTCCAATCTCCACAGAGGAACTCTAGAGCTCTGTCAGAATGACCATCGGGTTCTTGGTCACCTCCCTGACCAAGGCCCTTCTCCCCCAATTGCTCAGTTTGGCCATGCGGCCAGCTCTAGGAAGAGTCTTGGTGCTTCCAAACTTTTTGCTCTGGCATGCACTGTAAACTATGGGACCTTATATAGACAGGTGTGTAATTTTCCAAATAATTTCCAATCAATTGAATTTACCACAGGTGGACTCCAATCAAGTTGTAGAAACATCTCAAGGATGATCAATGGAAACAAGATTCACCTGAGTTCAATTTCGAGTCTCATAGCAAAGGGTCTGAATATTTATGTAAATAAATATAAATTATTATTATTTTTTAAATTAGCAAAAATTTCTCAAAACCTGTTTCTGCTTTGTCATTATGGGGTACTGTGTGTAGATTGCTAAAGATTTTTATTTATTTAATCCATTTTAGAATAAGGCTGTAACGTTAGCAAAATGTGAAAAAAGTCAAGGGATCTGAAAATGTTCCTAAGGCACTGTATAGTGTATGTTTCTTTGAGCATGTTGCTAAAACGAAGAAGTCCGGGATCTGGACTTTGAGCACTATGGTAAACTCACTGCTAGATAGGCACTGTCCCTCTCCACCAGGTCAGCCAGTTTAGCCAGCAGTCTACCCCTTTCTGACGCATCCATCCTCCGCCACACTGAACCAAGGGTGAAGGCCAGCCGGGCCGCCTGCACCGCCTTGTCCACATCAGCCTGTAGAAGAGAAACAGTTTAATGAAATGAATCAGCCTGCGGTAGAGGAACAGAGAAACCGTACCCAGTACACGGTTTAATGATAGAACCTAATCCAGTTAACAGGTGTTTCTCCACCTCCACTGAGACAAATCAAATGTGTCTGTCTATTCCGTATGATACTTAATGGATCTTCCATTAGCATGTTTAAGGCTTGTTCTGCTTCAGTTATTCCACACAGAGGTGCTGATTTAGGGAAGGAGAGGAGGAACTGCCGAGCCAGAGAACCAAACCACATTAGACTAAACTCCCAACCCGTTTGCTTTCCTTATTTTTTGGACACATAACTCACACATGGACAATGCATGAAGGAGGGTGTGCCAGGGCAGAGGTGGTAGGAAACACGTGTGGAAAACCCAAGCATAGCTCTGTATAACAAACATCTAATCCTCAAACACTCCAAGGGAAATACCTGTGTTTTCATTTCTTAAAATATAAGATATGGGGAATGCAGAAACTACAGATTTGTTTTTATTTTCTACAATACCTTCTCTGCTTCTTGGACCTCACAGATCTGCTCTCCGCTGGCTGGGTTGTAGACTGGGAAGGTCTTTCCGCTCACAGAGTCTTGCCACTCATTGTTGATGAAAATCTGCAGGGAGAAAAGATGCAGCGTTCAGTGCACAGGATGGAGAGGCCCATGTGAGAGGGACAATCTGGTTCTAGGAGCAGCTCTGTTTCTCTCCAGAGCCTATTCAGCCATTCCTGCTCTAAAGAGGCACGGGGGCCCTGGTATAACATTATACTTGTGCAGTTTTCTCAACACACAATCAAGACAGAAGTATTTATCTGATCAAATTAGAAATATGCTGTTCAAAAACATGATGTGTTTTATGATTCGATTATTGGGATCAGTTTGAGAGGGAGCATAATTGGAAGGTTGATGTCCAAAGTGAATCATTGGCATTGTGTGTTATATTGTTACCGTGGCGCAAATAAACCAATAATCTATTCAGTAACTAATTGTAGTTCTTGATAAAACAGTCTAGTGAGAGTGAGCCTGGCTCCTACCAGTGCGTCTCAGTTCTTGTGTAAGGGAGGGAGGGAGGGAGGCAGGCAGGCAGGGAGGGAGGGAGGGAAGGAGGTAAAGGGAAGAATCTGTGAAAATGTGGACAGAGATTCCTGCCTGCCCGGCATGGCTCTCTGGGGAGTACTCCAACATCCAGACAAAGAGGTGGGGGAGAGATAAATCCCTATCAGACACTAGACACCCCCTCAATCTCTCACACACACACACACATACACATATATACACACACACACAGAGAGAGACACACGTTTCACAACATCGCTGCTCGTTTATGAGATCATAAAACACAGGCCACACTTGGTTTCTGAGATGCGTTAAAGCAAGCCGTCCGTTAACCAACCACCTGGGATTCCAAATGGACTCTTTTCAAGCTCGATAAAGACCCAAAGAAAAATATATGTTTAGACGAAAAACAGAAATGGGACATATCTCGAGGAATTGGCCTGAGTGAATGTGTTTAATAACAGTCATGTGGGCTTAAAAAAAAAAAATTTAAACAACAAACTGGTGTGATTTGATCATACAAATGTGACGGATGTCTTATGTAAGAGTAAGGTAAATAGAAGCTGTCTCAGTCCCGTTGGCTTATTGACATGTTTGGGTCTATCACAGCGCCTCCTCAGACACTGTTTTTAATTGATGTCAGTCTGTCTGATAGATGGGGTGTTAAGAAAACATCTGCTGGCTTAAATCCTCCTGTATACACATCTGCTCTTACCATACTTTTATTTGAGAGGGAGAAAAGATACACTAAGAGCAGAACTGAAAGCAGGGTTCAAGTGTCCCGCTGGCCCAGGCCTCTCTAGCTCTACAACATGGTTACCAATGTAAACTTAGAGGCTTAAGTACAATTTAATTGGCTGTAAACTGTGAGGAGTGTTTACTTTAGGGCAGGTATAAAATGCCAGCGTGCTTGGAAACCATTGAAGACTCAGCACACAGACATCACTCTCACTCCCTTCCACTCACTCTCTCCTGCAGTTGGCTGCTTTACAAGAAGAACCTTGCACATGAATAACTCATGTTTGAGTGTTTTAGGTGTTCGGTATCTGCCTGTACCACTCTGTGGGCCATACCATACAGCCTTGTACACCACTTCAATGAATCTGCATTAGCCTGCCCTGAACGCTTCCTCACACACACAACAGATAGAAACAGGCCCACTGAGGGTCCTCGTCCAACACATCTAAGCACAGCACACAAAGTGGGCCCACAGCCATTTCAGACAGCAGAATCAACACAGGCCCCCAGTGGGCTCTCTCCCATCCACAACCCAGTCTTTATTAGTGGACTCTCTCCCGGCCACAGCTCAACCTTCTCAGTGAGTTCTCTCCCAGCCACAGCCCAGCCTTGTCAGTGAGTTCTCTCCCAGCCACAGCCCAGCCTTGTCAGTGAGTTCTCTCCCAGCCTATCCAAACCAAGTGTTCTCAGGCGCCTTCCATCGGGGGCCACCTTTAATCTGACTCTCATTAAGAGCACTTCATAAAAGTGTCAGTGACGACGAGGAGCTGAGGGCCTGCTACAAAAACAGAAAGCCCTATAGAGCACGGAATTAGTTTTAAAATTTATAGGGGCCACTGTAGTGGAACGCCCTAAATCAGGGGAGCCCCCTGAAAGCCCTGACAGTCTGAGCAAGAATGCAGTCCGTGGGTAGCTTTATGCACGGCGTAACCCCTCTCACAAGGCACCGCCGAAGGAGAGGGGATAAAACAGGGGAACAGTGGACCAGGCCGCCATCTAAATCATGGCTAGAAAAGGACAACCATCAGCCACCGTTTGGCTCGGCCGTCTCGGGGCTCAGGGGGCTGTTAGACTTTTGTCTCGTCCCATTCAGAGAGTTGATTAAGACGACAAGGCTGAACACTAAATCAACTCTCAACGTTTCTTAAAATTGCTTTTAGGTTCATTTAGAAACTAAGGGAAAAAAACAATGATGGAAACTCAAGAGCAAAAGTGCAAATTTTGAAATGATGTGTTTTCTTTTTGTTTTTCCCATCCCCCCGTGGTGTCCTTGCTCTCACCACACATGGCGGTTTCATTTGTATACAAATCCTTATTCCCATATAAGTACTCACTGCATTTGATAATGAGCCACTATAAATAAATTGACCATGTCTTAGCCCCAATCAAGTCTAGCAAATTGAATAAAATAACTGCTACAGTACTAGTCAAAAGTTTTACGATTTTCTACATTGTAGAATAATAGTGAAGGCATCAAAAATATGAAATAACACATACCAAATCATGTAGTAAGCAAAAAAATGTTAAACAAATCAAAATATATTTTAGATTTTAGATTATTCAGAGTAGCCACCCTTTGCCTTGATGATAGCTTTGCACACTCTTGGCATTTACTCAACCTGATTCATGAGGTAGTCACCTGGAATGCATTTCAATTAACAGGTGTGCCTTGTTAAAAGTTAATTTGTGGAATTTCTTTGAGCCAATCAGTTGTGTTGTGACAAGGTAGGGGTAATATACAGAAGATATCCGTATTTGGTAAAAGACCAAGTCCATATTACGGCAAGAACAGCTCAGATAAGTAAAGAGAAATGACAGTCCACCATTACTTAAAGACATGAAGGTCAGTCAATATGGAACATTTCAAGAACTTTGAAAGTTTCTTCAAGTGCAGTCGCAAAAAAACATCAAGTGCTATGATGAAACTGGATCTCATGAGGACTGCCACAGGAAAGGAAGACCCAGAGTTACCTCTGCTGCAGAGTTACCAGCCTCAGAAATTGCAGCCCAAATAAATGCTTCACAGAGTTCAAGTAACACACACATCTCAACATCAACAGTTCAACAGGAGACTGTGAATCAGGCTTTCATGGTCAATTTGCTGCAAAGAAACTACTACTAAAGGACACCAATAAGAAAAAGACACTTGCTTGGGCCAAGAAACACGAGCAATGGACATTAGACCAGTGGAAATCTGTCCTTTGGTCTGATGAATCCAAATTTTGGATTTTTGGTTCCAACCTCAGTGTCTTTGTGAGACGCAGAGTAGGTGAACGGATGATCTCTGCATGTGTGGTTCCCACCGTGAAGGATGGAGGTGGAGGTGTGATGGTGTGGGGGTGTTTTACTCGTGACACTGTCAAGGCACACTTAGCCAGTATGGCTACCACAGCATTCTGCAGCGATACTCCACCCCATCTGGTTTGCGCTCAGTGGGACTATCATGTGTTTTTCAATAGGACAATGACCCAACACACCTCCAGGCTGTGTAAGGGCTATTTGATCAAGAAGGAGAGTGATGGAGTGCTGCATCAGATGACCTGGCCTCCACAATCACCCGACCTCAAACCAATTGATGGTTTGGGATGAGTTGGACCGCACAGTGAAGGAAAAGCAGCCAACAAGTGCTCAGCATATGTGGGAACTCCTTTAAGACTATTGGAAAAGCATTCCAGGTGAAGCTGGCTGAGAGAATACCAAGAGTGTGCAAAGCTGTCATCAATGCAAAGGGTGCCTACTTTAAAGAATCTAAAATATATTTTGTTTTGTTTAACACTTTTTTGGTTACTACATGATTCCATATATGTTATTTCATAGTTTTGATGTATTTACTATTATTCTACAATGTAGAAAATAGTGAAAATAAAGAAACCCCCTAGAATGAGTAGGTGTGTCCAAACTTTTGACTGGTACTGTATGTCAGTCCCAAAACCTGTTTTAAGATGATAACTGATATGAGAAAGCTATATGTTGTGTGTATTGTGCAACTAGGCAAGAAAACAAGTGGTGGGATCCAGACCTCTCACAGTACACCAACATGAAGACAATTGCTAAAAATGCAGAGAACCTTTACACTGAATGAAATCAATCGATTTGTGTTTACAAGGAACTGCTTCAAGCTGTGTGGTTTCTTATTATTTGGTAAACACGCAGGCCATTTTGGTATTACAGAAAGTTGGCAGAGTTTATGCTCCCGGTGCAGCCGTGACATCTGATCCTCCTACAACACAGAGAGAGAGAGAGAACTGCCTGGCGTGGATGGGAACTGGACAGTCTGCAGATAGGTTAACACTTTATGCATGGGCCACAGGACAGCTGCAAACATTTAGCAACCCCCATGTTTTTCTGTTAAAACTGTCAATCTCACAGTGCTGACAGTACTTGTCTGTTTGGCTGATGAAATGATGAGACATGCGCGCATGAAGCCAACGACGAACATAAGGGCTACAGAATACACGTTTCTGATCACATCAGCGTGGCTCTATTATTCACTGTAAAGGGCACAACATTTCAACATGAAAATATGCTCTGCTTATCTACAACATGCTCTCAATGCAATGGGACTAGGTGGTTATCATCTCGACCAAGCAAAAGGTAGATATACAGCGGAGTCCCCTGGGAATACATGTGCAATCAGCAGACATTGAGAAACTAAAGAGTAATGTTCTGTCAGTTCAGTGAAGTCAAAGCGCAGTCCTGCTGATCCATTTCTCATCTGCCACTGGGCTCTCTCTGGAGGCTGCTCCACAACTGCACTAGGGAGTGAGGGCAGGCAGGGGATGCCAAAGTACTCACTGCAGCCAGCAAAACATCTGTTTGGCCTCTAGCGTCTTCTCATGGCTCACACGCTTAAGGAATATTTAATGGGACTCATTTCTCGTCCATTTTCGGGAGGCAGGAGAGAGTAAAAAACATACATACATATATGTTTATACACAACAGGCCAAGATTCCACAGCCAGACGTATGCTGATCAGGGCACCTGCAGCTTTCGTCTGCACAGGAAGTTTCATATCCTTTCCTATCACAGGACCTCTATTTCCATTCTGTTTTCTGGATCTGTTTCAAGACATTTATAATTACTACTGTTACAAGCGAGGGGAGGGCATGTGAAACTGGAGCCCAGTTGGTGTTTTTCCCCAGTCTTCCTGACACCAAAGAACTTTCATGTTTTCCATTCACACACCCGGAGACAATGCCACCCTGCTCTACTGGGTGTGGAGGGGACGACCCCGCTGTCACCGACTGGCAAACATCTTTGTCTTGACTGTGTGTGTGGTGAGAAAGTTTCATCTTTTCCCCCTCACTCCTTAACAAGAGAAAATAGAAAAATAGAAATTCAATAGGAAACTGTGTTTGAATATGAATTGTCATTTGTTCAAATGGATGGAAGATGTGGGAGTTGAAGTTGGGCAGCACAGCCTCTTCTAAGCAGCCATGTGGTGCCAATGTCTACAGAGTCTGAGATTGACATTTTCACTGAGGTACACTGAGTTTGTCTTTCAATCAGCTGTATCATCTGTGTAGATTTCAAACATAACATTTATCCTAATTAAATAAATATATGTGTTAAAGAAATAGCCTAATTTCATAAAATAATATTGTGGATATCAAATCCCAGATTTTCATAAAGAGCATAAGCCTTTAAGACTGAAATACTTAACCATACTTTTCTAAGGGTTCAAATGATCAAATTATTACATTGATGTAAGAATATAATATTCTATGCTTCCACTACATTCTGTCAGTGGGAGAAATAACACAAATAAATGTCATCTGGGTAGAATATAACTACAGTGATCCACTAGTGATAAGGGGTGACTGGGGCCTGGTGACTATGACTTCATGTCTGGCAGACTTCTGCTCTCTGTGTATCTAAGACTCTCTAGAGGGGAGAGTTTTTTATGGATATCAGAGGATTTATGGAGCCAGCAGTTTTTCACAATGACACCATAAGGATTTACATGTTCCATGTCAACCGGCCTGAAGACTTAAGGTATAGAAGTTAATGGGATAACCTCCCTGTCACCAGACTTCCTTAAAGAGTGATTAAGAGACAGGCGACGCGATGTTGACGCCTCTGCTCAGATGATAATTTAAATTTACACCCACTGCACAAACAGCCATTTCACACCGACATACATATTCATGGTACCGCAAGCTCACCCTGTCACAACCAGGGATGTGTATAACTACTTTTGTGACTGTGCGCCTTAGAGAAAGAAGGGGGGAGAGTGTGAAACGAGAAAGAGAGGGAATCGGAGAGAGAGAGAAGAAGAAGAAAAAGAGAACACTCGCTGTGCTAGTTGTGATAAATCATTCAGTCTCCCAGTGTCCTCCACCTTGGGGTTTGTTTGATGTTCATCGCAGTAAGATGGTGGTTTTGAAGTGAAAAAGTCCAGAAGTGCAGGTCAGGTTCTGGCAAGGCAGGTCACTGACCCACACTGTGAGACAGGCCCAGAATTTACAGCCCAGTGGACAGCACCTAGCATTGGGGAGCCCCAGCCTTCATCTGTACTATCTCAATCAGTGACGGATTGATGGGGCCTCTTCCATTCATCCACACTGACTGACTGGACCTCTCCTCACAGATTAGTTTACAAAACTCTTCCTCGCTTCAATAGACAGGTTATAGGTTCCTATTAGGGCCAAAAGTGTCAGCAATTGCACAATGAGTTAACTTAAGCCAATCTGGAAAATAATAGCCATGATTTATATTGGGAAGCTATGTAATGAGCAAGGCAACTGCGTCTAGTTAAAGTCTGGTATGTTTGAACATTGTGAAGGTTGCATATGAATAGCTATTCCTGTTTTCAATGCATTTGACACAGTTCAAAATTAAACCCTATTTGGATTACGGTCCAAATTCCTGTACCAGGATTCACTGATTTTACAGTCCTCATTCCCCACAGTCTATGTATGTTTACAGGTGTAGGATCTTAATTTGAGCACCCTGTTGCAGGAGAATTGCAATGCAGGAAATGTAAAACTTGTGGTGTATTTGAGGTTTTGAAAGGCTTCTGAAGTTTGTAATATCCACTTTGAAATGTTCGACTTGATTTTCCCTTATGAAAAATGTATCAACCCTGACAAAAATGTCCATGAATTATAAACCACATAATAATTCACATCTCCTGTTGCTGCAGGATTATTTTCTCAAATCAAAAGATCCTACATCTGTATTAGTACACTGAACTACAATCGTGCTACAATGACTCCAGTTAACATTAACTTCAGTTACTTATGTCCTGCTGACAATGAGGAATCCTTGCATAACAGTTTTGTAGTAAACAATGAGAGAAAAAATGTCTATAACCTTGGCCGTTCAAACATTATTAAGTGTCATACACAATAAGTATCAATTCAAACACCTTTTGTGAACTCAACTTTGCATTTCCAGGTGTCTCTCTCAACAACTTGAAGGAGAATGTGCCAGAAATTCTCCTTCTCTCCATCTCTAAAGATTTATTCTTCTAGGTGTCTGGTTTAACGACTCCTAATCATTGAGCGGTGTGAGAAGCCACCCGGGCCAGAGAAATCACTCACTAAAACCCTGCTAACACTGGCTCTGTCTCCATTCATTAACTATACACCACACAGTTGATCCTTCTCCTCTCTCTCCCCGCTCTGCAAAAAGCTCAAATCATCAATAAATGCCCATCAGGGTAGGCTAATTTATGGCTTCCTTCGTGGTGCTATCAGCCCTGCGGACTACCTCACAGACGGAGAGCTCTAAAGCTGACTCTCCTGTGACCATTAAAATGCTATGTTTTTATACTAGCTTAGTGTCTTACTACCCAGCTGGTTTCAGGCCACAAGCTATGGTGAAGTGGGGGTAGGGTGGATGGAGGAACCGAGACCCGAGCACCCTCTTTTTACGGCTGTAGCTGCAGGAGAGCGGGGGTGTGAAAAAGGGAGATTTGTTTTTTATAACAAAGCAAAGGGAGACCTGAGCAGACCTTGAAAAGTCTCACTGATCTGCACAATCCCACGCAGGGAGGGAGATAGCTTAACTGACACGTTCACACAAATGTCTCTTTGACGGCAAACAGTTCATGGCTCAGTGAAAGGGACAAGGGGCAAAACGTCTATGGAGATGACACCTCTCTATCTCACACCTCTCTACAGTCACTGTTGGTGCTAAACATACTATGGGCATATCTTCAGGGACACACTATTGGTAACCTTCGTGTGCAAAACAAAACTGTTGACTGAAAAGAATGCATGCCCAGTCATGGTGACTATCTCAAAGTGTATTCATATTCACTTATCAATGATCATGTTTTACAGTAAGTAGAAAAAACATCAACATACTCAAACTCATGTGAGACCAAGGAAACAATTCTAACCCTGAGTGTAAGGAGCTTCGTTACAAGCATGTTCATTCTCAGCTCTCTACTGGACATCTGGCTGCAAAAGGCAGAGGCACATCACACAACTAGCCTACAAGGAGTGGAAGAATGCGTAGGGCTACACAGAGAGCATGCGCCCACAGTCCAGAAGGCCAGCTCTCTCCTAGCTAAGGACCCTGCTCGCAGTGTTCATTCTCCCCCTGGCAGGCAGGCGGTGGGGTGGATAGAACATGAACAGGGTGTGAGGAGAGGAGCGCCTGCGTCAGGGGTGGCCATAAATCAGTGATCTCCTGCCCCCCATGTCCACCAAACCAACAGGGACTGGAGGATTCAAATTCCTGGGGGTTAATTCACCAAGGCCTGCGCTCCCTAAAGGGTCTCCTATACATTCCACCCTTTGCGTGCATTCTTTTAAATAATACTAAGCATTAGGGAGGTAGAGAGAGGGAGAGAGGGAAGCAGAGCTGATAGCATGACTGTGCACATCAGGCAGGCATGCTAAACCAGCTCTCCTCTTATGGCGAGTAGACCACTGTAAGTTGCTTGTTGCCTCAGCGAAGTGCCCTTTGAACTTACAACAACGAGGTGTGAGGCTAATACTGATCATAACACTGTACTTACATATTGCGCTGTTATGGAGCTCTCCTCAATAAGGAGTGCCCTTTACTCACACTCATGGCAATAAAAGCATTGGATTTCAAACTGCAGAAGCGACCATGCTATAGCAAACAGACAAACATCCACATATTATACATGTTCAGATGGTGACTCTACAGTCAGGTCCTAGTGATTTGATTAAGTGTATACTAGCATTAAATAAAGGGAAGTTTAAAAATAGCCTATACTAACATCACAGGGCCTATATTATTCTCATTAATGTAATCCTCAAAATGCAAGCATAAAATGTGTAAACAATAATGACCAAAAATATGACACTTTCAGAGGAAGCCCTTGGAGTCTGATTCCTGCTAATTGCTGTGTAGGCCTAATTAAACGCCCACAGAGCCCATAATAACGAAGCACAAGTGTAAACGCACAAAAATAAATTGAAATACCATTCAAATAGAATTTATAGGCTATAGTGTACACATAAAAATAAAATATGTAGGAAATATTAGACTTGTGATTGAAATAGGTCTTCTTCACATTTCATTGGGTGTTCTTGCTAATTTTGCATGAGGTCAGAAGAGTCAATCGGACTTCTAAGGACAATAATGGACTAGAGCACCAAGACTTTGCAATTAATTCCGTGAATCTAATAACTTACTCTGAATCACAGTGAAATTAATAGAATTTACAACATGCCTAAGGCGTTCTGAAACCAGCTAAATTGCTTATTACAGCAGGCAAAGAAACCAAAATCCTCCTCATTTTATGAGGAGGTTGAATAAAATTAGTTTAAATACATATTTTGAAACAAAAAAAGCACACTTAACATAAAATATTATAATATGGCTATAAAATGTATATCAGACCAAACCATGGATTTTTGCAACAACAACAATATCTTCCAAAGTGAATATTTTCAATTCAACCGTATTTTGAAATTATAGGTGTGAATGAATCTACACTCATCACAGCAACACGGTAATTTTTCAAATGTTATGCAAGTGATATAAGATACATGGGAATCATGTTTCTAATCAATAAATAGTTAATAACATGCGATTATTAGCAATCACATAACGGTAGGTTAAGGGACGTTTATTCTATCTGGACAGAATTGCATAACGGCAACATTCTATCTGAAAAAATGACCTTTACTAAATGACTGCTGTCACCTGTGATAAATACTATTCATTGTAGCCACTGCAGATGACATACAGACTACATGAGTCATGGTGAATATAAAAGTGAAATAAAAACCACCTGTGCAATATAATTATGTTGGCAGCGCTGTTAATCATTCAAACATGCCTTGGAGTTGACACTCGATGTGGCCGTATGTGATAACTTTTAGAAAAGTTTCACACATACTGTACGCCACATGTTGATGAGCTGTATTCTATGCTATGAGTTGAGCAATGAATGTGAGCAAAGATCTGAAACAAATTTTACGACGGTAAATCCAGAACTTGAATGAACATTTTAAACCTGACTCAATCACCTGTACTGTGGGGAAAGACATTGCCTAAATTGTGCAGTTCCATACTTCGAAAAATGTGCGCTATCTATCATCTACAGACAAATACATTTGGGGGGGAAATATTCTGCATACGAGAAGAGATATGGTACATTGAACAAAATATGTGACTCTGAGTAAAAGTTCAAGTTGTTTCACAGACCTTGGTGTACTTGATATCCGCGTTGGGCACGGGCGAGGGCATCAGCTGGAGAGATGCCATGAGCGCAGCGGCATCGGCGTCGGTCTTCACTTCACCAGGGAGTTCGATTTTACTGGATGTCATCGCGCCTGCCTCGGTGTGTCTGTTGCAGATGCGTCTTCGTTTTTTTCTACTGATTTCTGATTAGGACTTTGGAATCCTTCCTGTGTTTATAACCAGGTGTCAGCCGCAGTCCATTTTTATTGGGTAGAGAACAGGGCCGTCCTCCTGATAGAATTAAAATCTAGCCTAATTTACATAAACGAACCCAGCCATCCATGTTGAGGAGGGAAAGTACTTATCACAGTGTCTCTCGTTATAAGTCAAAAGGAAACGCATTGAAATCGACACGATATCTGTATTAAATAGATAGACCCAGTTTAAACACACTGACTTACATTATAGATATTGTAATGAATATACTAATACAAAATGTGATCAGAGTAAGATGTTATAATTGAAGAAGTGGTGCTTGTGGTATTTACGAGATAATTAAACACCTTGGTAAATGGTAAGTGTGAAAGCAATTCCTTAAACGAGTCTTTAATAAAAACAACATGCTACAGACTTTCTGCTGTAAAGACTCCACCGTGCGCCTTTAAGTAAACGAACCTTCTTTATATGAGACTTGTGTGAAAGAGAGATTCTGGACTTTTTTCTCTCCAGATATGGGTCTATAATAGGCAAATATATAGAGTATTTTTAAGTACCCGGATAATTATTTTGTAGCTAACACTTCAATCTATGAATGAAATACCAGTGACCTTATTTCCATTGGAGGTGATAAGAAGCATAAGAATGAATCCTGATGCTGGACTACTTAGAACAAACCCGAATGACATCATGTATTTATTCTTCAGCTACACTTGTCATATTTAAGTGTGATGTCTATGAATAAGGTCCGTTTGCCACACATTTCATCAACTCACCTGTTACACCATCCCCACAAGGTCTTAAGATGTTATTTAGTGTGGATTTAAAGCTATCACTATTATTTCCTAGTCTGTTGATGAGAGGGTTCTCTCCTGTGGTGATAATTCCCTGTTAGCATTCACTTCAAACTTCCTAATACACATTTGAACGATTTAAGTCGGCTCAAGCAATGTCTCAAAAATAAAAGGAATTACACGGATATTTACACCTCGTGAGGGATGGTAGGCCTACTTGGCAATTGCTCACATCTCAAGATAGGCCTATAACAATTTTGGGCTAAAATAGTTAACTAATAAAACCAAAAATGACTGACATCGCATTATTGCTATTGGGTCAAACTTTTTTAAACATTTTTTTTATGTATCAATAATGATTGGAAGCAAAGCTCTTATACCGGCATGAGTAATCTCTACGTCCTAAAATACAAGGTATATCCTTTATAATGTTGGTTGGGTGAGTTTATTTGAACTCTCTCGTGTGATTCCATGTTTTGATAATACATCTACAGGCTACATTAAATTATAGCCTACTAGGAAATCCACAAGGCCTAAATGTAGAATTTCATTTTCTTAAAATACAATGTTCTTGCTAGCTTTTCTTTTAGCAATAAAATATTGGATAATCCCATTTTTATTTATTTATTCCAACCTAATGGCTACTTATTGATGAACATCTATAAAATAGTCTATAGGTTACTGTTGTTGGACATCTATCTAGGGGAATATATTGACAATCCAAGAAGCGGCTGACAGAATTTTTAAAAAGTGGACGGAGTTGTATAATTTTGAAATACCCCGCAGTGGTGCTTTTTCTCCATCACCACAGCTCCCTTTTTTTCACAGCATGGGCAACACTCCTAACGTGTCTGTTTCACATCAAAGACGACAAAGACGAAAAAGTGACATTGATTAATGCAACCAAAACATCCCATCTTCTACCTGTCGCCTCTCCTTTTAAAAGACTACAGGGAGCAGAAGATAAGACATACATGTAGACAGTGTCACTTCCCCGCTACCACTCCACTCATTCTCCGTTCATTGAGCTCCCTCTGTTGGACAAAACATCAACTCCAACTCGGTCTAATACAGTAACATGCCACCCTCTGAACCTAGTTATAATTTCATTTGGTGCCAACTTGATTGATCAGAAGGTAGCCTATATGATACCAATGTGTTAAAGGTCAAAAGCCTCGAGGGGATTTATATTCCCTATGAAATAAATGGCTATTGAATCATCTGAATAGCATTGCTCTATAGGTGTTTGAAGTAAGGTATCAGGTATACGTGCAGGCAGTCACCCCTGATATCAGTGCAGACAGGTCACCCGTGATACAAGTTAGTATTCAACATCCATCCATCTTTGAGATGACGTGAAAAACGTCCACTAGGGGCAACAGTGAGCGATGTTACCTTCAATCAGGTTTCGTAAGCATCTGTGACTGGTTTCAAAGGTTGCATGTTTGAATCCAGCTATATAGAGTTGTTTTGATATATATTTTTTAATCCAACCCAACACCTTTACAGTTACTTTAACAATTTGGAGTTGGTGCCTAACCTTAAGAATTCGGAGTTGATGCCTAAACTTAACCCTAACAAACATTCTGAGTTAATGCCTAAACATAACAGGCAATACTAATACTAATACTTCGAAATTAGACATTTGGAACAACTTAGAAATGTGATGTTTGGGAAACATGGATGAATGTCTAATTCTGACATGAGACGGTGAGAGTTTGTTGATAAGTGCCTAGGGTTAAGTGCCTAACCCTAACCCAACACTCTCAGAATAGGACTGTGGTTGGCTCTACACAATATTCTCATTAACATCAAATGGATTCATGAAATTAAAATGGGTCAATATGATAAGACATGAATAGTTAACAACACATGAGTCACATTATCATACAGGCTAGGCTACTGCTATTCCATGGCATTCCCTCAAAATCCACATAGTTTTATGCTCAACATCCCACTGGGCACACCATGTCATTTCAACGTGGATAATTGAGAAATATTTGGTTTAGACATTGATTAATGAGATTACAATTCACCCACTCAAAAAGACAGTAAAAAGATTGTTGAATTTCCAATGTCTTATCGTTATGCTTTCAACCATCTAAAATCACAACCAAATTCCAATGCAAAAACAATGTCTGATTTTTTTGTTTGTACAAGAGATTAATGTGTTATCACTCTGCTTCATCTAATAGCAGAACCAAATGACCTTGGTGGATTGCAGTTGAGATTACATTAAAGTACATAGTGCAAGTGATCAATGACGTTCGAGAAATTGTTCAGATTATTACAGCAATTGTGAAGATCTTCACAGACCTGTGATCGCCTATGCAGCATTATATGATTACATAAGAAGACATTTATAGTTATAGTTACCTCAAAATGTGGCCTTGGATGTTAGTTATAGTTACCTCAAAATGTGGCTTTGGATGTTAGTTATAGTTACCTCAAAATGTGGCCTTGGATGTGTTACTCATTTTAAGGTTGAACATTACATTTGTATGTAAGACAGCCTTAACATTAGTCTATTTGCTGTACTACAAAAGTCATTTTGAATTGTGTTGACAATGCATCCAAAAACCAACATTTAATGGAGATGTATGTACTGCTTGGATATCTCCATCTGAACAACTGGCTTAAACACATTCTTTAACTTTTATTTTTTGTTTAGTTGGAGATATGAATCTAATATATCATTTTTTAACTTGTGGACAAGTTAAAAGACTATTTATTCATTGTATTTCAAACGTGATATTGAATTGTGTTTGGTAGTCCACGCAACCAGATATCAACATTTGAAGGAGATGTATCTTCTGCTTGGATAGTTCCATCTGTGCCACTGACTTACTCTGGCTTTAATTTCAGTTTGTCTACAAATGAAGATATGTTGGATTCATATCTCCATCTCAACCAAAAATCTAAGTTAAAGAATATGACTAAATCCATTCAAATCAAACTTTAAATGCACTTGAAATAAAGTTTGATTTGATTTAGTCCTATTCTTTAACATTTGGTTGAGATGGAGACGTGAATCCAACATATCTTCATTTGTAGACAAACTGAAATTAAAGCCAGAGTAAGTCAATGGCACAGATGGAACTATCCAAGCAGAAGATACATCTCCTTCAAATGTTGATATTAACTTGAAGATTACATTTGAAATCAACCAAAGTTTAAAACCATAGGCCTATATGTATTGTGTATTGTCTATTTTAAGTTTAACCCTGAGTTGAATTGAAACAATAGCTGTTTAACTCTGTGAAACCTGCTCGTTTGAATGATTTCGATAGCAACAGTGAATTGAGTTATTAAGAGATCTCTCAATAATCATTCTCACAATAGCACATTGTTAGTAGTCAGTGACAAATATCAACGCTAAAATGGGCTTGGTTAAAACCCTGGATTGGAGACCAAATGAATAGCTATAGATTGATCAACTCTCCACTAGGAAGTGCTGCTCATTTTATAGTTTTTTTTTCTGATAGTGGTTATAACTTTGAAGATCTGACTTTGTTTCAAATGTACAAATTCAACATATATAATACCATGTTTGTCTATGTTGAAAATCCGTTACAATGATTGCAAAATCCTGTGGTTGAAATTCCACCCTCAAAACAACAGTTTAGATTATTTTCTTTAAAAAAAAATCCAATGTATTTTCCACATAGATTCCACACCACAATTACGTTAAAACGTTGATTCAACCAGTTTGTGCCCAGTGTTATCAACCATATAATTACAACTTGAAATAATTACTTTGTTGATCGAAAATAGACAAGTTGTGAGTAAAAGCACACTGTCTAAAATTCGCGCGTATAAATGCGCACTGTCCACATTCAGTCAACTGCTGACCATTGGAGTCAGTTTGACCAATCAAACACTTATTGACCAATAAAGCACTTAGATTCAACGAGTGCACTCCTGGCGGTAGCGGTGGTGATGGGGGACAGTTTCAAGTTTGACCAATCAAACACTTATTAACCAATAAAGCACTTAGATCCAACGAGTGCACTCCTGGCGGTAGCGGTGGTGATGGGGGACAGTTTCAAGTTTGACCAATCAAACACTTATTGACCAATAAAGCACTTAGATCCAACGAGTGCACTCCTGGCGGTAGCGGTGGTGATGGGGACAGTTTCAAGTTTGACCAATCAAACACTTATTGACCAATAAAGCACTTAGATCCAACGAGTGCACTCCTGGCGGTAGCGGTGGTGATGGGGGACAGTTTCAAGAAAGAAAAAGATTAACAGGTCATGTCTGTTGAGTGTACATAATACACGTGTAGTAGGCTACTAAGGGGAGGATGTCCTAAACTACCGGGGAGACGCCCATGCTCAAGCTCACGCTCACTCACACTACTTATCAACTGTCTGTCCTGACAAGACTGAGACATCAGATGTCCGCGGGAAATATGGAACTTGAGGGAAAAAGAAAAATGAAGGAGCAATGTGCCCTGAGGAAGGACATCATCAAAGAGTTCCTGGCAGAATTTCTGGGGATATTCGTATTAATAGTAAGTACATGGACACTACCCCTCATCACCTGACTGTCATTTAATAGCCTGCTTTAAAGCAGCAACAATATGGTAATAAGGTGTCAAAATTGTTCTCAGGGGACTTGATCTGTCAACAGGGATATCATGTTTTGACATGTTTAGGTGCTGATAATATATCCTGATAATGTGGCTTCTCTTTGATGTGCTCATCCATAATTCTGGTATGAGAAAGTACTTGGGAGATAATTAAGACATCTAGAGAATGTTGTAATGGCAAGAATGACAGGTGGGGGATAGGAGGGGGAGAATTAATGGGATGCTTGGTGTTTTCAGCCATAAATAAAAACATGATCAAACACAATAAACCTTTACTGACATGCACCATGCACCATGCACCATTCATCATGCACCATGCACCATGCACCATTCCATATGATGTATGATCATCACAGTGATTTGACATTCATATTTCTTTAGAATGTATCTAATCTGTGAATAAATCGACCCAATTTATGTAGCATACTGCACACCATTATATTTCCGCAAAGCTTAATTATTTGATGAACAAGTCTACCCTATATGTTGCTTGTAGGCTGAAAATAATCATATGACAGCATCAATATTTAATACATTTTTAAAGCATACCCCCCCCCCCCTATCAATTGCAATCTTCTTGCCAATGAATACAGTGACTTGATATAGAATGAGAATAGATTTATATTACACTGAATACAGAGAAACCATTAGCATAAGATAGACCACCTGGTCCAATTCACTGTTCATTTTTCTCCTTAACAGACATACACACTCTTTCTCTCTGCAATATTACTGTGGTAAAAACACACACATTTCCCCATCATCACCAAGCTTGGAGGGAAACACTGTTTACTGAGGTGAAATCTACAGGGGTCCTTAATAAGCTGACCTGTCTTTTGCCTTCCACCTGTCCCCTCTAGGTTCACCTCCCCATCCTGTCCTGTCTGTCTGAGTGGCACAGCTCAGTGGCTGGGCTTACTGAGGCTCAGTCTCAGTGGCTTCAATGAGTCAGTGGTCATCCTGGTCAGCGCCACAACATAAATGGACTAATCCACTCCTCACAACAGAAACCGCTATTTTTGGACAAAATCATTCTTTCAACACTTTTGTTTTGATTTACTTGTCCGTCTAATAAAACAATGAAAGGATGAATGATAATTTCCCATGCTTCAATTGGGACATCTTCGATGGCATTCTTCTTACAGAGTTCAGGGGGAACGGACTGATCTAAAAGGCCATCTAATTAGAAATGAAGGCTGTAGAACTAGAGGACTAGTATTTTGTGCATAATTAGAAATGAAAAAACAACGACTCTTTCTTCCTCCTGCCAACATGTTTTTGCTTATTGTTTTTTGTCTCTGTCTCCGTCCCAGCTCTTTGGATGTGGCTCGGTGGCCCAGACAGTGCTGAGTAAGGGAGCTCTGGGAGAACCCCTGACCATCCACATCGGCTTCACTCTGGGGGTGATGATGGCCGTCTACGTGGCTGGGGGAGTGTCAGGTGAATACCATACCTCCTTTAAATCACTTTTGATTCACAACATCCATTTCTACAGTCCACTCTGCACATAGCCAGCATACAGTGTTCTAACATCCCAAAAAGTTGATTTTGCAGTATGACTGAAGTTGCAACACAACATGTGTGTTTATTGTTGAGACTTTTCAGTTGGTCAGCACCTCACTTTATAGGTCAGGCCTTTTTTTATGTCATTATATCTTCTTTTGTATATATCCTTTTACGTCATTATACCCTCTGTACAAGGCCACAACTAGTTATTCAATGGGTTCTCCTATGAGGACAGCCTAAGAACCCTTTAAGGTTCTAGATAGCACCTTTTCTTTTAAAAGTGTACCGTTGCCCTAGAGCAAGGCACTTAACCCCCCACAACAACAGCTCCCCGGGTGCCCAGTGTGGCAGCCCCCTGCACCTCTCCAAAAACCTGCTCATGTGTGTCTCAGAGGGGTTAAAAGCAGAAGTCAAATTTTGTGCAATTGACAAATTAAAGGATCTTAATATTAAAAAGGGTTTTGGGTAAAATATGTGAGCAGGACTCAAAGGTCATCAATGGTTGTTTGTCTTTGATGAAACGGCTTTACTTTGCCATGAACTTTGACCATGGATGTCTGGCTCTTCTTTGCTCTCAGGTACTAAACTCTTAAAGGACAACATGTACTTCCCACATGTCTGGGTAAATGTGTGTTATGGCTCCATGGATGTCCTCACATCCACATGTTCACCTGTTCATTGATTGAAAAATGTGGGACATGATGTCCATCCCTGTTGTCAGGTACAGTTGAAGTCAGACGTTTACATACACCTTAGCCAAATACATTTAAACTCATTTTTTCACAATTCCTGACATTTAATCCTAGTACAAATTCCCTGTCTTAGGTCAGTTAGGATCACCATTTTATTTTAAGAATGTCAAATGTCAGAATAATAGTAGAGAGAATGATTTATTTCAGCTTTTTTTTATTTCATCACATTCCCAGTGGGTCAGAAGGTTACAAACACTCAATTAGTATTTGGTAGCATTGCCTTTAAATTACATTTACATTACATTTAAGTCATTTAGCAGACGCTCTTATCCAGAGCGACTTACAAATTGGATTCTTTAACTTGGGTCAAACGTTTCGGGTAGCCTTCCACAAGCTTCCCACAATGAGTTGGGTGAATTTTGGCCCATTCCTCCTGACAGAGGTGGTGTAACTGAGTCAGGTTAGTAGGCCTCCTTGCTCGCACACACCTTTTCAGTTCTGCCCACAAACTTTCAATAGGATTGAGGTCAGGGCTTTTTGATGGCCACTCCAATACCTTGACTTTGTTGTCCTTAAGTCATTTTGGAAGTATGCCTGTGTCATTGTCCATTTGGAAGACCCATTTTCGACCAAGCTTTAACTTCCTGACTGATGTCTTGAGATGTTGCTTCAATATATCCACATAATTTTCCTTCCTCATGATGCCATCTATTTTGTGAAGTGCACCAGTCCCTCCTGCAGCAAAGCACCCCCACAACATGATGCTGCCACCCCAGGGCTTCACGGTTGGGATGGTGTTCTTCGGCTTGCAAGCATCCTCCTTTTTCCTCCAAACATAAAGATGGTCATTATGGCCAAAAGGTTCTATTTTTGTTTCATCAGACCAGAGGACATTTTTCCAAAAAGTATGATCTTTGTCCCCATGTGCAATTGCAAACCGTAGTCTGGCTTTTTTTTATGGTGGTTTTGGAGCAATGGCTTATTCCTTGCTGAGTGGCCTTTCAGGTTATGTCGATATAGGACTCGTTTTTACTGTGGATATAGATACTGTTGTACCTGTTATCTCCAGCATCTTCATAAGGTACTTTCATGTTGTTCTGGGATTGATTTGCACCTTTCGCACCAAAGAGACAGAACGCGTCTCCTTCCTGAGCGGTATGACGGCTGCGTGGTCCCATGGTGTTTATTCTTAGGTACTATTGTTTGGACAGATGGACGTGGTACCTTCAGGCATTTGGAAATTGCTCCCAAGGATGAACCAGACTTGTGGAGGTCTACAATTTTTTTCTGAGGTCTTGGCTGATTTCTTTTTATTTTCCCATGATGTCAAGCAAAGAGCCACTGCGTTTGAAGGTAGGCATTGAAATACATCCACAGGTACACCTCCAATTGACTCAAATGATGTCAATTAGCCTATCAGAAGCTTCTAAAGGCATGACATAATTTTCTGGAATTTTCCAAGCTGTGCAAGTGGAGATACTGGGGTGCAAAGAAGCAAGATAAATACAGTATGGGGACGAGGTAGATTGGATGGGCTATTTACAGATGAGCTATGTGCAGTGATCTGTGAGCTGCTCTGACAGCTGGTGCTTAAAGCTAGTGAGGGAGATATGAGTCTCCAGCTTCAGAGATTTTTTCAGTTCGTTCCAGTCATTGGCAGCAGAGAACTGGAAGGAGAGGCGGTCAAAGGAGGAATTGGCTTTGGGGTGACCAGTGAAATATATCTGCTGGAGTGTGTGATATGGGTGGATGCAGCTATGGTGACCAGTGTACTGAGATAAGGCGGGGCTTTACCTAGCAGAGAGTTGTAGATGACCTGGAGCCAGTGGGTTTGGCGACGAGTATGAAGTGAGGGCCACCCAACAAGAACATACAGGTCGCAGTGGTGGGTAGTACATGGGGCTTTGGTGACAAAACGGATGGCACTGTGATAGATTGCATCCAATTTGTTGAGTAGAGTGTTGGAGGCTATTTTGTGAATGACATCGCCGAAGTCGAGGATCGGTAGGATGGTCAGTTTTACGAGGCTATGTTTGGCAGCATGAGTGAAGGATGCTTTGTTGCGAAGTAGGAGGCCGATTCTACATTTATTTTTGGATTGGAGATGCTTAATGTGAGTCTGGAAGGAGAGCTTACAGTCTAACCAGACACCTAAGTATTTGTAGTTGTCCACATATTCTAAGTCAGAACCGTCCAGAGTAGTGATGCTAGACGGGCGGGCAGGTGCGGGCAGCGATCGGTTGAAGAGCATGCATTTAGTTTTACTTGCATTTAAGAGCAGTTGGAGGCCTCGGAAGGAGAGTTGTATGGCATTGAAGCTCATCTGGAGGTTAGTTAACACAGTGTCCAAAGAAGGGCCAGAGGTATACAGAATGGTGTCGTCTGCGTTGAGGTGGATCAGAGAATCACCAGCAGCAAGAGCGACATCATTGATGTATACGGAGAAGAGAGTCGGCCCGAGAATTGAACCCTGTGGCACCCCCATAGAGCCTACCAGAGGTCTGGACAACAGGCCCTCCGATTTGACATACTGAACTCTATCGGAGAAATAGTTGGTGAACCAGGCGAGGCAATCATTTGAGAAACCAAGACTGTTGAGTCTTCCAATAAGAATGTTGTGATTGACGGAATCGCAAGCCTTATCCAGGTCAATGAATACGGCTGCACAGTAATGTCTCTTATCGATGGCGGTTATGATATCGTTTAGGACCTTGAGCGTGGCTGAGGTGCACCCATAACCAGCTCTGAAACCAGATTGCATAGCGGAGAATGTACGGTGAGATTCGAAATGGTCGGTAATCTGTTTGTTAACTTGGCTTTCAAAGACCTTAGAAAGGCAGGGTAGAATAGATATAGGTTTGTAGCAGTTTGGGTCTAGAATGTCTCCCCCTTTGAAGAGGGGGATGATCGTGGCAGCTTTCCAATCTATGGGAATCTCAGACGATTCGAAAGAGAGGTTGAACAGGTTAGTAAAAGGGGTTGCAACAATTTCGGCAGATAATTTTAGAAAGAGAGGCTCCAGATTGTCTAGCCCGGCTGATTTGTAGGGGTCCAGATTTTGCAGCTCTTTCAGATCATCAGCTATCTGGATTTGGATTTGGATGAAGGAGAAGTGGGGGAGGTTTGGGCGAGTTGCTGTGGGGAGCGCAGGGCTGTTGACCAGGGTAGTGGTAGCCAGGTGGAAAGCATGGCCAGCCGTAGAAAAATGCTTATTGAAATTCTCAATTATTGTGGATTTATCGGTGGTAACAGTGTTTCCTAGCCTCAGTGCAGTGGGCAGCTGTGAGGAGGTGCTGTTCGATGCTAATGCAGAACGCCACAGTGTAACTTCTGACCCACTGGAATTGTGATACAGTGAATTATAAGTGAAATAATCTGTCTGTAAACAATTGTTGGAAGAATTACTGGTGTCATTCACCAAGTAAATGTCCTAACCGACTTGCCAAAACTATAGTTTATTAACAAGAAATGTGTGGAGTGGTTGAAAAACGAGTTTTAATGACTCCAACCTATGTGTATGTAAAGTTCCGACTTCAACTGTAGATCACAGGGGAGAAAGTAAAGAGTACAGTCAAGAATCACTAATACTCTCCTGTGTGCTCCACCCTGACTTGTGTCCTGGGGAAAAGTCCACACACAGTAACAGAAATGGACTGTGGAGACCTAGGTCATCACTAGAGACTCAGCAACATGGCAAAATGATGCAGAGAACATCATCTTAGTATTCCATAGCAGTCTGGACTCAACGTGGGTACCATTTAGCATTACCCGAACTGGGGTAGAGGCACAGAGGAAATGGAAGAAATATGTAATAGCTTGATTACCCATTCCTAATGCCTGGCTGCTTCTTGGTGTCAGAGGATGAAGTGTGCCGGCTAGATTTACAAGGCTGGAGTTGTGTGTCCTCATGTCCAGGGGGACTTTATTGGGTATATTCCATAGAGATTAAAGCGAGGAGAGTCCTCTCCCTCTCGCTTCGGCAGCAACAATGACACAGAGGGATAACATTAGGGGGAATCACTTTTTAAATGTCACGCTGCCTTAGGTGAGCTTGCTGAGCAAGGTGGAGAGCGGTTTTTAATCATCAATCAAGGGTTTCATTATGTCTCAGCAAGGCTTTACGTAATGGGAGATGATGAGTTGTAATTTGACATTTCTGTGGTAATTTCCATCACAATTGGGACATAAAAGAGCAACGAAGTGATTAAAGCTTTTAATGCCCACCCCCAGGATAATATGAACACTGTAGCATATGAGCTAATATGAGTGTTATATGAGCCATACTCAATGTACTTTCATCTTAGAAAATCCAATGTTGGCAGAGTGTAAGCTTAGCCTTTGTGCTGTACCTCTAAAACTCAACCCAGGACTCAACCCACCCCTCATCCTCAATGCCTGGTTTACAGCTACAGCAGATCAGACCAGAGTGTTGGAAAGCCAACATTTATGCCATGTTTGGAGGAGCTTCCTTGAGCAAAAATGACATTTTTATTTATTTATTTCACCTTTATTTAACCAGGTAGGCCAGTTGAGAACACGTTCTCATGTACAACTGCGATCCTGGCCAAGATAAAGCAAAGCAGTGCGACACAAACAACAACACAGAGTTACACATTGAATAAACAAACGTACAGTCAATAACACATCATAAAAGTCTATATACAGTGTGTGCAAATGAAGGAAGATTAGGGAGGTAAGGCAGTAAATAAGCCATAGTGCCAAAATAATTACAATGTAGCATTAACACTGGAGTGATAGATGTTCAGAAGATGAATGTGCAAGTAGAGATACTGGCGTGCAAAGGAGCAAAAAACAATATGGGGATGAGGTAGTTGGGTGGGCTATTTACAGAGGGGCTGTATACAGGTGCAATGATCTGTAAGCTGCTCTGACAGCTGATGCTTAAACGATCGTTGTCCTCCTCGGATGAGGAATAGGAAGGATCAGACCAAAATGCAGCGTGGTAAGTGTCCATGTTAATTTTAATAAATAAACTGAACACTGCAATAACCAAAAAACAACAAAGAGAGAGAGAGTGAACGAAACTAAACAGTTCTGTAAGGTGAAGACACACAAAACAGAAAACACCTACCCACAAACACAGGTGGGAACAGGCTACCTAAGTATTGTTCTCAATCAGAGACAACGATAGACAGCTGCCTCTGATTGGGAACCATACCAGGCCAAACACAGAAATACAAAACATTGAACAAAAACATAGAATGCCCAGCCCAACTCACGCCCTGACCAAACCAAAATAGAGACATAAAAAGGAACTAAGGTCAGGACGTGACAGTAACCCCCAAAGGTGCGGAGGATCTGGGTGGGCATTTCACCGCGGTGGCGGCTCTGGTGCGGGACGTAGACCCCACTCCACCTTAGTCTTGGCCCACTTATGTGGCGCCTCTGGAGTGGCGACCCTCGCCGCCGACCTCGGACTGGGGACCCTTACCGCGGGCCCCGAATAGTCGGGAGACTCTGGCGGCGCCGGACAGGAGGGAGACTCTGGTGGCGCTGGAGTGAAGGGCGTCTCTAGCGGCTCCGGAGTGACGGGCGGCTCTAGCGCCTCTGGACTGATGGGCGGCTCTGGCAGCTCCGGACTGACGGGCGGCTCTGGCAGCTCCGGACAGACGGGCGGCTCTGGCAGCTCCGGACAGACGGGCGGCTCTGGCAGCTCCGGACAGACGGGCGGCTCTGGCAGCTCCGGACAGACGGGCGGCTCTGGCAGCGCCGGACAGGCGGGAGAACCTGGAAGGAGGAGACGGAGAGACAGCCTGGTGCGTGGGGCTGCCACAGGACCCACCAGGCTGGGGAGACCTACAGGAGGCCTGGTGCGTGGATGAGGCACCGGATGGACCGGGCTGTGGGGGAGCACTGGAGCTCTGGTGCCCAGCCTTGGCACCACTCCTCCAGGCTGGATGACCACTTTAGCCCGGACCCTCCAGAGTGCAGGCACAGGTTGAACCGGGCTGTGGGGGACCACTGGAGATCTGGTGCATACCACTCACACCTCTTCCTTAGGCTCAATGCCCACATTTGCCTGGCATGGGCGGAGCACAGGCATAGGGCGCACTGCACCCTCCCAGCGTCCCGGAGACACAGCACGCAGAGCCGGCGCAGGATACCCTGGTCTGAAACGGCGTACCGGAGACCAAACACGCTGAGCCGGCACATTACACCCTGGCTGGATGCCCACTCTCGCATGGCACTTGCGGGGGGCTGGCCTATAGCGCTCCGGGCTCTGAGCGCGTACTGGTGACACCGTGCGCTTGACCGCATAACACGGTGCCTGACCAGTACTACGCTTCTTCCGGTAAGCACGGGGAGTTGGCTCCGCCCCCCATTTTATTTTGGGGGGGGCTGCCTCTCGTGCCTCTTGTGCTGCCTTACCTCATATCGCCTGTGCCCAGGGTCCCTTGCCGTCCAATATCTCCTCCCAAGTCCAGGAGTCGTGAACCCTCGGCTCCCTGTTACCCCGCTGCTTGGTCCGTTTGTGGTGGGTAGTTCTGTAACGATCGTTGTCCTCCTCGGATGAGGAATAGGAAGGATCAGACCAAAATGCAGCGTGGTAAGTGTCCATGTTAATTTTAATAAATAAACTGAACACTGCAATAACCAAAAAAACAACAAAGAGAGAGAGTGAACAAAACTAAACAGTTCTGTAAGGTGAAGACACACAAAACAGAAAACACCTACCCACAAACACAGGTGGGAATAGGCTACCTAAGTATGGTTTTCAATCAGAGACAACGATAGACAGCTGCCTCTGATTGTGAACTAAGATCAGGACGTGACAACAGGTCGCAGTGGCGGGTAGTATATGGAGGAATAATGGAACTGAGGAAGAATGAAACTGTAGAACAAGTCTCTCGTCTCCAACCCTCTTTGCTTCATTACAGACTAGCTGATCACTCTGACACAGAGGATCCAGATCCTGGTTCAGTGGGTAATGATGGAGACAGTATATAGCTGCAGTAGAGTAGTATTACAGTATGTGTGCTATTCTTGTTGGAGTGTGTAGTAGGCTACAGTATATAAATCTTTATTGCATGATTGGGCCATTCAACCCTGGGGCCCATGTGTGGATGAGAAGCCTTCACACTGTTAGGTGACATCTCTGATGATGATCACAGGTATTGGACTAATGAGCTTTACTGGGACATGGGTCTCTAGTGTGGTGGAGGGGGGCGGGGCACTCTGCTTTCCAGCCTTCCCCGCCAGCCTAGTCTCTCCAAGTGGAACACAACACACTTCTGCTCCTTTTCACTCCTATGTCGGCGATGCTAATTTACAGGCAGAGTAAACCAGCACCCTTGTTAGCGGAGGTGTGTCATTCCAACGATATGCGGATTTGCGCGAGTCTTAAGCAGATTCAGGCAGATTATGTCAGACCCAATTCCGATCGGATGTTTCAGCCGGCTGTTGTGGCCACAGTTAGTGAACAAGGCTGGGGATTAGTGTTTGGGGTGCTCTGAAACCCCCAGCAGTGTTGCCCCGCTGAGGTCACCCAGTGCCTCAGTCCCCAGCTTGGGCCCCGCCTAGTGTTGTGCCATAATTGTGTCTATGACTGAATCCACTAGATAAGGATAGTGGTGACAAATTAATGTGTCTCAGACTTTCTACATAAGGTTGAACCTTGTTTTTAATGCCAGTTTTAACTTTGTTCCAGGGGCCCATGTGAACCCAGCAGTCTCCCTGGCCATGGTGGTCCTGGGCAAGCTGCCTATAAAGAAGTTCCCTGTCTACGTGGCAGCACAGTTCCTGGGTGCCTTCGCTGGATCTTGTGCTGTCTATGGGTTGTATTACGGTAGGTGTTACTCTCATCATGTCCATCACCATCATCGTAATCATCATCATCCTCATTAAATGGAACCCATATTCATAGCATTTAGCCAGGGTGATATTTGAATGGAAAGGTGTTGGAGTGGGAACATTATAGGTTATTACTAACACTAACATTATTGGGAAAACTCAATGGCTAATTCTACTATCCTCTTTTCCATAGATGCCTTAATGGAACACACAGGAGGAGTTATGCAAGTTACTGGCATCAATGCCACAGCTAATATATGGGCATCCTACCCTGCCAAGCACGTCTCAGTCCTTGGAGGATTCGTAGACCAGGTGAGAGATGCACCATCAATGGTTATCTAACCATATCCTAATACTCTTTGTTACTGAATGATATGAGCCGCACAGGCACACACCCTGATTTATGTTTGAAGTCCCTGAGCTAGAACATGACAGTACATGTGTAATAGTATGAATATAAGTGAATGTGCACATTTTTTATTTTATTTAACCAGGCAAGTCAGTTAAAAACACATTTTTATTTACAATGACGGCCTACCCTGGCCAAACTAACCCTAAACTGCACGACTCTGGGTTAATTGTGCACCGCCCTATGGGATTCCCGATCACGGCCGGTTGTGATTGAACCCAGGTCTGTAGTTACGCCTCTAGCACTGCGCCCCTCGGTCCCCCGAATGCATTTAGATCAGTCATGTGCATGTAAGTAACTAAGCCTTCCCAACAATGCAGAGAGAGAGAAAATAGAGAAATAATAGAAAAGTAATAACACATAATAAAAGTAATAATAAATTCACAATGAGTAACGATAACTTGGCTATGTACACGGGGTACCAGTACCGAGTCGATAGGTATGAGGTCATTGAGGTAGATATGGACATATAGCTAGGAATAAAGTGACTAAGCAACAAGATATATAATAAACAGTAGCAGCAGCAGATGTCATGAGTAAAGAAGGTTAGTGCAAAAAGGGTCCATGCAGATTGTCTGGGTAGCTAATTGGTTAACTGTTGAACTAACTATTTAGACTTGGTGCATCAGTACCGCTTGCCATGCAGTAGTACTGCCATGCAGTAGCAGAGAGAACAGTCTATGACTTGGGTGTCTGGAGTTTTTGTGATGAACTGGGCTGCACGCACTACCCTCTGTAACGCCTTGTGGTTTGATGCAAAGCAGTTGCCATACCAAGCGGTGATGCAGCCATTCAAGATGCTCTCTATCTGAGGGCCCATGCCAAATCTTTTCAGCCTCCTGAAGGGGAAGAGGAGAGGAGTGTTGGTGTGTGTGGACCATGATAGATCCTTAGTGATATGGACACTGATTAACTTAAAGGTCTCGTCTCACTCCACTACAGCCCCGTCGATGTGAATGGGAGCATGCTCAGCCCTCTGTTTCCTGTAGTTCCTGATTTGCTCCTTAGTCTTGCTGACGTTGAAGGAGAGTTTGTTGTCCTGGCACCTCACTGCCGGGTCTCTGACCCTCGTGTTGAGGGTCAGCGTGGCGAATGTGTTGTTGTCTACCCTTACCACCTGGGGTTGACCGTCTGGAAGTCTGGGATCCAGTTGCAGAGGGAGGTGTTCAGTCCCAGGTTCCTTAGCTTAGTGATGAGCTTGAGGGCACTATGGTGTTGAATGCTGAGCTGTAGTCATTGAACAGCATTCTCACATAGATATTCCTCTTGTCCAGGTGGGAGAGGGCAGTGTAGAGAGCAATAGAGATTGCATCATCTGTGTATCTGTTGGGGCGGTATGCGAATTGGAGTGAGTCAAGGGTGTCTGGGATGATGTTGTTGATGTGAGCCATGACCAGCCTTTCAAAGCATCTCATGGCTACAGATGTGACACGGGGTACGGGGTGATAGTAATTTAGACAGGTTACCTTGGCATTCTTGGACACAGGGACTATGGTGGGCTGCTTGAAACATGTAGGTATTACAGACTGTGTCAGGGAGAGGTTGAATATGTCAGTTGTTGCTCTCATGCATATATTGTGAGCAATACTGGCTGAGCAAAAACAACCATCTGTGTTGAATACCCAAGAGCTGAGTGTGCACATGCAGGTTTGGTTTCGAATTGAAGGCAGTGAAATGTATAGTAAATTAAGGATTTTAAAAACTTCTAATATAAATAGCTTTACTTTTCAGTTTATTGAGAAGTCTTTGAAAATAAATGATTTTTTTTCAATTATTTAATTGTAATTGTAGTTTACTTCCTAAATTGACTGCCTTCAATTTGAATTCAGCCCAACCCTGGTTGTGTGTGTGTGTGTGTGTGTGTGTGTGTGTGTGTGTGTGTGTGTGTGTGTGTGTGTGTGTGTGTGTGTGTGTGTGTGTGTGTGTGTGTGTGTGTGTGTGTGTGTGTGTGTGTGTGTGTGTGTGTGTGTGTGTGTGTGTGTGTGTGTGTGTGTGTGTGTGTGTGTGTGTGTGGTACGCACGCAGTAGCCTAGTGGTTAGAGCATTGGACCAGTAACCGAAAGGTTGCTATATTGAATCCCCGAGCTGACACTGTAAAAATCTGCCGTTCTGCCCCTGAACAAGGCAGTTAACCATTAACTGGTTTAATAGAAGCAAACATTCAAGCAATTGTTTTCCCCTCTATGAACAGTAATAAATGCAATTGTTGAGTATTTTTAACCCAAAATATTGTTTGCTCCTAATATATAACCATATGGATACTGTTCAAAAGACTTCAAAGCTGCCTCATCTATCCTTCATCCAGGGGAAAGGGGACACCCCATTATAGGCTTAGGCAAAGGAAGTGAAGGCCACAGGTCATCACAGCAAATTAGTCCTTCTGGCCACAGACAGTCATTATAAAACCCAGACCATAACAACAAGCCATTCTCCCCGTCACTATCTGGTATCCAACTCCTATTATAATCTACCATTACATAAAAAGCTACACTGTTATGCTATTATGAGAGGCTGTCTTTTCAATATTGGTGGAGGCATCACAGTGACAGCCTGAGCAGTAGCTACAAATGGTTCATTTGGTAGTGATGATGAATATACTGAATACAGATGTAGGATCTTCATTTGAAGATTTGTTGCTGTGAATTGTTCTGCACTGCAGGAAATGCAAATGTGCAGTGTATTCATTGTTTAAAAAGGCTGTTAGCATTTGGAAACAATGCCATCCACTGCCAGGGAATCTAAACCAATGCGTGGACTGCTGTCATACCTTGTCCATAGACTGCTTACAGGTTGAGTAAATCAATATGTCATTTTGTAATTTGGGCAAACTAACCCTTTAATTATAATGTAGATCATAATTAAAGGGTTAGTTCTTGATGCTGCAGGATTATTATTATTCCTGCTGTAGCAAACTGGTTCAAATTAAGATCCTACATCTGTATGTCTGTCAATTATCTGTTTTGATCATTGCTATCTCAAACTCACGGTTGATACCTTGTCTCCAGGTGATAGGAACAGCTGCCTTGATCCTGTGCATTCTGGCCATTATTGATGGGAAGAACATTGGAGCTCCTAAAGGGATGGAGCCACTGTGCATTGGCCTGATCATCATGGCCATCGGCGTGTCCATGGGACTCAACTGTGGCTATCCCATCAACCCTGCTAGAGACCTGGGCCCAAGGCTCTTCACTGCTGTGGCCGGATGGGGCATGGAGGTGTTCCGGTAATTTCCAACAATGCTTATACTAGAGAAAAGACAAGTCCCACAAATGTGAGCTGGATTGCCTCCATAAGTACAGTAGAATTTCACAAACATTGTTAGATGCCTTTTGCCCTGAAACCCTTTGAAATTGAAAATGTGCTTTCTTCTCCCAAAAAAATCAAACAGCCCATGCTCACTTTACAGTAGAACATTGAACGATTCATAAAGACGCAGAAACAGAGTATGCGTGTGTGTGACAGGAAAGCCCCTCTCTCATCTGGGCATGCCAAGTGGAGATGCAGGCACATTATTCTGCTTTTCAGTCCTCCTCCCCAGCAGTGGCTGGGAGTTAGGCACGCAGTGTGAGAAACATGGGAGTGAATACCAGTGGCCTGGCCTCCTTCTCTCCTACAGGAAGAGCAGGAGTGTGCAGCTCTTTCGCTCTATCTCTGCTCTTCTGACAATCTTAATCAATATTTTAGCAACCTCTTGCATCTCCTGCATTTTCAAAAAGGCTTGGAGATGTGAGTGGGCAGAGTAAGATTATTTCTCCGCACGTAAATATTCCATGCCTCATATAACAGAAAAATGTCATTAGTTACAATGTCTGTACTTTGCCATGCAAACTTCCATAGTACCCAGAGAAATCTGGGGGAAGCAATTCACAAGCAGTTATTTAACCTCTTGGAACACTAGGGGCAGTATTTCATTTTTGGATTAAAAAACGTTCCCGTTTTAAACAAGATATTTTGTCACGAAAAGATGCTCGACTATGCATATAATTGACAGCTTTGGAAAGAAAACACTCTGACGTTTCCAAAACTGCAAAGATATTATCTGTGAGTGCCACAGAACTGATGCTACAGGCGAAACCAAGATGAAACTTCAAACAGGAAGTGAGCCAAATGTTTGAGGCGCTGTTTTCCATTGTCTCCTTATATGGCTGTGAATGCGCCCTGAACGAGCCTACACTTTCTGCCGTTTCCCCAAGGTGTCTGCAGCATTGTGACGTGTTTGTAGGCATATCATTGGAAGATAAGAGACTACATTTACCAGGTGTCCGCCCGGTGTCCTTTGTCGAAATTGGTGCGTAATCTTCAGCTGCAAGCATTCTTCCATGTGATTCAGAGGAGAGAGCAGACTTCCACGAACAATATATCATCGAAGAGATATGTGAAAAACACCTTGAGGATTGATTCTAAACAATGTTTACCATGTTTCAGTCGATATTATGGAGTTAATTTTGAAAAAAGTTCAGCGTTTTGATGACTGAATTTTCGGTCAGGCACCGTGTTTGACCAGTCAGGCACCTTGTTATGCGGTGATGCGCGCTGTGTCTCCAGTGAGCATTCACAGGCCATGTCTCTGTGTCAGCGCCCCACATTTGCCGGGCGGAAGTGGGTATCCAGCCAGGACGAGTTGTGCCAGCTCTACGCTCGAGACCTCCAGTGCGCCTCCACGGCCCAGTGTATCAGGTGCCTGGTCCACGCACCAGGCTTCCAGTGCATCTCTCCAGTCCAGTGAGACCTGTTCCGGTTCCACGTACCAGACTTCCAGTATGTCTCCCCAGCCTGGTAAACCCTGTGGCAGCTCCACGCACCAGGCTTCCAGTACGTCTCCTCAGTCCGGTGAGACCTGTTCCGGCTCCACGTACGAAGCCTCTAGTGATGATCCATGGCACGAAGCCTCCAGTGATGATCCATGGCTCGGAGCCTCCAGTGATAATCCATGGCCCGGAGCCTGCAGTGATAATCCATGGCACGAAGCCTCCAGTGATGATCCATGGCCCAGAGCCTGCAGTGAAATCCAGGGCACGGAGCTCCAGCGACGGTTCCCTGTCCGGAGCCTGCAGCGACGGTCCCCGGTCCGGAGCCCGCAGCGACGGTCCCCGGTCCGGAGCCCGCAGCGACGGTCCCCGTTCCGGAGCACGCAGCGACGGTCCCCGGTCCGGAGCCCGCAGCGACGGTCCATGGACCGGAGCCCGCAGCGACGGTCCGAAGCCAGCAGCGACGGTCCCCGGTCCGGAGCCTGCAGTGACGGTCCCCAGTCCGGCGCCTCCAGCGGGGGTTCCTAATCCAGAGTCTCCAGCGATGAACCACAGTCCGGTTCCACAGAAGCGGAGGGATCAGCGTGCGGAGTGGGGGCTACGTCCCGAACCGGAGCCGCCACCGAGGATGGATGCCCACCTGGACCCTCCCTTTTAGAGTCAGGTTTTGCAGCCGGAGTCCGCACCTTTGGAAGGGGGTACTGTCACGCACTGACCTTAGAGAGCCGTTTTATTTCTCTATTTGGATAGGTCAGGGTGTGATTTGGATGGGCATTCTATGTTTTCTATTTCTTTGTTTTTGGCCGAGTGTGGTTCCCAATCAGAGGCAGCTGTCTATTGTTGCCTCTGATTGGGAATCATACTTAGGCAGCCTTGTTCCCACCTAATGTTGTGGGTAATTATTTATTTTCTGTGTGTTTGTGTGCGCCACGGTTGCGTCACGTTCGGTTTCTGTTTACCTGTCTTTTTTTGTGAAAGTTTCACTTTATTAAAATATGTGGAATTACATGCACGCTGCGCCTTGGCTCATCTTTGACAGGGAGTTTGAAGACAGTGAACGTGACAGACATACAGTATTTGACCCTCTACTTTATACTGTGTTCACACTACATCTTACCAGATTGTTTCGCATACAGATGTAGAATATTAATTTGATCACCCTGTTGTAGGAGAACTCTCCTGCAATGCAGGACATTTAAAAATCGTAGTGTATTTGAAGTTTAAAAAGGTTTCTAAAGTTTGTCATTTCCACTTTGAGATTAAAGACAGAATCAGGACATGTACTACGTAGGCTACAGTAGCAGAGAGTTGTTTAGGTTGGAGTTTGACTATTACCCGCTATTAAGATAACTAGAACATTTGTAAAGCACAATTAGAATTAGGCATTTATAGAAACGGATTGGTGGGGAGTAGGAACAGATCAACTTAATGTATAGTCGGATCAATAGACTAGTAGGCAGATTAAGAGAGAGAGTAGAGTAGTGAGAGGTGGAGATTAGAGGGAGCCTATCCAGGGAGTCTTACTGTATAAATAAACAAAAGGTAGTAGTGGAATCTGCTCCCAATGTACCAGTGGAGGCTGCTGAGGGGAGGACGGCTCATAATAATGGCTGGAACAGAGCAAATGGAATGGTCCATGTGTTTGATGTATTTGATACCATTCCACTGATTATCGCTCCAGCCATTACCACCAGACAATTCTCCCCAATTAAGGTGCCACCAACCTCCTGTGTAATGTACAGTAGCGTACCCCAGACCATGTCACGTTCCTGGGTTGCTTTAAAGCCCCATGCAGTCTTTTTCAATGTCACTGTATGTCTAATAAATCACTGTGTGTGTTTATTTCATGAAAATAACAGCAAATATATTTTTTATAATTTATTACCCTGAGCCTCCTTTCGCTATCAATTATGCTGTCTGATTGTGTGGGCATGTTGATACAAATGTAAATATATTTTCATACACATCCCTGATTGGCGGATAGGATGATCCCTGCTTACCCCTTCAAATTAGGAGGATACATATGCAAGTACAAGACAACTGGTCATTGTTCTGAATAATTAGATCAGATTATGATTTAATGCTGTCGGCCAAAAACTCCATCCCACCTGAACAGGCTGAAACTCCAAGCATTTTTTCAATAAGCTCTTACTCTTAAAGGGCATTATAATAATTTTCACAATTTCAGTGTTATTTCAACCTCATAGTGTGGAGATATAAAAAAACTGGTAAATCATGTTTTTGACTGCACTGTCCCTTTAATGCGGGTGACCACTATTTACACTGTAGATAGTGTACAAAACATTATTGAGTTGCACCCCCTCGTCGGGGCATGGACTCTACAAGGTGTCGAACGCGTTCCACAGGGATGCTTGCCCATGTTGACTACAATGTTTCCCACAGTTGAGTTAACTTGGTTGGATGTCCTTTGGGTGGTGGACCATTCTTGATACACACAGGAAACTGTTGAGCATGAAAACCCAGCAGTGTTGCAGTTCTTGACACACTCAAACTGGTGCACGTGGCACCTACTACCATACCCCATTCAAAGACACTTAAATATTTTGTCTTGCCCTTTCACCTCCTGAATGGCATACATACACAAACCCTGTTTTCTCAAGACTTAAAAAATCCTTCTTTAACCTGTTTCTTCTCCTTCATCTACACTGATTGAAGGCGATTTAACAATTGACATTATAAGGGATCATAGCTTTCACCTGGATTCACCTGGTCAGTCTATGTCATGGAAAGAGCAGGTGTTCCTAATGTTTTGTAGACCCAGTGTATTTGGTATTAAATGTTTATTTTAACTTACTCACTACAAAGTCAAATGTAAACTCCTGAACCCCTGTATATATATCTCCTCTTGTCTGTGCAGTGCTGGAGGCTGCTGGTGGTGGATCCCAGTAGCGGGGCCCATGGTGGGAGGAGTGGTGGGAGCCGCCATTTACTTCCTGTTCATCGAGCTGCACCATGCCGAGCCTGAGAAACAGGGGGAGAACAACGTCAAGGACAAATACGAGATGGTCACCCTGAGTTAGACAAAGTGGCCATGAGCACCAATGGTACTGAGGCTTGGCAGCTTCCTACCCCTTTAACCCTCAACAGGCTAAACATGTTATTAACAACATAGAAAATAGCCAGTAACAGTTTCTGTGATGGAAGGAAGGAAGTGTGTATATTTTTTTGTTATTGAGCTAGTTTAATGGTATGCTCTCTGGAGTGTCTTCCATCTTCTGCTTCACTTCATCCATCTATTTGTTACAGTTATGTGAATCGCTCAGCCTGCTGCAACACACAGCCTCATCACTGCATGTGTGCTATAGCTAACACTCATCTATGTATTTGTGCTTTGAAATGCTCTTTTTTCCTAGCTTTTATTTTTAGAGTGCAGAAAAAACAGACAATGTGTGTGAAATGAGCCTCCCACCGTTCTGTGTGTACTCTCTCTCTCTTGTTGAGCACAGAACTGTGTATCGTGACACGGCATCACTTCTAAATGATTTTTATCTGACTTTTATTTCCTCTTATATAACGTTCCTGCTGTCATGTGCACACATTTTCATAGAAGTATGAGTAGAGAAGCCTAGTATCTACAGTACCTAGCATGAGTATGGAAGCCTAGTATTTACAGTACCTAGCATGAGTTGGGAAGCCTAGTATCTACAGTACCTAGCATGAGTAGGGAAGCCTAGCATCTACAGTACCTAGCATGAGTAGGGAAGCCTAGCATCTACAGTACCTAGCATGAGTAGGGAAGCCTAGTATCTACAGTACCTAGCATGAGTAGGGAAGCCTAGCATCTACAGTACCTAGCATGGACATGTTTTAATAAACAATATACTGTATGAAGAGTCCAATGAGAGATAGTTTACCCCACTGGCCAATGGCCATATGGGAATGTATAAAAATGATTTGTTTATCGTAATCATTACGTTATTCCTCCAATGATGTGACTAGGATTTAACCACTGTGGAACTCCTACACTATGACTAATAGTGAACTGGACAATAAAAGAATAACATCAGTACAACTTCCAAGAATAGAGCCCTCAGACAAAAACACTCAAATGAACCAAGTCCTTCCATCCTAGTGATGTTATTTAGCCATGGGTGGGCAGAGGAACAGGGCTGGGCAGAGGAACACTAGTTCCCTATTCCCAGAAGAGCCTTCAACAATGAAACACATAGCATGTTATAACCTGTATGTGGCTTACTACTGAACCAGATATAATTCGTAGGGGAAAATGTAGCTCTTTAGAAATGATTTTCTCTATTATTTTACACCTTTGTTACTTAGTGGTTTAGTTGCTGTAGTTCTTTTGTAGTTCTTTTGTAGTTCTTTTTTGTTTAAAGAAATTGCTACATGTACTTTGGATGACTACATGACGCTAGCTTGATTCTCCTGAGATTCAACCTTTGGATGACTACATGATGCTAGCTTGATTCTCCTGAGATTCAACCTTTGGATGACTACATGATGCTAGCTTGATTCTCCTGAGATTCAACCTTTGGATGACTACATGACGCTAGCTTGATTCTCCTGAGATTCAACCATTGGATGACTACATGATGCTAGCTTGATTCTCCTGAGATTCAACCTTTGGATGACTACATGATGCTAGCTTGATTCTCCTGAGATTCAACCTTTGGATGACTACATGATGCTAGCTTGATTCTCCTGAGATTCAACCTTTGGATGACTACATGATGCTAGCTTGATTCACCTGAGATTCAACCTTTGGATGACTACATGATGCTAGCTTGATTCTCCTGAGATTCAACCTTTGGATGACTACATGATGCTAGCTTGATTCTCCTGAGATTCAACCTTTGGATGACTACATGATGCTAGCTTGATTCTCCTGAGATTCAACCTTTGGATGACTACATGATGCTAGCTTGATTCTCCTGAGATTCAACCTTTGGATGACTACATGATGCTAGCTTGATTCTCCTGAGATTCAACCTTTGGATGACTACATGATGCTAGCTTGATTCTCCTGAGATTCAACCTTTGGATGACTACATGATGCTAGCTTGATTCTCCTGAGATTCAACCTTTGGAGGAGTACAATGTTTTATGGCTGTTGTTTTTCTGTTGCTTCACTTGACTTAAAAAAATGATAAAAGGCACTTTTACTCACACAATTTTTCTCAGATGCTATTTGATAAAAGTTACTTATTTGTGAAGGTCATTTTGTAATTTATACAACTGTAATGTAAATTTGACAAAAATAAATATTTGATGTGTATTTCTTTCATAGTCTGTCTTGATCAATCAATACACATGATTAATGGTCTACTGATTAAGGGAAGTAACACACATTCAATGAGAAACTGTCACTAACCACTGTGGTCCACTAGAACTGGAATAAGTGTAACTGGAAGGTAGAAACTGGAAGGTATTCAATATTACCCGTATGCAATCCTAATAATAACGGGCCAGAAAACCGGTCACGATCACTAAGTACAACCACTTAGTCACCCAGCGCAGTGTGGAGTGAATAAAACATTATAAAAATGCAGCAATCGGAAATGCTTATGTAATGTCATGGAGATTAGATGAGGCATGATTTCTCTCTCTCTCTCTCTATCTAGCTATCTCTTTAAGCCCGGTTTGTTGCCTCCCCTCTGCAGAGTTCATCTCACTGTATGTGTGAATAACAGACAGAGCACTAGGACCCTCACAATGGCTCATGCCAGCTCACATACTGTACTCACAGAGAAAATAACTCTTTAAATTCAGTTTCAACTGGTAGCATCCTACCTATACATCTCCCTTTAAATCACAAATACAGGTGATGATTGAATTCCAGCCTGTGTCTATCCAGTTTACTTGCAGGGGTCTCAGGACACAGGTAACTGCCAAAATACAGTAAACATCAGCATAAAGTGGTCACTCTATAGAAAGGGGAGACTCGAGTGTCAGGGGACTCTTCTGAAGTCGGTACCATCGATGTGCCACTTCTGTTTGTAGAGTCCAAACTGTTTGGGCTACAAACTAACGTGACCTCACTGTGGAAAGGGGAGAATGTCACAAACACAAAGTTGGCACATTGTCTGAAGGTAACTAGTACCCGTTTAACAAAATTAATGGAAGTATGAAGGTAGTTTTGTGCCTTATCACAAAAGGGTTAAATATGTGTTTATGAATGTGTTATTGAATGCTCTGGGCTATAGTAGTAAAAGCCAAATTCAATATTTTATCAAATATTTGTAAAATAATATATATATATCTACGAACCGTTCAAAAGTTTGGGGTCACTTAGAAATGTCCTTGTTTTTGAAAGAGAAGCACATTTGTTGCCCATTAAAATGACATCAAATTGATTTTAAAAATACCGTGCAGACATTGTTAATGTTGTAAATTACTATTGTAGCTGGAAACGGCAGATTTGTTATGGAATATCTACATAGGCGTACAGAGGCCCATTATCAGCAACCATCACTCCTGTGTTCCAATGGCACATTGTGTTAGCTAATCCAAGTTTATAATTGATCATTAGAAAACCCTTTTTCAATTATGTTATCACAACTGTTGTGCTGATTAAAGAAGCAACTAAACTGTCCTTCTTTAGACTAGTTGAGTATCTGGAGCATCAGGAGTTGTGGATTTGATTACAGACTCAAAATGGGCAGAAACAGAAAATGTATTCTGAAACTCGTCAGTCTATTGTTGTTCTGAGAAATTAAGGCTATTCCATGCGAGAAATTGCCAATGCTGTGTACTACTCCCTTCACAGAACAGCGCAAACTGTCTCTAACCAGAATAGAAAGAGGAGTGGGAGGCCCCGGTGCACAACTGAGCAAGAGGACAAGTACATTAGAGTGTCTAGTTTAAGAAACAGACGGCTCAGTTTTCAGCTGTGCTAACATAATTGCAAAAGTTTTTTTTAATGATCAATATGTTAGGTTAACCTACCATAGGTTAACCTGCAGCTGACATCACAGATGACACAGGATGTTTCTTTAACTCTTTGGGCTCTGCCGCTAGTCATCTAATCTAAAGACGTGAGCTCAGACAGAAGTACAATACACTACTTTGTTTAAGTTAACAGCTGGGTATCATTGCTTAATAAAACATTGTCTCCATATAAACTGAAATTAATAGATCATGTTTATATACCATAGCTCTCCAAACAAACTTGGGAAATGTATATTTGAATTTGCAAACCTTGTCACCTCCAGAGTTAAATGACCCACACCAGTGGAACCCAATTTTTATTCGCAAGAATTTCTTGCAACCCCACCCTACCCCAAATATAATGACAAACTTAAAATCACTACATTTTGATATTTACATCAACAAATAACCTTTAATTTACTCAACAACATTTTATTTTTCAAATTATCTTTCTCAAAAACATTTGTATATTGTCTCATTGTTGCGACTTCCGCTGAAGTCGGGTCCTCTCCTTGTTCGGGCGGCGCTCGGCGTCGCTGGTCTTCTAGCCATCGTCGATCCACTTTTCATTTTCCATTTGTTTTGTCTTGTTTTTCCACACACCTGATTTCAATTCCCTCATGTACTTGTTGTGTATTTAACCCTCTGTTCCCCCCATGTCTTTGTGTGGGATTGTTTATTGTAGTGCTTGTGCACGTTCCCCGTGAGCGCACGACGGGTTATTTTTGTGCCCATTTGTCTTGTTGTTCTGGATGCCGTTGGTTTTCCCTAATAAATCTCTGGTTATTACCCAGTTCTGCTCTCCTGCGCCTGACTTCTCTGCCGCCAATTACGCACCCCGCTACACTCATACTATAGATGGGTTGGTTGTTTAGCAACAAAACCGACGAGTGAGCAACTATGGGGCAAACATGTAAACTATATTCTGTCACAATGTTTATTGAAAACATAAATACATTTGCACAATGAGCACTTGTTGTCTCTAAAATACATTGTTATAGTTGTTGGTTTGCTAGCTTGCCATATTAGCATAGATGTGGCATCAGTCAAAATACCTCAAAACAAGAAATGGTATCAAGAACAAGGTAAAAAACTAACTGAAACAAACCACCTACGATTCCCCACATGGCAGCTTCTTGTCATTGGTGCTAGCAATCTGGCCATCCAGAATCACAACAACATACGTCCTTGTGCCCCATTGAGGCGTGCACATAATTTTTCAGGATGTTGTCAGATAACCTGTCTGTGACAACGCAACCAAACATCAACATTTGAAGGAGATGTATCTTCTACTTGGAAAAAGTTATATCGGTGCCACTGACTTAGTTAGGATTTACAGTTTGTCTACATATTAATAATTGATATGTTGGATTCACGTCTCCATCTCAACCAAAAATCTAAGTTAAAGAATAGGACTAAATGAAATCAGCCTTTTTTTATTGCACATTAAATAAAGTTTGATTTAGTCCTTTTCTTTAAACTTTGATGTTTGGTTGAGATGAGACATGAATCCAATATTATTAACTTAAGTAATTCAGAAATAAACCAAAGCTTGAAACTCTAGGCCTACAGTGCATTCGGAAAGTATTCACACCCCTTGACTTTTTCCACATTTTGTTACGTTACAGCCTTATTCTGAAATGTATTCAATGTTTTTTTTCCACATCATCAGTCTACACACAATACCCCATAGTGATAAAGCAAAAACAGGTTTTTAGAAATGTTTACAAATTTGTAAAAAATAAAATACTTAAATATTACATTTACATAAGTGTATTCAGACCCTTTACTCAGTACTTTGTTGAAGCACCTTTGACAGCGATTAGCTTTGCGTCTTCTTAGGTATGACGCTACAAACTTGGCACACCTGTATTTGGAGAGTTTCATTCTTCTCTGCAGATCCTCTCAAGCCCTGTCAGGTTGGATGGGGAGCGTTGTTGTACAGCTATTTTCAGGACTCTCCAGAGATGTTTGTTCGGGTTCAAGTCCGGGCTCTGGCTGGGTCACTCAAGCACATTCAGAGACCTGTCCCGAAGCCACTCCTGTGTTGTCTTGGCTGTGTGCTTAGGGTCGTTGTCCTGTTGCAGGGTGAACCTTTGCCCCAGTCTGAGGTCCAGAACACTCTGGAGCGCTCCTCATCAAGGATCTCTCTATACTTTACTCCGTTCATCTTTCCCATGACACTGACTAGTCTCCCAGTCCCTGCCGTTGAAAAACATCCCCACAGCATGATGCTGCCACCACCATGCTTCACCGTAGGGATATTTTTTCTCATGATCTGAGAGTCCTTTAGGTGCCTTTTGGTAAACTCCAAGCGGCTGTCATTTGCCTTTTGGTTAAGAGTGGCTTCCATCTGGCAACTCGATTATAAAGGCCTGATTGGTGGAGTGCTGCAGAGATAGTTGTCTCATGGCTTGGTTTTTGCTCTGACATGCACTGTCAACTGTGGGACCTTATATAGACAGGTGTGTGCCTTTCGAAACCATGTCCAATCAAGTGAATTTACCACAGGTGGACTGCAATCAAGTTGAAGACACATCTCAAGTATTACCATGATGACATTATCCTTTGGTTGAAATTTCACCCTAAAAACAAAACCTTTTGCAAATCCAATACATTTTACACAGATTCCACTTCACAAATGACGTTGGAACAAAGTTGATTCAACCAGTTTGTGCCCAGTGGGATGTGTACTGGCATTGGACCAAGACAAATTGGACCAAGACAGAGCGGAATAAAGTACACCATGAGCCCAACTTCCAGGATTCTGCAAATACTGAGGTAAATACTCAAGTAAGTTGAGACAGAGTACATTGTAAAGTGGAACAGACAAAATATATGATTGTTAGTATGATTTCTTTGAAACTGATACCATTTTGGCAATTTGGCAGATTTTAGACCCAGATCAGATACCTTAAGTATTATGATTTTTTTTTTGTTGCTGTATGGTGTTCTAAATTACTTTTGAAGAACTCAGCCACTAGCATAACTGAAATAACCATAACCATAGTGATTTAGATAGGCACAGACACAAAGCAAACAGAAGTTGAAATAGTAGAACTAAGATTGTTAGTGCTTTTATCCCTTTTGTTGAAGAGATATTGATTCAAACTAAGACAATGGAGGATGAGATAGAACTGACAAATGAAGACATTTTTTTCCAGAAGGTTCCAGTAAACTGAGGAAACACTAACAGGCATGGTTAACAATAACATGCATGGTTAACACTAACAAAAGCTTGGGTTCATCCAGGATCTTTGCTCTCTGCTACAAAACCGTCTGACAATCAGCCCATTCTTCCACCCACCCAACACCCACCTCTGCACTTTTGCAATCCGGGACGACAGCCAATCAGGACCTGACTTGTCTCCCTTTCCCAGGTGCCCCTGCTCCTACTTTTTCCTACTCTGAGTGCAAAGTGTTCTTTACTCTCTTCTCAAGCCCACCCTGACTTCATGAATCACCCCCTGCACATGTCTTCAGTGAGGGTCTCACCTCCAGTTCACACTCTGCTTAAATAATTCCAACTCCCCTCTTCTATTCGCCTTATTCAGCTGCTGTGCTCTCCACCTGAAGTGTGTGTGTATGTAGGATTACCTGGGAGTCTGTGTCGACACCATGGCTTTGGTCCAGGTGCTCAGAGTCCTGTGCTGCCTGCTGCTCACTTATCACCTGGGTGATGCCAGGAGAATCAAGGGAAGTGGAACAGGTGAGTGTCTGATTTGTCACTTATAAGGAACTTCAAACCTGGGTTGGGTGTTATTCAAAAATATTTTTAAGCCTTACTATAAAGACTACAGGCTATACTTTATAAAATACAAAGAGGTACTTAACTATATTTGCTGCCCCTGGGTGGAAACAATTGATGTATATAAACTCTGGATTGCTGATGCTGTGTATTGGCCATTGAGAGGCTTTGTAGCACCCGGGTTGGCCATGTTGACACTCCCCAGTAGGAGCAGTCCTCCATAGGAATGGAATTCTACACTATTTAAATGACATGTTTCAAGGACAAAATGACACATATTTAAGTATTTTTGTTGTAGTGGGGACAGTAACGTTAGTAATCTAAAGAAATGATACTTTAAGGAAAATGTTTTATTTTTTTATATATTTTTTCATTTTAGATTATTACAGTTTTTGGTGACTGTGAAATGACCAATTCTGAGAATGAAGATACTAACAGTGCTAGTTAGATGTAAAATATATTACGTGAATGTGAAGGATCTACTACAATACTATCATTGTTGTGGCTGAAGTGACAACAATGTGGAGGGAGAGTTTGGCGAAAATAAAACAAACACTGTGCATATAAAATATAAACAAATGTTTAAAAAATAGGTATAAAAGATTAATATTAATATGAAATATTAATATAAAATATACAAAAAATACAGTCAGTTGTATGAACAAAAGAAATTGACCATCTCTAAGGACTGTTTCCCAACTCATATTTCTGGCAATTACAAATGAAAGCTGGATTACAGCATCACCACACAAAGTTATACTGTATATTGGAAGTGTCTCTAGTCTAGTGTCCACTCATGGTCAAACTAGACAAGGAATACACAGATTCTAGTCACAAGTTGTGAAAAACTTAGTTTAAATGTATTTGGCTAAGGTGTAAACTTCCGACTTCAGCTGTATATAGAATATTTTTTTTTATGTCTGTGTCCATATTATCCATGAGTTTCTAGTGGTTATGTTTCAAGATAAAAATGTTAAGAAATATAATTAAGAAAAGCAACTAATCAGCAATGCCATTATTTTCAATTACCTCTGCAACTCTTCCAACTATTTACCTTTTCACAACTGCTACAAGTTTGGTGACAAAATACATATTGACATATTAAAATAAATGTAAGTGTATAAAAAAAGAAATAAAATGATATTTCATGCTGAAACCCTCATATTAAACACCAATGGTATTCACTAAATTGATGGTTTATATTTATGATAAAGTTTTACAGCTTTGTCATTCTATTTTGTATTTTAAAACTATGGTATTTGATTATTTGTTATATATTTGACATGTGATGAGGCCACGTAGAGGGCCAGAAATAATTAGGTACACGTGTGATGATCTGGAGAACCCCAAAAGGCCACTAGATATCATATGATAAAATTCCCCCAAAAACCTTGAAAGTTATCAAAATGCTGTGTTTACTGGTAAACTTAGAAGGATTCCAGTAAGATACCCTCCCTTTGCAACCCTTCAAATGAGACTAAAACCCGTTTCTCTTTTTCCAAGATAAATGCTCTGATGGAGAGCTGGGTGCCCGTTCTTGCTTCTGCTCTGAAGACCAGTCTTGGAGATGTCAATGTGATCGTTACTGATTGGCTTTAACAGGCAAATATGAACTACCCTAACGCAGCCCAGAACACTAGGGCAGTGGGGAAGGACGTAGCATTCCTGCTACAGTGGCTGCAGGTGAGAGTCAGGAAAGTGTTCAATGTGTTCAACAAGGACTATCATAGCAAAGTACTGTTTGTGTGACAGAAATGATAAGACAACCTCTTTAGGAGATATAATATGTCTCCTACAAAAGATGTTAATGTCACATCATCCCCTCCTTTTCACATCAACACTAAAATAATAACAATCTTTGTGTGTCAGGAGTTTTACCAGTTTCCTGCAGAGAAAGTTCATCTGATTGGATACAGTCTTGGTACTCACGTCACTGGATTTGCTGGAAGCTACCTGGGAGGGCGTGGGAAGATTGGACAAATCACTGGTGAGGTTTTCTACTCTCTGTAAATATTTTGTCACACCATTTCCTGGCTAAATAATGCATTTGAGTACAATTCTTATAGAAGTATCCAAGTCTAATGGCACTCTGGTGAAAAGCCTGAGATCCTTTATGTTTCTTTGTACAGGTCTGGATCCAGCAGGTCCCATGTTTGAGGGCATGGCAGCATCAGACAGACTGTCCCCTGATGATGCCCTATTTGTGGATGCCATCCACACCTACACTCAAGAACGCATGGGGCTGAGTGTGGGCATCAAGCAGGCTGTGGCACATGTTGACTTCTACCCCAACGGTGGTGAATTTCAACCAGGATGCCACCCTTTCCAGAGCTTAATGGAACATATTGCCTTGCATGGAATCAATGGTGAGTCTGTCACAGTGGTGGAGTGGGGAGGGGAGAGTCATTTGGCATTTAGAAAAGTATTGGTAGGGTATATTAAGGAGAAGAGCTATTTTTGATCAAAGTAAACCATTACCATTTACCTTGCAGAGAGGCACAAACTAAAAGCAGTGCCTCATCTTATATTCACGCTGCTCTGCTGAATATGAATAGAATTCCCAATAGTCAGAAATAAGTGGTGGTGGGATTTCAGGGGATTCAATCAAAAACTGTTTTTTTTTTCTTACATGAAAGACAGAAGCACATTATCTGTCATCCTCATGAGTTAATTAGCCAAATACGTCTCCCTCAGCCCTGTCCGTCCACTCTGCATTCTGCCTCCAGGCTATGATGAGATCTCCCCAGGAGAAGCAGGCCTGAAGACAGGTCTCAGATCAGTCAGCTCACAGACATAAAGAGGTTGACAGGCCTTTTTACCCAGAGAAGTGACAGGACATTATGACAGATCTGCTTTGGGGGTAATGACCAATCCCCAAATAATGACCAACTAAAAAGTATAATCAGGATCTTGTTAAGGCGTAGTCTGTATTCTGAGGAGAGGAAAAGATTGAAGGCTGGCACAGATACAGTTCTGAATAGCCTCAGTCCCAGTTTAGTTTAACCAGGGCTAGAATGATGCAGTGACCTGATCACAAAGGGGAACATTTGAGTCCAAAGTTTGAATGCTCAATTCATATGTGTTACAGTCTTATTACCTGCCCCCTTTTTAAATTCCACTCACATTTCCACTCTTTCTCTCCTAGGTTTTGAGCAGACAGTGAAATGTGCCCATGAGCGTTCAGTCTACCTGTTCATCGACTCCTTTCTGAACAAAGACAAGGAGATCCTGGCCTACAGATGCAGTGATGACAATGCCTTTGAGAAGGGTACCTGCCTGGACTGCCACAAGAACAAATGCAACACACTGGGCTATAACGTTAGGAGGGTGCGCAGTGCCGCCGGCAAGAAGCTCTACCACAAGACCCGCTCTCACATGCCCTACAAACGTAAGTGCACACAACGGTGTCCCATGTCCCTTACAGACAAAACCCACTCTTCCATGTACTTAGGAAATACTGTAGAATGTCAGAACTTAACAAGCAGGAAAGCGTGTAGTTGGCACAGGCAGGAGGCTAGAGTAATACATGTTAACTTCATGGCATTGTACTGTACTGTACAAAACCAGGAATAACATTTTGCACAAGAGCTTTCTGGAACACGAGTCCTTGGTCAATAACACCATAAAGTCTCATGGGAAGAGACAAGCAGGGAATTGTAGGCATGTTACATTGTTTGATGCAAGACCATATTAGTTTGACGCAAAGACCATATTAGTTGGGACACACTTTGATCAATATATGCCATGACAAGGTCTCACTAGGAAATAAGGGTCTAGGGTCTATTTCAGATCAAGGGGACAGTTTTTGGTATCTGTAGAAGCACTTTGTGAAAGCTGCTGATGTAAAAAGGGATTTATAAAATACATTTGATTGATATGATGAGGTAAAGTCTCTGGAACTTTGGTAAGGTTGTAATGACAGGAGCTTAGACATCTGAGACTGTGGCTTTATTGAAAAAGACTTCATCTGCTGTGGAGCACAGCCAATAACAGCCACTTTAAAGCGTCTCCTCCTCTGATGCCAATTAAAGTCCTCTCCCAGTCTCCTTTTCATTTTTCGAACCTTTATTTAACGAGGCAAGTCAGTTAAGAACAAATTCTTATTTACAATGAAGGCCTACTGGGGAAACAGTGGGTTAACTGCCTTGTTCAGGAGCAGAACAACAGATGTTTACCTTGTCATCTCAGGGATTTTATCCAGCAACCTTTCGGTTACTGGCCCAACGCTCTAACCACTAGGCTATCTGCTGCCGACATCAACACCATCCTGACACCAACAACATCAACCCTATCCTGACACCAACCCTATCCTGACATCAACCCTATCCTGACACCAACCCTATCCTGACATCAACCCTATCCTGACATCAACCCAATCCTGACACCAACCCTATCCTGACATCAACCCTATCCAGACATCAACCCAATCCTGACATCAACCCTATCCTGACATCAACCCAATCCTGACACCAACCCAATCCTGACATCAACCCTATCCTGACACCAACCCAATCCTGACACCAACCCTATCCTGACACCAACCCTATCCTGACACCAACCCTATCCTGACATCAACCCAATCCTGACACCAACCCAATCCTGACACCAACCCAATCCTGACATCAACCCTATCCTGACACCAACCCAATCCTGACACCAACCCTATCCTGACACCAACCCAATCCTGACACCAACCCAATCCTGACATCAACCATATCCTGACATCAACCCTATCCTGACACCAACCCTATCCTGACATCAACCCTATCCTGACACCAACCCTATCCTGACATCAACCCAATCCTGACACCAACCCTATCCGGACACCAACACCATCTGGACACCAACACCATCCGGACACCAACACCATCCGGACACCAACACCATCCAGACAACAACACCACCCTGACACCAACCACTAGCTTCAGTGTCTGGAAAGTGTTGCTACAGCATATTACCACACTGCACTCATCTCTCACATACACAGACAGACACTACCTGACGGTGAGATGCATGCGTGTGGACAGCAGGCTTTGCAGGTATGTGTGGAGTTTGAGTGCGTGTGTGTGTCAGAGGGCATGTGTGTGTGAGCAGTAGGTGAGTCTGTAACAATAGCTAGTGTGTATTATGTCAGGATGTGTGTTGGTCTGTGTGTCAGTGTGTGTGTGTAGGTGTGTGTTATGTCAGGGGGTGTGTAAGTGTTTATGAGTGTAACATCCTCTACCGTCTCTCTACTGGCCTCTCTGACTATAGCATGAAAGTCTGCCTCCTGCCTGTCTGGCCCCGCCCAGAAGCTGATGTCATAAACAAAGCTCTGTGGAAACAGGGAGAAGGGATGGAATGGTTGCTCTGGCAATGGGCGGAGCAGGAAATGGTTGAGGAAGTGGGGGTCAGGTGACCAGAACAGGCGCAAATCAGTGAGGGAGTACCATTATACTGCTGAACATTGCACCCCTTGTACACTGCTGCTACTCGCTCTTTGTTTGGTACCTATGCATAGTCACGTCGCCCCCACCTACATGTACATATTACCTCAACTAGCCTGTACCCCTGCACACTGACTCGGTACTGGTGCCCCCTGTAGATAGCCTCATTATTGTTACTCTTATTGTGTTACTTTTTATTATTACTTTTTATTTTAGCATACTTAGTAAATATTTTCTTCTTCTTGAACTGCACTGTTGGTTAAGAGCTTGTAAGTAAGTATATCACGGTAAAGTCTACACTTGTATTTGGCGCGTGTGGCAAATAAAGTTTGATTTAATTTGAGTAGACCAGTGACGCCAGGAGGTCAAGGTTCAGACACACACAGACGTCATCAGTGAGGTCATCAGCCCACACCCGGCCTAGCCGTCCCATTGGCTCGGCCGCCAGCCACAGAGACCCCTGCTCCTCAGCCAGGGAAAGCCCTTAGGGGGTCAGCAGACGCTCCAGACTCCGTCCCAGGCCAGGGACTGACTGAAAGGCTTTGGGCCGTGCTCCCCAGACGAGGAGCTGGTAGAACTCTGTGTTGTCTGTTCACACTGCTATGCTTTATCTTGGCCAGGTCGCAGTTGCAAAGGAGAACTTGTTCTCAACTAGCCTACCTGGTTAAATAAAGGTGAAATAAAATTTTTTTAAAGGCAGGCGAGGACCAGGGACTGATGTGAACTCTCTGAAAGACTAGGCCACTCATACCATGCAGAACCTCCTCTTTCTCTCTGTATTCTCTCCCTTCTCTCAGTATCTACATCTGAAGCAGTAGAGAAGGACGCAGCACGTATTCCCCCAACACCTACGCACTCCTCTCCCTCACCTACACACTCCTTACCATAGCTGCTACAGTCTCTCTCGTTTGAGTGATGGTTGCTGATAATGTGCCTCTGTACGCCTATGTAGATATTCCATTAAAAATCAGCCGTTTCCAGCTACAATAGTCATTTACAACATTAACCATGTCTACACTGTATTTCTGATCAATTGATGTTATTTTAATGGACAATTTTTTACATTTTCTTTCAAAAACAAGGACATTTCTAAGTGACCCCAAACTTTTTAACGGTAGTGTATTTTGGAGCAGCTACATAAGTTCAGTTTGAAAACATTGTTTAGAGATGATGAAGATATTATGCACTTTTATATTTGGTATGTCTTGTCCATGTCGTCTTTCCTGACTTCTCCTCTCTTATTCTCCCTGCAGTCTACCACTACCAGTTCAGGATTCAATTTGTCAACCAGATAGAGAAGACTGAGCACACTCTCACCATCTCTCTCACTGGGACAAAGGAGGACAGCCCTGAAATTCCCATCACTTTGTGAGTATCACACCACACCAGGCCCCTTCGCACAACTCTTAGGGCAACATATGTCTATTGTTTTTTATTAAATTGCTCAAGCTCAGTAAATTTGGTTGGGAATCATTGATGGACACTAATATTTAAACTTTGACTCTGATTTTCAAGCAAATTTAAGTTAGAACGTAGATTGGACCAGGAACGCTCAACACCTCTAGAAAAGCCATTCTAGTGTGTCTTTGGCATTAACATTTGTATGTTATACATTCAGAAAACTGACACAGGGTTTCCACTAACTTTTTATCTGAGCTTTGCTCCTTTCATATATCTTTTGATCCTGACAAGCTCCCCAGTCCCTGCAGGTGACAAACATACCTATAACATGATGCTGCCACAATACTTGAAAATACAGAGGATCAACAACATTGCATTCACTCCACATTACTGGCCTGTATGACAAAGTGAAAAGAAGGAAGCTTGTGTTAAAAATTCCACTAAAAACATCCATTCTGTTTGCAACAAGGCCGTTAAGTAATACTGCAACACAACACGGCAAATAAAATAACTAAATTAAAAACTACAGGCTTGGGTCAAATCAAATACAACATAAAACAGAGTGAAACCCTCTGTAATTTTAAGTATTGTGGTGGCAGCATCATGTTATGGGTATGCTTGTCACCAGCAGGAACTGGGAGTTTGTCAGGATCATAAGAAATATGAAAGGAGTGAACCCCAGATAAAAAGTTAGAGGAAAACCCACCGTAGTCTTCTGAAGACCTAACCCTGGGATAGAGTTGTATTTTTCAGCTAGATAATTACACAAATGTTAATGCCAAAAACTCACCAAAATACCAATATATATTGAGTGTTCCTGAATGGTCCAGTCTCAGCCCTGACTTAAATCTGCTTGAAAATCAGAGACAAGGTTTGAATATTTCTGTCCATCAATGATTCCCGTCCTAATTTACTGAGCTTGAGCAATTTTTACAAAATAACTATGGATATATATGATGCCATAGGAGCTGTGCAAGGTTGGTTGAATCTTATTAAAAAGTATTCACAGCTGTAGCGGCTGTCAAAGGTGCTTCAACCAAGTAATAACTCTGGGATGTGAAGACAATCGATACATCTTAATTTTGTTTGACTAATTTAGAGGATTTTCTAGAATTAGATTGTGTAGATCTATCTAATTGAATCCCTTTTAAGATTGAATTTAAAGTCAGCTACATATGAAGACTGTGCAAGGGGTCTGTAGACTTTCACTAAAGACTGCATCCAGTCAGCTCTCACTCTGTCCCTGTACAACATAGTGTAGCCAGTAACGGAAGTACATGGAAACAGCTCATACCTCTGAATGAAATAGGACTATAAATGGAGAGGGAGATATCAATAATTTATGTGTGTGTGCACCTCAAAGGAACACTCTCCCTGCCAACCTACATTTTGATCCCATTCTGCTCTATATTGCCTAATGAATGATTCACGTGCATCTACACTAAGAGTAGAGAGTCACGTGGTTTTTCCTCCCTACTGTCACACTTCTGGAGGGGAATGAAAATACTGTATTTCCTCACCTCCACCCCTGAATGTCCTTATAAAAGAGGCTGCCCAAGACTATGGTTATTTCACATGCAGAGCTGTTTCAGCTAATAAATAACAATGTAATAGTCAAACCCTTCTTCTGCTTTTCAGGTTCATTACTTGCAGCCCATGTGTGAAAGAAACTTGGGGAAAAAACCCGAGGAAGTGCATCAAGGTGAATGTACTTCTCTCTAACCTCTCTTTATTTCTCTCAGCATCGAGGAGATCTCAGGCAATAAGACATACACCTTTCTGATCACCCTGGACTCAGATGTTGGGGACCTGATGATGCTGAAGTTCCGCTGGGAGGGGAGTGTTGTGAACAATATGTGGAGCAAGATGCAGGACCTTTAACCCCTGGAGCAGTGGGGGAATGAGGTCCAAGCTCACCGTGGGAAAAATCCGTGTCAAAGCAGGCGAGACACAAAATAGGTGGGTATCCATCCCTCTGGGGGGCAAGGAGGGTGTGAGATTGAATTGCATTAATAAAGATCAATAAAGGCAGTTGAGGAATGCGTGTGGGGGTGGGTAGGTGAGAAGGGAGCGGGGACACACTGAGAGCTCTGTCTGCTAACGTGCCAGTTTGGCTCGTTAGTCACCCAGCTATGAACTACCAGAGGGGCTCAGCTTTCTCTGGATGGCAAGGTTATGTAACACTAATTGTGATACGGCACGCTGACGGCAGCCCTCGTTATATAACAAGATTAAAGATAAATAATGAAATAGATAGTTAGTGAAAGGCACGTAATCCTAATGGGTATACACCGGCAGAGACAGGCTTGTGGGGCATAGTGGAGTCTTGTCATAGTGCCCCCGTTATGGAAAATACACTGTATGCTACATGAGAGAGAGATCACATTTAGCCTATAGGCTGTTGGATGCTGTGTTTTAGTTGTCAGGATTTCCATGTCATATTACGTTGTAAATTATTTCATGCAAGAGCACATTATAAATCTTAAAGGTTAAGAAGGCTGTATAGGCTCCGCTGCATGTGTAGCATTCATTCCACCCTTGAGATGCTGTGCTATAAATATCAATCTTTCTAACAAACACCACAAAATACCATAACAATCATGTATACTATGAGTTGATCAATATCAGCAGTATACTGAACCACACAGTACAGTGCATTTTTGTCTGTTTGAGGCCTATAGTACAGTATTTCCGAAAAGTACTATTTCAATGGCAATTTACGCCCTCTGGTGTATGAATTATGAAAGTTATATCTATCGTGGATGTACTTTTCTCCACACTTTGAATTTCAACGCATGTTACAGTTTTGAACTTTGATTCCGCCTAATCCGAACTGTTGATGTTGCGTCGCTGATTTTCAAATCTCACTCAAAAATACCGAGTTTGCTAGAAGTCGAACCTATAATTTTCTGATCCTTAGTAAAACGCGTTACCCATTGCGCCACAAACCCGCGAATGAATGACAAACACCATAACTACCCTCTGATTGGTCAATTCTGGATACTTGGTAGCAGACGGCAATATGATTGGTTATTATGGTCATTGGTCGCATCCAATTTGCGGACATTGAGGGGATTCGATTCATCTGGGCCAGGCGCCCGGTTATGGGTGTTTTGACCGGGTGAAAATTGGAATCGGACTGCCTCCCTGGCGTGACCCCCGTTCAAAACCAACGCCGAAGTCAGCTCAAAACAAAAGTGACGTAATTAATTAAGTATGTCGCGTAATGAGTAGGATTCAGTGTTTTCACCTGCAAAAGTGATTGTTTTTTATTTGATGAAAACGATTTATCTGCCTTCCCAATTAAAACTACTTAGAAAATTCGAACATATATTTGATGGAAAAGTTATGTTGAATGTTTCTGGACGACGCACCATGCTGCCTTGTTTGACAACATGATCGAGCAGCGCAGACTCGACTACTGTTCGATTTGAGAGGTCGCTCCTCCCTCACCGCGTTTGCCCGTTCACGTCACGTGTCACAGACCGGTAACCCCGCGACTCAGCATAATCGAATCCGCCCATTGATTCCGCATCACCGTTACTGGTGTATAAATGAGCTATACATTAATGGTGCATATAGGCAAAGACACTCAGTACAAATTCACAAGATATCGCTAATTACATAAATATACAGACATACACAAAATGCACGAGCTTGCCAGGAGTCGAACCTAGAATCTTCTGATCCGTAGTCAGACGCGTTATCCATTGCGCCACAAGCCCACTGCTTGTAAGTAGCGCCGCTTTAGCTTTCCTCTCATTGGTCAAACATAGTTTCCTGGCGACGGACGGTAATTTGATTGTTATGGTAATTATAATATAATTAACAATACAATAGGCTTCATCATCAGAAATTCAGTTTTTAGGACGACTTTTTGTGCCCAGACAAGTGATGGAATATACATTCGGCCATCGCAGGAGAATGTCTTCGTGCGCTGTGAAGAAAATGCTCAAAAACAGCGCAGAAGAAAAATGCATTTGTCTTGAGTCGGATACTTCGATCAGCAGGGTCGGCTCTAGCTTTTTGGGGGCTCTAAACTAGATTTGGTTGGGGTCTCCCCTCCTCACCGCAAAACATTTTAGTGCCAGCTGACAGCTGAGGTGAAATTTAATTTTTTACAGTTAATTTCCTGCAGTTCTACACATTGTGCCATGGGCCAGAAAGAAAATGTTGACATTTTAAAACAAATGTAATGCAATTCTACACATTTTGCCATGGGGCAGATATATATATATATATATATATTTGCAGTTTCACAACTAATTTCATGCAATTCTACCCATTTGCTATAGGGAAGAGATACATTTGAGCTATTTAAAAAAAAAAATCCTACAATTCTACACATTTTGCCATGACTTATGCCATGTTAATATGAGTGAGAATGACTATCAAAATCAATGGGGGTCCCCTGAATGCCCAGTCGGTATTCGATTACTACAAGTTTAGATAGCTGGCTAGACCAACTACCAATCTAAGAATTGACATGGGTAATTGTCAGCCAATCAAGTGACTGACATAAGTTAAAAACTGCTGATGCAGAATACCTGGTGTATTCTACTATTCTTACTCTCAAAAGTAAGTTGAGAGCCTGACTAAATAAAACATTGGTTTGTAATATTTACATTTTCTCCAACAACGGTATCTGTTTTCCAACCTAATTTAAATAAAAATATTTATTTTAAAAAATCTTGACAATCATACATTTTTACTAAGATCCAAATGTTATACAGATATTTTCAAATGGTTGCGAAGAAGTAATTGTAAATATAACATTTTGTCCAAATTAGGATTCACAACCTGTGTACAAAAAGTCATATTAATACATTTTTATTTTTTATCACCAACTATACTAATGTCTGTTGGAAAAATATTCTGCCCAGGGGCCACTTTTCATTTGTCATGTTAAACCTAACATCTAATTAGAACCTTTTCCATCTCAATTTTTACTGACTCCCAATAGGCATGTAAATCGATGGGCACACTGCATCAGAGATAAATTAATCATTTGCAGCATCCCAAGAATTTGTTGGCCACACAGTATTTCCACACACTGAGTTTACACAACAGCCATAGTCTTGGTAAGCAGATTGGGTGCAAAGATTACAGTCGAGCCAACAGTGTTTGAGCATCATCCTCTGTCCGTCCCCAGGATTCATTCACAGGCCTCTCTCTCTCCCTTTCTAATGAGACCCCTGCTATTTGTCTGATACCAGACTGGATCAGACAGCTCAGCACACAGCAGGACTGCTCATCCTGTCCCAGTTGTGTCTGAGGGAAATGAAATCTTATCCTGGACAAACTGTCCCCCTGGTTTCCCCAGAGAGCTTTGGCCCAGAGATAACTTGGTGCTATGAAGCAACTGTGCATCTGCAGCAGGCCCCAATCAGACAGCCTGCCCCCTTATGGGCTGCAGTGTTCAGGCATAAGACCAATCTGCAGGACAGGACACTGATTAGACAGGGACCATGGTTATATTTCACACAGCCGATAGCCCCTCATAGCCTTGCATACTGATACCCTGATTAAAACCACTTACTTATTTTACAGCTTTTTATAAGACTGCATTATCAACCCAAACTGCGTATACAAATACTTGACACACTTTCTGGGTACTTGATTGTGATAATCAATTCTGCTACAGTCCCATGGGATATGATATATATTCATCTCACTAAAGCTATATATTTGCACAAACTTTTCAGTGTAAGAGGAGACATGATAAATCATCAAATAAATCAATGAATGGAATCAATTTAATGCTGAAGGAAGAGCCCTATTTAACATGTTCAAGTGACTGTGGGGCAAGATAAGCATGGGGAAAAGAATTGGGAGTTTCAGCACACAACTGGTGTGGCAGAAATGGAGAGAAGTCACTGTGAAGATTGGAATGCAGAGAGCAATGTCAGGGAGGCTACAGGCAATTACCTCTGCTCTCAGTGCTGAGGAAATACAAAGGTAGACGGGTCTACGATTTTACTAGAGGTGTGGCTACCTTGGGGCTGTGTGATATAGAAAACAGTGTTCCAACATAATGAGAAATATGTCATTAGTTGTAAGGAAAAAACCTTGGGAGTTAGTATTATATTATCCCTTATATTGCATGCTGCTGAGAAATGTCCCCATCACTTCAAACAATCCAAACTAGAGAGACTAAATCATCCATAGAAATCACTGCCAATTTAAGACAATTAGCCTGGTTCTTTTCTTTTTAACAATACAAAACATTAACATACGAAAGACAACATTTAGACGCACACGAACATCAATGACATCACACCTGCCAAGCCCGAACCAGCTCTTTAATATATTTAGATAACGAACCATATGATTTTTCTATTGTCTTAACGATGGAGGATTGGTATATTTCAAGATAATGGACGAGAAGATACCCATTGGGTATCCCACTGCACCCTCATATGACAGGTCTTGAAATATGAACCAAAAAGTAAATTCACATTAATACTTCTGACAGCCAACTTTCTAACTCCACCCATTACTTTTGGACTGTTTGCATTCCCAAAAGGTATGGATTATTGAGCCATTGTTAGTTTTACACTTAAGACATATGACTCTCCTTCTGCTGTAGAATTGTATCTCTTTTTAATACATTAGTTTACAAATTGCATGTATTTGACCATTTCTACATCGGTCAGTGCAAAATTGCTTTTTAATTCTTTCATGGAAATACATGTATGTCCTATTACCAAATAATTGATGATTTCTATACCTTTTAGTTTTCCATGTTATTATCGGTGCATACTGAAAAGCTGTTCAATGATTGTTTTTTTGCTAGTGAGATTGGTTCTTGTAGAATCCGTTTCATTTTCTTCCATATCGTTATAGTGTTCTTAACAATGAAGTTGTTAATGTTCTTAGCTTTTTCCTTTGAAAAATAGACATGTGAAAAGATTCTGGGGGTGAGCATGCACATCTTCAATAATTACCCATTGTTCCTTTTTAGTGCATTTAACAATGTCTCAAGTAAAAGCCTTGGGTGGGGAGTTGATGCAATTCCAAGTCTGGGAGGTTAAAACCACCCTCAGATTTAGCGAGATGTAAAACTTTTCTTTTATTCTGAGTTTATGAGCTTGACTTCCTTGGACGATAGCCCTGTCAAGCTGTGCGATATCTTGAAGTGGGCCTTCTGTTTTGCTTATCCACTGAAAGTGACAATGAACAAACCAACCATGGAATGACTTCTCAGCCATTCTTTTCCATTCTCTGAACATTTTTTGATCAAGTCTATTTTTATTAAAGCATTTCAAGTAGTTAAAAAAACAAAACAACATTTGCACAATACTTTTTGCAATTTTAGTAAAATGTTTAAATTTGAGTAGAACGGGAAACAGAACCAAGAAAATAAAATCGTAAAGAAGATTGAAGATACTGTTTAAAACACAGCAGACATTCAAATCAGACAGCAGTATTAGACTTTTCCCATTCTAGATTCTCTCGGTTTACATTTCAGAGCAAGCGTTTCTCAAAAAAAAATTAGCAAGACAAATTAAAGACAGAAATGTAAATCCCAGGCACCGCCCCCTATATACCCACCTATTACCTTACCACAGGAATAAAAAGACAATGAGAAGAATGAATTTAAGACGACCACACTCCGATGAGCCTTACTAAATGCCAAACGTAATGAGAAACAATATTTTATTATCCAGCACAAACCCATACTCACCAATACCAAACAGAAAGAACAGAGAAAGACATGTTAGAGTCAAGGGAGGATCAGGTTTTTTTTCCATTTCAGAGGCTCTCTTGTAGACATTGTATGTGGCTACATAGATAAGAGTCATTTTTCCTCATTAAATATTGACCAGGTTTGGGAGGAAACAATGAAGGCATTAATATGTGAAGAGTCCTGCTTGACTTTAATTAAGCTCCAGGACACACTGCCTAGTGTCTACCTACCTGATAAGGCATAATGGGCCAGAATCAGTCATATAATATCAATATAGTCACATCATTTAAACGGGATAAACAAAGTCATCAAAAATAAAAGGACTTAGGGTTACCTCCTGACCTTGAGTGCTAGTCTATGCTCATTCTGATTTGAGAGACCTTGGTAACAGGCTTCGAAAAGACTTTCCACACCTGCCACACAAAGACAGGACAACAAACAGGACGGTACATTTATCCCACATCCTCTCCCTACAGTCAGTCAAGTTGTCCTTCTAAAAGACACCTGAAGTCAAGCAGTGTCACTTTGGATATCCTGCCTGTGTCCTGGCCTCCGTGGCTCTGAGCCAGCGGTACATTACAAACCCCACTGACCTCCAGACAGACTGTGGAGTTGCAATGGGCTCAGGAGAATCAGACTCAACTCCATTTAGACACATTTTTTTATGTCTTTACACAAACCACAGACTATGACATATAGGTCTCTTTTGGTGGAGATCATCCCCAGAGCAGAGCTATGTACTTCCAATAGAGATGTGGGGTTAGGGAGAGAGACAGGACATGCAACAGAGATACGCATCATAGGAGAGAAACAACATGGAGATGATAGCCAAAGGGAGAAAAGTTACAGGCAATTGGTAGCCTTATCAATCTCAGTTCATATGTAACAGCTTGGCATAGCTGGACACTCAGACATTAAGCCATTGTAGGACTTTATCGATACAATTCCCCCATATACAAATATCTGAATTGCTAAAATAAGAAAAAACAAGAAAAAACAACAACAATCACATTAAAGCCATCCAGGATCTTCATCTGGCAAACCATTCACATTCCTAATGCATGCCATAAGAGTAGAAGATTCCTCAAGCTGCCTTCAAACTGGTATGTAACAGGGCATTCGGTTGTTCCCTGGTCAGCTCTTAAAGACTGTGCGTTTATTAAGGTAACAACATTGGTGAGGGCAGCCGAGCTAGGCGAGTGACTGTCTGTGATGCCCTCTGTAATATTGCCCCCGATGGACCCTGGCCTGTGTTCGCAGGCTCTGGCCAAGGCCCTGTGACTTGAAGAATATGATGTAACCACATTCAGTGGCATAGTCATGAGGTGTAGCACCAGCCAGCCCTTGGACAGCCTTGTATGCTAATGCATTGAAGATTCTCTCCTTTCTCCAACCATCCCTCACATGGAATGATCAATAGACAAGGTACATCTGCTGTATTTAGTGGTTCAGTGATTCACATCAATGCATTGAGTCAGAAAAAAATAGCTGAAGAGAACAGTATGACATAATTAAGTAAAAAATGTAAAAGCTACAGTTGCATCCCCAAACTGCACCTCTAGAAGCAAACCTGTCTGAAAATGACACCTTCCACCAGCCCAATGATATCCTCCGATATCACATCTAAATATCACAACAGTCTCTACAACTCTGTCGCCTCTATACTGCTTTAATCACATTCAGCCTTATGTTTACATTCCCTCCATGTTCTGATAACCGAGGTCTGTTCTGATCCACCCCACAGCAGCTTCTAAATGTGACAGACAGGGCTGTTTTTTGTTTTATTAATCCTGAGAGAGTAAATTAAAACAGTAAACCATCTTTACCAGACAGCAGGAAAACAATCGATTTCATATGATACAAAGAAAAAAGATCTATGTCTCAATACCTGTACAATTGCACGCAGAAAGAACATGTATGCTTTGGAAATAAAAGCCTGTGCATTTTGTCTTATCATGTTTTGATTACAAAAATAATAATTACATTGGCAAATTAGTCTCTTCTGCGACAATGTCTCACATCCTGGCTTTGCATGGCAGCAAAAACCCATGTGACCTGCAGTCCTGTTTTCCTGCTCAGGAGGGCAGCACTTCAGAAAGGACAAACAGATGAAACACGCTAAAAAGGAGGAGAGGAGAGGCTGCATTACCACAATGCTGCTGCTGCTCCTCTGCACTCCAGGAAAAAAGAAAGAAAAAAGAACAACAGAAATCAGTCAATTTTCTCTTCCCGTCATTGCCAAGAGCTTTCCTATAATATTCTCTGCTTACAGCTGTGTGAAGGACAGCTCGGCTGGCTCCCAGAGCAGTGGTGTTGATATAGTCCGTTAGGTCCTGGAACTGTATGTCTTGTCTATTGAAATCAGTTCTGTTGACAGTTAGTTTTGCAGATGGGTGGTTGCAATGAATGGTACAGGTAACTCTTTGGAGTGAAGTGTTCCCACTGTAGGCACTAGGAAGAACCAAGGCAAAGAGGGGCCCAGTGTCTCAACGTCTCATCTGACCCAACTGATAGTTCTCTCTGGGCTGGCGTTGGTTGCGCTGCTGCTGGGGCTGCTGGCCATTCGATTGCTGCCGTCTCCTCCTCTTCAACGTGCCTGCATGGGAGACACGAACACACTGCTCTCAACATCATAACACTCACACACATACCTGCTTGCATAAAATGAACCAGAGTTACACTTCTTCCAAACACATATGCTACGCTATACTATGCTACACTATACTATGCTACACTATAGTATACTATGCTACACTATACTATGCTACACTATACTATGCTACACTATAGTATACTATGCTACGCTATACTATGCTACACTATAGTATACTATGCTACACTATACTATGCTACACTATACTATACTATGCTACACTATACTATGCTACACTATACTATGCTACACTATAGTATACTATGCTACACTATACTATGCTACACTATACTATGCTACACTATACTATGCTACACTATACTATACTATGAATATTTTGTTCCCCCCACATCTTCAGTCTAGCTGGGGAAATATGTTTCCCCCCCAGTGTTGAGGCGTAACGTACCTGGCAGTGGCTTGGGTGGGGGCAGTTTGGGGTTGCTGCTGGGTGTGTGGACACTGCAGATCTTGATGAAACCAGCCATCAGCATGATGAGAGCAATGCCCATCAGCAACACTGCCCACCAGTGAGCCTGGAACACAGATTATGCAAAGTTATATTTTTTCCGTGTCTGACAACTTTCATATTGAAACTGGTAAGACCATTTTATAAATTGAGATGTATTTAGCTCCTGAAATAGTTTTAATGCAAATGGGAGTGACAGTTTCAGCAGTAGGGTGAACTAATATTCTGAACAACACAGGTAACTACAGTAGAACTAGGACATTGGCTGGGCCTGGGACACTAACCACTATCCACTCTGCGATGTTCTCGTAGAGCTCTGGGTTGAAGATGGCTTTCTTTAGCCTGGCCAGGGGGCCGTCTGCGTCCACCAGCCGGCACCTCATGAACACGTCGCAGTAACCCTTGAAGTCGTTGCAGGGGGAGCCTGGCTGCAGCGTGGTGATCTTCTTGCTGAAGAAGCTGGCCCACTTCTCGGAGCCCGTGCTGCTGCAGGTGTCGGGTTTCACTGCAGGGTGGGGGAGGAGACGGGGAACACTACTGTGAGGTCACTGCTAACAGGACAGTCCCAGTCTTTGTAGGGTCTTGGTGGTTTAAGATGCATGTCATATTGGGACGGATGGCCAATAATGAGCCGGTGATAGTGGTAACAGGTAAATAACAGACACCTACTTCTCTCCTGACAGCAGACGTGGCACAGCTCAGTCTCGTCTGTTCCCTCAATACTGGCACAGGTACACACTTCCAGACCATACTTCTCACAGATGGAGCCAGAGCAGCCCTGGTCGACAGAGACGTAGAGAGGGAAAGGGAAAAACAGGGTGAGTGTCAGCTATGCTCAATTGTCATGATTTAAAGCACTTCAACACACGTTTGGCCAGAGAGCTAGACCATACCCCGTTGAGGCAGACTTGTGTCTCTCCATGGCAGGCGGTGAAGTTGGCTTTGGGTTCAGAGGTGGGGCACTGGGCAGTGCCTCCGTTACACATGCCCTGTTCAGCACACTCTGACTCCTCCCTACACTTATCATTGGAGCCCTTGAAGTTGCACGTCGGTGTACAGCACGGACCCTGGCTGGGACTGACAACACAGAACACACACCAAGTCAGCTTCAACTTCCTTTTTACTAAGGCAGAAACAGAAACAAGTTGAATACTATATTTAATAAATACTACAACAGTACTAACCGTAAAATCAACAACATTTTGTCGTACATTATTGGCCACTTACCTACAGATTTTGCCGGGCTTAAGTTTGCACTTGTTGCCATCGGCCTCGTTGGCGTTGTAGCAGCACTCGTCTTTACACTGGTCACTGTAACCACAGTCACACTGCTCCCCTGCCTCCACCAGACCATTACCACAGATGGGCTGGCCAGACTCTGCACAAACACACACAGGAAGGAGTGATGAGATGCAGTAGAGGACACATAACCTTGGATGTCCATTCCAATGACAAGCGCACCCACACTTCCTTTGCATATGCAAAGATGGACGCCCGCAGGTGCCCGCCCGCACGCACGCCCGCCCGCACGCACGCACACGCACACACACAACCTCAGAAAGGCGGCACTTACCCACAAAGCAGTTGCCCCTCTTCTTCTCCAGGACCTGACTGATGTTCCTCACGCTGCAGATGGAGAACTTGTTGTTGTTGAGCTTGTCCCCTGACGTGGCCCGGGCGTACATGATGTAGTTCCCCTGCTCCTTCTTCTCCTGGGCCTTGGACTCTCCTGGGGTGCACTCTGTCCCAGAGTCATGCTGTCAAACCATAGGGAAGAGGTTCATAGGAAGCCAATGAGCATCCCTCTCCTCCCTCAGGAGGGCGTTAACATAGACTCCTCCACTACTGGGACTTTAAACCAAGACAGATCCTATGGTGAGTATCTCAACAAAGTGATATACAACTGATTAGCATGTGCAGTATGATCTGGTTTGTGCTGTGCACTGAGATAAAATACCAGACTAGAACCAGACAAGGCCCAGGACAGAATACTCACCGGAGAGCCAAAGTTGTGTCCAACCTCATGTGCGAAGGTGATGTGGGAGACCTTGGGGGGGACATGGGAGGCGTAGTTTTGCACCGTGATGATGCCGGTGTTCAGAGACTTCTTCTTCCCATCAGAGTACAACTTACTCTTCTCACAGATACCTCCGGAGCTCCCTAAGAACACAGTAAAACCACTCATCAAGATCACATACAGTACACACCATGGAGGATTCTGTCTTTCACACTGCATCCCACCCAACAAACTAACAGGACCATAGTGAGGATTTACATGGCATTGAGGATGTACTATTTCCAACTCTGACACAAGTGACAGTGAAATGATGTAACACTCTTATTGGAGTAAATTAAACCTGATACACTGCCTGGAGTGAATAAGCAGAGATCTTTGCTACTGTAGGGGAGCAGAGGGCATTTGGGCCCAGTGGCCACCTGTGTAGGTGAGACACAGAGACACAGACAGCAAAGCAGCCAGGTGGTGCTGAATATGCCCGCAGGGGGAGAGTGGCAGCTCGGGCACAGCAGGGGACCTGAAGGGCGCTGCGCCACAGTCACTGAGAATGCCAATTTAAACTTGCTCACTTACCCATTTTCAAAGAGAGAAACGCACTGTCTGGAACACACACATCGACAGACATGGCCAGCTAGCTGTAAAGCGCAAGTGTGGAGCATACTGACACTTAGATTTTTCTCAATCTATTTGGGAAACCTGATTGAACTTTGATTGAATAGTTGATTGAATAGTTTCATATTGTGTTTAAAGGGAGTGTTTAAAGTCAGCTCAGATAGTGGGAGTGAGCAGTGGCAGACAGAGCTGAGTCAGAACAGCTTCTCTGTCCCACCCTACCATACTATCAGATTCAGCTGGCACATTTACCGGTCTGCCTCTAGGCTCCCCCTGCACTATACACTCAACACTGCCCTGTCTGAGATCACAGAGTGTGTGTATATGTGTGTGTGTGTGTGTGTGTGGGGGGGGGTGTACAGAGAGAGAGAGAGAGAGAGAGAGAGAGAGAGAGAGAGAGCGTAGGAGAGAGAAGTGGAAATCCCAGTTGCAGTAAGGTCCAATCTCTCCTACAACTGTGGACTAGAGGATTTCTATTTTCTAACCAGCCAGGCTAGGAGGACTGGGGCTCTGCTGGAATACCAGGCAGTGGCGACATCTTTATCTGAGAATAGCCTGTGTGCTTAGTCATAAGGAGGCCACACCTTTGACTACAACAGATTTTAGACACACAGAGACATGAAACCAAAGCACTTTACAGTATAGGGACATATTTGTGTGTGTGTGTGTTGCGTGTATGAGGAATGCCTCCATTGAAGCCACTTATGAGTGTGGTAATGGATCAAATCCATTAAGAAAACCATTACCCAGGCCTGACTGGTGTCTCTAGTAGCAGTCTGTTGTCAGTCCACTCCACTGGAGCGTTCAAGGCAGATCTCTTCTCTACAAGCCCACAGCCTCCCTCTACAGCTATACAGACCCAGATCGATTCAGCCTGCTTAGAACATTGCTTATTTGCCTGTATTGATTCCTAGTGTTTGTCGTTGTTTTTCATCTTGGGTTCTGTGAGTTAGAAGTAAATCAAGATATGTTGACGATACCTGGGCCAACTGACACTGACCCTTCATTTAAACCTCACTAAGGAAAGCACAGCCTGAACTCTGACCTCTGGGGCTGCTGCTCATTGAAAGAAACTTATAGCAGTAACATGTGAACTTGGGATTCAACTACAGTACTGTCCACTCTCTCTACCTCTTGATTATTACTGTGAGGATATCCTGAACCAGGCACAGCCTGCATCTGTATGGACTCCTGTTCTAAATGATTATGACCCGTCAACCAGAACTGTAGAGCTCTGGGTCAACCATGTCACTGGAGAGCTCTGGGTCACCCCTGTCACTGGAGAGCCCTGGGTCACCCCTGTCACTGGAGAGCTCTGGGTCACCCCTGTCACTGGAGAGCCCTGGGTCACCCCTGTCACTGGACAGCTCTGGGTCACCCCTGTCACTGGACAGCTCTGGGTCACCCCTGTCACTGGAGAGCTCTGGGTCAACCTTGTCACTGGAGAGCTCTGGGTCACCCCTGTCACTGTAGAGCTCTGGGTCACCCCTGTCACTGGAGAGCTCTGGGTCACCCCTGTCACTGGAGAGCCCTGGGTCACCCCTGTCACTGGAGAGCTCTGGGTCACCCCTGTCACTGGAGAGCCCTGGGTCACCCCTGTCACTGGAGAGCCCTGGGTCACCCCTGTCACTGGAGAGCCCTGGGTCACCCCTGTCACTGGACAGCTCTGGGTCACCCCTGTCACTGGAGAGCTCTGGGTCAACCTTGTCACTGGAGAGCTCTGGGTCACCCCTGTCACTGTAGAGCTCTGGGTCACCCCTGTCACTGGAGAGCTCTGGGTCACCCCTGTCACTGGAGAGCTCTGGGTCACCCCTGTCACTGGAGAGCTCTGGGTCACCCTTGTCACTGTAGAGCTCTGGGTCACCCCTGTCAGTGGAGAGCTCTGGCTGGGTCACCCCTGTCAGTGGAGAGCTCTGGGTCACCCCTGTCACTGGAGAGCCCTGGGTCACCCCTGTCACTGGAGAGCCCTGGGTCACCCCTGTCACTGGAGAGCCCTGGGTCACCCCTGTCACTGGAGAGCTCTGGGTCACCCCTGTCACTGGACAGCTCTGGGTCACCCCTGTCACTGGAGAGCCCTGGGTCACCCCTGTCACTGGAGAGCCCTGGGTCACCCCTGTCACTGGAGAGCTCTGGGTCACCCCTGTCACTGGAGAGCCCTGGGTCACCCCTGTCACTGGAGAGCTCTGGGTCAACCTTGTCACTGGAGAGCCCTGAGTCACCCCTGTCACTGGACAGCGCACCGCTCCAGTCACACTCAACTTCATATTTTTCTAGTGTGAATCATTCATTCAGAGGTGTTTAGCCTACTTGTGTGTGTGTGTGTGTGTGTGTGTGTGTGTGTGTGTGTGTGTGTGTGTGTGAGAGAGAGACAGGGCCATTTCTGTCTGTGTGCTGTTGCTGTCTCATTGAGTTCTCCCTTCTCACAGTCCACACTACTGACTGACTGACACTATGGGGTTGGTGGAGACCAGAGGGAGTCCCAGCTGCAGGCTATAGAAAGGGGTGTGTGATCATCTCCATTGACTGTTTCACATTCTACAAACGTCTATGAACTTCGTTCAGGAGAAGGACTCTGTATGTAGCTCCTTTGTCCTTGAGTGAACCTTGTTTGGAGAACGCTGCAGTTTTGATAAACACCCAGGGAGGGAGAAAGCGGAAATCACAAAACATGCTGAGTAGGCAACAACTCAACAACTTAAAAATGCATTTCAAGTGGAAACTGCGTGGAGACGATGCCTTAGCAAATCCAGTCCTCCTCGGCCTTGAAAATTAAATTACAGATATGCTGGTGGAACGAGAGAGAGGTGTGTGGGGGGGGGGGGAGTAGGGATATTGCACTGACAGATGGAGCAGCTTATCAGAGGGCGTGTGCTGGGGTTAATGGACATACTGAGGTTCATTGAGTGTTCTGATAAACATCAGCAGATTGCAGGTACTCAGAGGGCAGAGCAGGGAACCTCCAGCACAGCTTTTGCTTCCTCTCCTCTTTACAATGGAGCGATCCCATTAGAGATACTGGAGCCAGGGAGTCTCTCACAAACCACTGGTCACTTGGGACTTCTTGGATGCTATAACTTCCTACTCTTTAAGTAGGCATAAATGTCCACTATTCTTGTTTTAATTCTCGACTGAATTCCTACCCTGAGAGTCTTTATGCAAATGAGTGCAATACACAAGTTCAATTGGTGTGTGTGCACGCACGCACCTGCAGGAGCTCCGACCCAGGCCAGGCCCAGCACCCCATCGTCAAAGTCCCTGTCACTGAAGACGTAGGCCAGGCAATAGTCATCATGGTTCTGTTCTGAGTTGAGCTCCAGGAACTTCTCCACCCCGATGTTAGCGAAGCGGAACGGATTGGTGATGTCCCGCTCATCACTGGTCGTGTTTATCTGAAGAGATGGAGAGGAATGGGCTCATTGAATAGGTCATGAGTAGGTAATCACACATACATGCTTATGTACACACACACACACACACACACACACACACACACACACACACACACACACACACACACACACACAAGACAGGAACAGACAGGAGCTTTGTTAGGAAGGCCTACAGTAACAGGTCTCTGGGGTATTGGAGAAGAGACTTCAAACAAAGGCCACTGTGTCTACATCACTATAATCATTGCTAAAGGTAACTACTATGTTAATGTGTGTTTGAAGAGAGAGTGGGAAAAGGCTTTAGACAGATAGAGAAATCATTCTACTTAAAAAGTTGCCAGCTCCTTGGCCCCAGAGAAACCTTTTGTGAGTTGTTTTGAATTGATTTTGGAATGGGGCCCAGAGCTCCCTACTTTAAATGGCAGCTGGTGTTCACCTGAGGATTCTAAGGATTTATTAGGTCTTGGAGTGTGGTGGAATACTGATGAGTGAGACAAATAGTGGTGCTCACCATCCACACACACCCCAACCTAGAACACAAACTCACCCTGATCCTTTTGACCATGAAGCTGATGTTGCGGATGCCCAGGAAGTCAGTACCCTGGTAGATAGAGTCAATGGCCTTGACATGGCTGGAGATCTAGAGAATAAAACAGTCACCATCAGATTATGAGAAGTCTGGAACAACTGCACTGCAGAGAGAACATCAGATAAATCATAGCATGGCATTTAAGACATTAAATGTCTGTTAGCCCACCAATGAACACATGAATAATATCTCTAACTACAGAATCACTGTGTTCAGCCAATTGGAATCAATCTGTTGTTGACTTGCTCCACACTGTCCAGCCCATCCTATAAACAAGCCTCTAGTCTCAGAGCTAAACCACAATCCTAACAAACACATTTACTTCATCACACTGAACCTTTTTTCTTTATCTCACCTATGGGGAGAGTGAGTGTCCACAGAAATTACATTTGAATCAGCTAGTCTCTCCCTTAACTGGACCCCTGTGAAAGACAGCATTTCCTCTGCATCTGATTTGTTAGGCTATAGAACTCAGTCAGGAGGAACAGGTCTGTGATGCTGGGCAGGCTGGCTGAAGGAAGGAAGCCAACAACAACAACTGATCAGACCCACAGACAAACACTATTCTGTTTGTAATCCATTTCTCCTGGCGGAATTAAAGGGCAGGCCCTGGTTTCCCCCTGCTGAATGACTCAGAGTGTGTGTGTATTAGGGCTGACCTCATTTAGTCGATTGTTTGGTCGATAGGCTGTTGGTCGACCGAGATTTCATTAGTCGCGCAGTTGCAAATTGATCAAAATAATTAATGGTGCACAAGACACCGGTCTGATTCGCACTGGTCTCAGTGGACTAATCCATTGCGGAAGCCACTGGGATGGCACAGTCCATCCCTCTAAGACGTGCTACTGAAATTGTAAAAAGGCTATACTAAGTAAGAATAATGGCGCAACACTGATAATGAAACACTGATAATGAAATAATATTACATAAATGCGCTTTCTTCCGCGATGGATAGCAGGCGCTGTCCACGGTTCTGAAACGTAATCTTCAGTAAGACGTTGAATTGGTGCCTTTCCCTAAAGCCAATTCCTCCTTCGGCCGCCTCTCCTTCCAGTTCTCTGCTGCCAATGACTGGAACGAACTGCAAAAATCACTGAAGCTGGAGACTCATATCTCCCTCACTAGCTTTAAGCACTAGCTGTCAGAGCAGCTCACAGATCACTGCACCTGTACATAGCCAATATGTAAATAGCCCATCCAACTACCTCATCCCCATACTGTTATTTATTTTGCTCATTTGCACCCCAGTATGTACTTGTACACTTCTCTTCTGCACATCTATCACTCCAGTGTTTAATTGCTAAATTGTAATTATTTCGCCACTATGGCCTATTTAATGCCTTACCTCCCATATCCTACCTCATTTGCACACACTGTATATAGACTTTTTTTCTATTGTATTATTGACTGTGTGTTTGTTTATTCCATGTGTAACTCTGTGTTGTTGTTTGTGTCACACTGCTTTGCTTCATCTTGGCCAGGTCACAGTTGTAACTGAGAACTTGTTCTCAACTGGCCTACCTGGTTAACTTCTTATAGCTTGGGGGCAGTATTGAGTAGCTTGGATGAATAAGGTGCCCAGAGTAAACTGCCTGCTAGATATGCATACTATTAGTAGTTTTGGATAGAAAACACTCTGCCGTTTCTAAAACTGTTTGAATGATGTCTGTGAGTATAACAGAACTCATATGGCAGGCAAAAACCTGACAAAAACAATCCAACCAGGAAGTGGGAAATCTGAGGTTTGTAGTTTTTCAACTCTTTGCCTATCCAAGATAGTGTAAATTTGGTCCGATTGCACTTCCTAAGGCTTCCACTAGATGTCAACAGTCTTTAGAACCTTGTTTTAGGCTTCTACTGTGAAGGAGGAGAGAATGAAAGCTGATTGAGTGAGAGATCTGCCAGAAGACCATCAGCTCATTCAGGCACGCTCCCGTGAGAGGTAGCTGCATTCATTTGCATTTCTAAAGACAAAGGAATTCTCCGGTTGAAACATTATTGAAGATTTATGTTAAAAACAACAATCAAGGATTGATTCATACATCGTTTGACATGTTTCTTCGAACTGTAAATTAATTATTTTTTTTCCGCCTGGCCTGTGCGTCGTGAATTTGGTTTCGTGAACTAAAGGCGCAAACAAAAAGGAGGTATATGGACATAAATTATGGACTTTAACTAACAAAACATTTTTTTTTTGTGGAATTGGGATTGCTGGGAGTGCATTCTGATGTAATCATCAAAGGTAAGTGAATATTTAAAATGCTATTTCTGAGTAATGTTGACTACCCAATATGGCGGGTATCTTTTTGGCTGCTTTGTTGTCTAAAGGCTGTACTCAGATTATTGCATGGTGTGCTTTCTCCGTAAGGTTTTTAAAAAATCTGACACCGCGGTTGCATTAAGGAGAAGTTTATCTAAAGTTCCATGTATAATAGTCAAATCTTTATCAATGTTTATTATGAGTATTTCTGTAAATTGATGTGGCTCTCTGCAAAATCACTGGATGTTTTGGAAGCAAAATATTACTGAACGTAACGCGCCAATGTAAACTGAGATTTTTGGATATAATTATGAACTTTATCGAACAAAACATACATGTATTGTGTAACATGAACTCTTATGAGTGTCATCTGATGAAGATCATCAAAGGTAAGTGATTAATCTTATCAATATTTCTGCTTTTTGTGACTCCTCTCCTTGGCTGGAAAAATGGCTGTGTTTTTCTGTGACTAGGTACTGACTTAACACAATCAGATGGTGTGCTTTCATCGTAAAGCCTTTTTGAAATCGGACACTGTGGTGGGATTAACAACAAGTTTCTTTAAAATTGTGTAAAATACTTGTATGTTTGAGGAATTTTAATTATGAGATTTCTGTTGTTTGAATTTGGCGCCCTGCACTTTCACTGGCTGTTGTCATATCGATCCCGCAATATCACAAATTTGGCTGTTTTTCAATCTTTGCTATGCTGTAATAAAGGCTTTGCAATTGTTTCCGTTAAAAGTAATACCAGAGTCTGTTCAATTTTATATAGTGTTGTTTACACTTCCAAACGGGCAGAAAGAAGTATAATATTTCACTCCAACAGCACATGTTTGCCACACAATACTCATTCAGAGCTTGCTCCTATATCCTCCTTTATCTTTATCTTCAATAGTTTCCACGGTCTTCCACACATCTGACTTTCCTTTTCCCTCCTACGCAACCAGTAAACATCCCCCATTTCGAGTTTATTTTTCATGTCCTCCTCATCCATTTTGCTGTCACGTGTTATGGCGTTCAGAGTTTGTTATAACCAATATATTGATGTGATTATAATAGGTTATAGGTCAGACCCTATTGATCAAGTGCATGCACTGCATACATGTTTTACGTAAAGAGATGTTTTTCCTAAACAAATGAGGTATTTCGGTTACAGAACCTCAGTCAGAAACAAGTAAGACAAGAAATGGCTGTAATTGTGTTGCAGCTTCAGCACAGACAGCAGCGATAAACACTTGCTGTGCTGGGGTGCCTGTTCGCTGCAGCAGGGAGGAGAGCGAGACAACGCGCACCAGTCACACAGGCTCCCGCTGTCATTTCATTTTAACACAGCACGGCCATCGGGCTCCCGAGTCATTTGTGTGTATTATTTATTTAATCAAACAGTGAGCTTAAAGCATCAGACAAGCTCAGTGCATATAGTTGATTTTATTCAAACACTTTGGGTCTGTCTATATATGGAAAAATACACTTTTAAAATGTAGACCAATAGAATAGTTGAAAGAACAGATGACTCTCGATCAACCAATATATTTTTTTAGTCTGGGACAGCCCTGGTGTGTGTACAGCCTCAGTACCTGTGCGATGACAGCCTCTCTGGTGCCGTAGTACTTGAAGAAGAGGTGGTCAGTCTGGATGAAGAGCTGGCAGGTGTTCTTCTCTATCTGAGCTGCTCTCTTCTTCCTCAGGATCACCGGACCATGTCCATGGGACCTCTCCTCTTCCTCCACCACACTGCTGGGCTCCTTCAGAGACAACAACCAGAGGAACGACTACCATTAGTCAACTAGGAGGGAGAGATGGATGTGATGGAGAGTGAGGTGGAATGAGGGGAGCTGGAAGAAGAGAGATAGGGGAGATAGATTGAGAGTGGGAAGCGGGAGGTTGAAAAAAAAGAGCCCACGACTAAGAAATGACATGAGAAGGTGACTAACAGGAATGTGTAAGGATTTCGGCCATTTTGGTCAGGAAAATATCCCATGTCTTCAAATGTGGAGAAAGAGGGCCCTGGCTTCTGAAGGGAGGAGGTCTTCCAGAACATGGGGAAACATTTCCTGACACACCCCTGGTCTGGTCTGACTCATCCCTGGGAAGAGAGAACACCAACTCTTCACCCTGCCAAATGATCTGTGACATGACTCTACTCAGTCATCCAATGTTCCACAGAGCTGAAAAGGATAAGAACCCGGGAACAATAAGATACATCTGGCTCTCGTTACAGCTCCAACAACAAGTTTGACTTAATCACTTCCATGTTTCCTTATCATGCGAACTGTTATTTTACCATGGAGCAAGAATATGTGAGGTGGTTTGTATGGTCCTCCAGTACTGTGTCCAGAACGTTGTTGTACAGTATTGGTGAGTGCTGTATAGCTATAGAGTTGGTTTCACAGTGGGGTCTTATCAGCTCACCTTGAGAGGCTCCTCCATAGCCGAGGCCTGGTACTTCTTCATCCTTTCAAACACTGAGTGGTCAGCACAGCCCCCCTCTGAGCCATACTTATGAGGGTAATCTGGGAGGAGAAGAGGAAACCATCAATATGAACTCAACCATATTACCAGTAATATTGGTTCTCAGCTTCAGGCTAAACCTGTTTAGAATGGGAATGAAAAAGGTTGTACACAATAGCAGCCATAGTGTGGTCTCATCTACTCTATGCAAGGCCCTCTAAAACATACCAGTATAACCTCATCTACTCTATGCAAGGTCCTCTAAAACATACCAGTATAACCTCATCTACTCTATGCAAGGCCCTCTAAAACATACCAGTATAACCTCATCTACTCTATGCAAGGCCCTCTAAAACGTACCAGTATAACCTCATCTACTCTATGCAAGGCCCTCTAAAACATACCAGTATAACCTCAACTACTCTATGCAAGGCCCTCTAAAACATACCAGTATAACCTCATCTACTCTATGCAAGGCCCTCTAAAACATACCAGTATAATAATCTTACTATCTCTAGCAGCAACATTCATCTGAGTGTGGAGATATCAGAGCACTATATGTCAATGTTCATTAGGACAGAAAAAAGCTGTAGTTAATAACTCTCGCTCTCGGTGTGTGTGTGTGTGTGTGTGTAACAAGGCCTAACACACAGACCGTCTACGCTAACTGAAAGAATAAGCCTCTGTTCACCGCTGGCGTCTCCTTCTCCAGGCTGGAGAATAACAAAGCAGTCTTCCTCCCAAATTACATGTCACTGACTCACTCACTGCTCGACTTTCCTCTACCTTCCTCTGCCAGAGGCTCTGAAAAACACCAGACTCAATAAGGAGCAACACTACTACTTGCAACTACAGTATCCAGAAAAGTCCCGTATTCAGCAATACACCTTCACAATTACTAACACAGATCAATGTCAAAGAACGGTCTGAGATACCACAGAGTCCAGATTTAAACCTACATCTAAGCAGTGACCGTGTCCTTGCCCTCTGCAGAAAAACAATGCCATTGCCTAGAACAACATGTGGTGCTGTGTCCCTCTGTGGACTGGCTGGCTGCTGGAGCATTCCCCATGGGACCAAATCAGTAAAAACAGACACAGAGCGGGGTACTTTACAACCCAGCTAACATGGTGATCTTCAAGAACACAGTTTGTTCACAGGCATCTGCCTAAAGCAGGTGCACAGATCCAATTTTCTCATAAAACGGAACATCATTTTGATTAACGCATCCAATTCATATCTATTGACTCCGCTCTGATGCCACCCATTGCAGATCAGCCAGCAAGCAAGTTGGAGAGCACCCTCCCTGTCATCACCATCCTGTTCCTAAATGAGACAATAAACAAGCAGTCTCACCATAGTACAGAGCTCCCCTGTAGAATGAGCTCAGCGATCACTATGCAGAAGACAGAACTGCACAGTGAAACACTAATGAAAATGAGTAAACCATAGTGCCACAGAACTCTTAGCAAAGAGTCCTAATTGCCTGTGGAAATCTGAAAACTCTTATAATGGGTTTTTGTAATCTACACTCTTTACCTTCACAGCAGGCGTGAATGCTAATGAACTCCAATTACGGCTGTGTGTTTAGTCAACAGAATAACACAGGGCTTTCTACTTCTTCTCTAGTTGGCTTTATCTATTCACAGCAAACTACTTCTGCCATCTCTGTCTGATGTCAGTCTCTACAGAACAAAGCCATTTGTTCCAGGACGAAGACGCAGGGTTGGGAACAGGTATGGAGGACACACTGGGAGGTAGGCAGTTACTCTGTCCTGGTTAGGCTACGTGACCATGGAAAACTTCTGACCCTTATTATGTGGGAGACAGAGGTAGGCAGTTACTCTGTCCTGGTTAGGCTACGTGACCATGGAAAACTTCTGACCCTTATTATGTGGGAGACAGAGGTAGGCAGTTACTCTGTCCTGGTTAGGCTACGTGACCATGGAAAACTTCTGACCCTTATTATGTGGGAGACAGAGGTAGGCAGTTACTCTGTCCTGGTTAGGCTACGTGACCATGGAAAACTTCTGACTCTTATTATGTGGGAGACAGAGGTAGGCAGTTACTCTGTCCTGGTTAGGCTACGTGACCATGGAAAACTTCTGACCCTTATTATGTGGGAGACAGAGGTAGGCAGTTACTTTGTCCTGGTTAGGCTACGTGACCATGGAAAACTTCTAACCCTTATTATGCGGGAGACGGAGGTAGGCAGAGTAACATATGGATATGCTGTTTTGGGTTTGGGCAGAGTGAGGTGAACTCAGCGGCCTCAGCCGGGGCTCTCTGGGCCTGGGGAATGGTGCAGTGTCAACCAGGCCTGACAGCTCTGTTGCTGTCTAAGCGGGCAGCATAACAGAGCAAGCAGGGTGAGGAGGAAGATGCGGTGTGTGTGTGTCTGTCACTAATGAGGACTCTGGGATAACAGAGCCATCTCTCCCTCCCCTGGGCAACATGCCCTCCCTACTCTGCTTCAGATACCTGAGACAGGACTTCAAAACACAGGCCAGCAAACTCAGCACTTTGAATGTTTTAACCTATACACCGCAATACAACAACCCTGAATACACAGAATAACTGAATGCATATGCCATCAATCAATCAGGCCGTTACTGTACAATGTGCTGATAATAAAACAAGGTCAGGTCAGACTGCTCTGTGATCAGTTCCTAGCAGAGACATTATTCTCTCCCCAAGTTATCCCCAGATAGTAACATGCAGTGAGATGGAGTCAATAACGCTGACTGTACGCTTCAGTAGAGGTCTCCTCTCTCCACTGCATCTTTTCCCTAATGTACACAACACACAGTCGATGCCACTGCTCTAGTCAATAGCGAAAGCCCCTCTAATCACAACAAAAACACACACCAGTAAACACAAGCAATCAATCCTACAACTAGGATAATGTAATTACAGTACATGTATGCATCTCATTTAGTCTACACCAATCAGCACTCTTACATCCATCACAACCAGAGCCACCACAACATACTGGCATAGAAATGGACTCCAAATGGCTTCCCGAGTGGTGTAACAGTCTACGCCACTGCAACGCAGTATTGAGGCATCTCTACAGCCTGGGGTTCGATCCCAGGCTGTATCACAGCCAGCCGTGACCGGGAGTCCCATAGGAAGGCACACAATTGGCCCAGTGTAATCTGTGTTAGGGGAGGGTTTTGCTCATCGCGCTCTAGCAACTCCTTGTGGTGGGCTGTGCGCCTGCAAGCTGACTTCAGTTGAATGTTGTTTCCTCCGACACATTTGTGTGGCTGGCTTCCAGATTAAGCGAGCGGGAGTTAAGAAGCAGTGTGGCATGGCGGGTCATGTTTGGATGACGTATGACTCGACCTTCGCCTTTCCCGAGCCCGTTGGGGAGTTGCAGCGATGAGATAAGATCATAACTACATATTGAATATCATGAAATTGTGGAGAAAAAAGGGTAAAAAAAAATACAAATTTTATTACAAGAAGATAAGATTTAAAAAATATATATATATTAAATGGACTCCAAAGACATAACACTCAGTACACAGTCCTATTCTTCAAAGTCCTTATAGGCATCATTTAGACGTATTGTGAGTGAGACTTAGTCCTCGTGAGTGGTTAGTCCTCAAAGCCCTCAGGCTGAGTCTGGCAGTGCTGGGAGGACATAGCGCAGCAGAGCTGCTGTTATAAGCCTCCCAAATTAACCTGTCGGTCACCAGCCTGCATGACGGGAGCAGAAATGCCACCGCCACAAGCCAACGGGCATGTCACTCTGTCTGCCAGCGACAGCAACACTTTCACCTCCTTTTATCACACACCGGCACACAGGAACACACACCCTCCCCAAGGAAATTCAAGGAACATAACACACTCAGCTCCCAGAAACACAGTCCTAAAGAACACGCATCGCTGTAATGAGAACACAGTGCCGACAAATACACCTCAAAACTTGAGGAAAACGCACTCAGTCCCAAAGAACACAAACTCAGGCCCAACAAAAGCACTCACTCACACACACACACACACACACACACACACACACACACACACACACACACACACACACACACACAGCTCTGCGACATACAAGTAAACAATACACTCAGCCAGCGTTTCACACTCCCTCAACCTTCATAACCTCCCCTCCTCAGACAAATTTGTACAAACAGACATTTTAATTCACACTCTTCGATGGCAGAAAAGTGGTAAAGGAATTATTTTGGCACATTATTTTATTTATATTTCGCTTTTTTATTCAAAGTCAAGATAAGTGCTGCAGGATCAGAATGGTGTTCCTTAAAGCCTGGCCGTACTTACAGCACTATCGCAGTTCATTTGCATTCTGCTTTGCATATCATATGATGAGTCAACACAAAGCGGCACTAGTGGGCAGTCAGGTCAACCGGTTGGAGGGGGAGAGAGTGGGCTCAGGGTCAACCTGTCCCCCGTTGTCAATTGAGGAGAATGGCTCTGTACTGGACCGACTGGATTAACCGAACAACAAAACGTTCTGCCCTGACAATGTGTTCTCTATTTCCAGACAGAAAGCTGTCATTGTCCCTGCAGTGAATGCCCTCTCATTCAGATGCTAATCAAAAGGCCTTTGCGAACAAGAAGCGAAGAAAGGCAAAGTTGTGAAAGCCGGTGGAAATGGGAGTGACAGAGTCAGTCACGCCTTTTCATTCTTCATTCCATCCCTCCACCATTTGTCCTTCCTCTCGCTCACCAACCCCGGCTAAATGACAAACACGTAAATGGAATGAAGTTCTCAAACAGGTCTAATGAAAGATTGTCTTTATCCAGTCCCCTTGTATCAATATGGATTTGATACTTCATTGTGTCATAGGAATGTAGCCAAAGTCAGATTAATAAATGACTCAACTATGTGTTAATGTACTGCTGATAACATGACACGCTATGCAAATATAAATATGATGCACCACAAGGAGGCAGTGTGGAGCATGTTAACCCATAATGGGGCCTGGTGGCACAAATGAGGTAAGAGTGTCTTTATAAGAGAGCTGCCATCAGTGCTATGACCGGACTTCACACGGCAGCATGACTTGACAGAAAATCTCTGTTTGGGGCATCGGCATTCACTTCATAGAGTAGTGAAGGAAAAAATATGAAATGGGGCCCTTCATGTAATGTCTCAGGCAATATGATCTGCTAAGGAAAGAAGAAGAAAAATGTGACGAGCACAAATAATAGGTAGGGCATAACTACCTCAAATCCGGTACTGTGGCAGTCACCAAGCCCTGCAGTACTATTGAGGGGTTCAGATGACAGCCTGTTATTGGATGACACTGAGAGACAGAGAAAGGGAAGAGGAACAGAAAGGCTCTGTTCACACCCTCAGATAAACAGACAGAAAGAGAGGGATGGGAGGAGGAATAGGGTGAGAGCGTTCCTGACACCTCATACATACATAGAAAATGAAAAGGGAAAGGAGAAAGAGAGAGTAGGCCTACATTGTGGAGACGAAGCGTGAGAGAAAGGTTCTCTGATTGCAGGCTCATGCTGGGCTGGGTGTGCCTGTGTGTCAACAGGCAGGCTGGCTGTGAATCAGACCCATCTGAGGAAAAGAGGGCCAAGTAACACAGGGTGGGCCTCCACGCTGATTCCTCCCTGCCTGCCTGAGGGGGCTGCTCTCTGGCCTGTACTGGGATGGGAGTGGGGTCAGTGGTCTCTGGAACTTAGCCCACACCCACACCTCAGATCAACCTGGAATTGGTGGGCTGGTTGCTAAGGAAGATCACTCACTCCCTGGCACTGGAATTGGTGTCTCATCCTGACTCCACCTCAATCATCAGGGCTCAGCCTAACCCAAACCCCTGTGTGTGTGTGTGTGTGTGTGTGTCTTGCCGCAGTGTCCCAGTGCAACCTTCCTCAGCTCCCCTTCCTCTGGCTCAGACTCATTCCACAGTTCATCTGACATGACCTTAACTTGACCTTATTCCTGGGTAAATGCCCAATGTAAACTCCCCTTGGATAGACCTCTCCTCTGACAGCTCTGCATTGTACTTGAACCGTAGACCTCCACTCTGCTCAGTATGCACTCCACAGCCTTGAAGACCTTACCTCCAAGCCTAGAGAAACCTGTCCTGTCCCACCCCCCCATCCTTCAGCCCATTTAGGCACACATTCATCCATCCATCATCGTTCATATTGCTGCTCTCAAGAAATACCTACATTTACATTTACATTTAAGTCATTTAGCAGACGCTCTTATCCAGAGCGACTTACAGCAGAGAATCGCCTTTCAGTGTCACTACCTAAAGTCCCTGTCCTGTCACAGTGTGACGCCTACTGTTCTCTATGATAGGGTGGGATGTGTATGTAGCAGAGTTGGAAAGAGAAAATCTGGGACAGACGAGCCAGCATGGATTAGTCATTGCTGTCAGTGGCTGAACACAACTGTAATTAAAAAGAGCACAGCCATGGTAAAGCTATTTAGAGCTGCTACAGCCAATTCAATCCATTTCATGCTCATGACGGAAAAAATTGCTTTTCAAAGCGAATAACACTGACAGAATACTGTGGAGTTAATAAGCCATCCACTGTGTATCCAATAATAACCATCTTTGCCTGCACAAAATGTGTGTTATTTGGAACAAAATTGTATTCCAACTGCTGAATAGGATAATGAACCTCTAATTTCTAAAGCTAGATCCCTAAAAAATTATCAACACTTATACGCACACCCAGAGTCATACTGTATATGGGCAATATTGTCTGAATCAATATAGCAAAAGCATTAAAGAACATGTCCTTTAAGTCTATAAAATATGGCTGTCATTAATGTAATAGGTAGAACTCATTTTAGTGCTGTGATGTTGGCACCATTACTTCAGCAGACCTGCAGGGTGACTGGTAGAGGAGAGCAGTGAATCAAGTATACTCACTGATGTCCCCCTCGTGGTAGATGACTGAGTGGTAGGGCACGTCCTTGTCTCTGAGGTACCTCTCCGAGGGCTCCACGTAGTACATGCCCTGGTGGGTCTGGATGAAGCCTTCAAACCTGCCGTCCACCACCGAGCCGTGGGTCAAAGTGCCCTTCTCACCTGGAGGAGAAAGACAAGGTCAGGAAGGGTGGTCAACTCAACTCTAGTCAGTTGGGGGTAGGAAGAAAGTCAATGCTCAACGTGTGAGAGAAACACTCAAAACATACAGACCAATGCAAGCTGACAAACAGAACATCATGCGGACACACACACACACAGCTCTAGACATTGAGCAGATGGCAGACCGTGAGCTGTTCCTGGGGGGAATACTGTCTTGGACAGAGTCAGGGTGGAACGAAACATATCCCGGTCTGTCTGGATCATAAAGACTCATCCCTGCTCCCCTCATCTGACCTTGAAATCAGACAAATAATGACTTTAGTAATAAGAGCTTGGACTCTGGTTAGTGTCAGGGGAAACCAAAGAATAGTTTCTTACGCAAAAGGCACAACTAAAGCTTGAAGAATCAAGGAACCAGTGAGAAAGAAGGATAACGGGAGTAAGAGGGAATAAAACAAACCGCTGTCAGGGCATAGCAGAGTCTATTAAACATCATCCGCCTTTGAACCAGACAGAGAAAGTCTGGCCGACGAAAAGGAATGGTTTTTAATTCAGTGTTTGTCAAGAGCAAGCGCCTTGAAAAACATTTTCCATCAGCAGCTATGCAGGTTGGAAGAAAAACTCCCACTCCCAATTAAACCTGTGTTATAAAAAATGCAGACTCTGGAGGGCTATAATTGAAAAGGACAGATGACTGGCAACTCAATGGGAGAAGATAACTAAATCAGGGAGAGAATAAGACTTGTTTTCCTCAGGATAGGGAAGCCCAACTTCATTTTATCTGCTGCTCTCCTCAGTTCTGTATTGGTTGCGAAAATGTTGGAGCGTTTGTCTCATAGCTATCCTGAGGGACCATTGCAGTTTAGCGTAGACAGAGAAACACAGCCAACCAGCCAGCCAGTCTCTCTCCCCAGTTAGGTTTCTGTTTCCAGAGGAAAGAGGCCCAGTAGGCCCGCTGGGGGCCGTCTGCTCTGCTCTCCTGCTGGAGATAACGAAAGCAGCAGAACACACAGTTGTCCCATGGAGCATCCAGCTCTTTCTCCCTAAATATCTGTCTGTGCTCCAAGGGCCCAGAGTCCTCTCTGGTTTTCCAGGCCCTAGCCATGCAGTTTGTCAGAAAACACTGGGACACTAACTGGTATTTGTAGCCGTTTTGATACTGAAAGTGAGAAAAACAGAAAGTGCTTTCCATTAATGCTACTGCTGTACATTAGGCACATATTAGATTAGAGTCATAGGAAATCACAGTCAATAACCGAGGTGCTTACTCAAAATAATACTGTACTGTAAACTAGATGACCTCCATCTAAACAAAATCAGCAGGATACTAGGGAAAGGAATGTTGAGCTATGCTGAGACCATTCATTGACAGTAATAACTGTCACTTTAGATGACTTCATGTGTCATTTCTGCTGTCCCATTTCCTTCATAATAATACATGAACAATACTTTCCCCACGGACAGCTTGGAGATCAGAGCGAGGACCAATTGAATCTGTTGTTTTATACTGGGCAGCTCTTGGTAACATTAAAGAGGGCCCTATGGTTTTGATATCATTTCAGGGACAGATTCCCCCTTCTGATCTCCAGAAGGCACAGCGCATTTTCCCAGAGAGGAAGCCCTTTATCTGGGCATGAAAGGCCAGTGCAGAGGGGTTAGACCCATCCTCTGCGCACATATGGATCAAGTCTGATTATTGTGCCAAGGAGTGCTCAGAACTCAGACACGGATACCCTCACAGCCTCAGCAAAGGGAGTACTAAAAATTCCTAGTTTAAGTCAGGAGAATACGGCGCTTCCCAAGGGCAACTGACAAGACTTTTATGTCAGAGAAGTAGAGAAAAGAACACGCTACACTAATGAGAGCTGGGTTAATGTGGCCGTATAGACAGTGGAAATTGAATATTCTTTACCCTTGTACCTAATCAGAAACCCTACTGCAGTCCAGAAACAAGCAGCTTCACTCCAATTATGGGAATTCCAGTAGACTGGGACCAAGGTAACCACCTAATTTAGTTCATGAAAATGCCTGGTCCCCAAAGTGCTAAGTGGGCTAATGTAAAGTAAGGAGAGTGGAGTCTGCTGGTCTTTATGAGGGGCAAATGAGAAAATGAATGTATAGGCCTATCTGATCACACATAACGGAGAGGTCTGGTCTCTGGCTCTCTATTAGCTTACAGTACTTCACTAGCAGATGGGTTCTTCTCCCATCCCAGTACAGACAGCTATTAGCTACAGGTGGAGGAGAAAGGGACTCAAGGGAGAATGGAACTTGGGATATGACCTATTTACCTCCAGTTCATGGTTCTTCGATTATCAGGCAGAGGCCAACTGATGAGCAACTGCATTTAACACAACACACAACGCCGGAGATGTACAGTGCCTCCAGAAAGCATTCACCCCCTGGACCTTTTCCTCATTTGGTTGAGTTACAGCCTGAATTTAAATTTGATTACATTTATATTTTTGGGTCACTGGCCTATACACAATACCCCATAATGTAAAAGTGGAATTAAGTTTTTTAAAAAGGTTTGTTTATTAATTAAAAATGAAACCCTGAAATGTCAATAAGTATTCAACCTCTGTCATGGCAAGCCTAAATAAGTTCAGGAGTAAACATTTGCTTAACAAGTCACATAATAAGTTGCATGAACCAACTGTGTGCAATAACAGTGTTAAACATGATTTTTGAACAACTACTTTATCTCTGTACCACACACATACAACTATCTGCAAGGTCCCTCAATCAAGCAGTGAATTTCAAACACAGATTTAACCACAAAGACCAGGGAGGTTTTCCAATGCCTCACAAAGGGCACCTAATAGTAGATTGGGGAAAAAAATCAGACATTGAATATCGCTTTGAGCATGGTGAAAGTTATTAAATTGCACTTTGGATTGTGTATCAATTAGGGATGCACGATATATTGGTGAAGATATCGGAATCGGACGATATTAGCTAAAAATGGCAACATCGACACCGGCCCGATGTCTAGTTTAATGCCGATGTGCAAAACCGATGTCAAAGCTGACGTGCATACCTACATAACGTAGGTACATGACGTAATGACGCCACAAAAAATGTAGGAGCTACACGTGCAACACAGCATTCCTAACCGAGCCCACAATGTCTGCTGTGTGGATAGAGCAGTGTCTTCTGCTGTTTCAGTTAGTTATTGTTCTATTTCACTGTAGAGCCACAAGTCCAGCTCAACATGCCTTAAATAGCTCTTTTATCACACACCCCACACATGGGCAGACCTCACATGGCTTAGCTGGTGTCTCCAGAGATGCAAGCTCTCATTGTCACTCAATGCCTAGGTTTACCCCCACTGTACTCACATCCTACCATACTCTTGTCTGTACATTATGCCCTGAATCTATTCTACTACACACAGAAATCTGTCCTTTTCATTCTCTGTTCCCAAAGTACTAGACGACCAGTTCTTATAGCCTTTAGCCGTACCCTTATTCTACTCCTCCTCTGTTTCTCTGGCGATGTAGAGGTTAACCCAGGCCCTGTAGCCCCCAGCATCACACCTATTCCCCAGGCGCTCTCATTTGTTGACTTCTGTAACCGTAAAAGCCTTGCTTTCATGCATGTTAACATCAGAAGCCTCCTCCCTAAATTTGTTTTACTCACTCCTTTGCACACTCCGCCAAGATACAACTGCCAAACGGGGCAAAGTTACAACCTACTGCAGAGATAGCCTGCAGAGTTCTGTCATACTATCCAGGTCTGTGCCCAAACAGTTTCAGCATCTACTTTTAAAAATCCACCTTTCCAGAAATAAGTCTCTCACTGTTGCCACTTGTTATAGTTATATTTTTCTATTGTGTTATTGACTGTACGTTTGTTTATGTGTAACTCTGTTGTTGTTTGTGTCGCACTGCTTTGCTTTATCTTGGCCAGGTCGCAGTTGTAAATGAGAATTTGTTCTCAACTGGCCTAAAAATAAAAAAACAAGTCAAGCAGTCATTTGAAAGAGTAAGAACATTTCAGCAAGACAACTCAAAACGAAATCCATTAAAGCCAAGATAATATATCGGTGAACATATCGGAATTGGACGATATGAGCTAATAATGCCAACATTGGTATAGGCCGATGTCTAGTTTAACGGCGATGTTAAAAACCGATGTTAAAGCAACCGTGCATACCTATATAAACGTTGGTACATGACGTAATAACGGCACGTAAAACACAGCATTCCTAACCTAGCCCACACAATGTCTGCTGTGTGGATCGAGCACTCAATTGAAAGAGTAAGAAAATTTCAGCGAGACAACTCAAAGCTGAAATCCATTAAAGCCAAGATAATGGCATTCACTGCCCTTAATAACAAGCAACCGTTCTCTGTCGTGGTGATGTTGGCTTTCGTCGACTGGTCAAGCACCGGGACACACTACCAAGTGCACTGTTTTTCATTTTTGGCAGTAATAGCGTCACTGCTATTAGCTCCATGACTGACATTCGGACCAGCGATATCAGCCCCATGAGCATGCTGAGTCTGACAGCACAGTGGGTCGTCGAGGATTTCGTACTGAGGAAAGTCGTATTTCATGCTCATGAACATGCTGGTTGTCATACCGCTGCTGCCATTTCAATGGCATTTGAGAACATGTTTGAAACACGAACCCACTAGCTAGCTCCAGTCGAACAACTGACTCGAGAAATAAGCTCATCAACTGCGCCTGCAGCAGACGTGATACCCTCCGTCATGGCATTGAAATGCCTGCTCAACAGGCATTCTCTCTTTACTGTGTCGCCACCATGCTCGATGCAATGTACAGGGGCCGATATTTTGATGCAGACAAGAAACAGGGTTTACGTGAAATGTTACATACACAGCTGGACAAGATGGAAATGGACACAATGACAGTGTGCACCGAGGGAGAGAGGCCACGGACAGACAGAGCTGAAACTTCACTGCTTGACATGTATGATGAAATCCTGGAAGAGAATGAAACGACTAAACAAATGAACAACGAAACAGCACAGCAAGTAAGTGAAATAAATAGGTTTTGATTATGTTTTACTGGTAATGGGGACATACGTAAATGCCAACAAAATAACTTTTTGGTCAGTGTGTGTGTGTGTGTGTGTGTGCAACCTTTACTTAACTAGGTCCGTTAAAGAACAAATTCTTATTTACAATGACGGCCTACCCCAGCCAAACCCGGAAGACGCTGGGCCAATTGTGTGCCGCCCTATGGAACTCCCAATCACGGCCGGATGTGATACAGCCTGGATTCGAACCAGGGACTGTAGTGATATCTCTTGCACTGAGATGCAGTGCCTTAAACCGCTGTGTATATGTGCATGTTAAGCATTCTAGTACAGTTAAAAAGTTAAAAGTCCGCAAAAATGTTTAATACCGGTTTAATTTATTTTTAAGGAAAATATAGGATATCGGTAATAGGCAAAAAATGTAATGTATGTGCATCGCTAGTAGCAATACACAGAGCCACTACAAAAGATACAGGCATCCTTCCTAACTCAGTTTCTGGAGAGTAAGGAAACCACTCAGGCATTTCACTATGAGGCCAATGGTGACATTAAAACAGTTCAAGTTCAATGGCTGTGATTGGTGAAAACTGAGGATGGATCAACAACATTTTAGTTACTCTACAATACTAACCTAAATGAGAGTGAAAAGAAAGAAGCCTGTACAGAATACAAATATTCCAAAACGTGTTTACTGTAATGCTCCGGGTGTCCTGGGTGTGGAGTCAAATGCAGGAGACAGAGTTCAATGCTGTGCGTCTTTTAATAGCACCAACAGGGTGCTCACAAAAGTTACGTTCCCAACCACAGGGAATCAAAATGTACAATGGAAAAAATCACGACCAGGTACTAACACGTACCTCTAACACAGAGCCGAAGGTTACATAGAAATAATCCCGCACAACAACCAGGCGGGCCGGCTGTCTAATAAAGACAAACTAATTAAACATGAACAGGTGCTACCACTAAACATACAAGGAGGGGGAGGAAAAACAGCAGCTAATAGGCCGGTGACGACGACCGCCGAGCGCCACCCGCCCGGGAAGGGGAAACACCCTCGGTCGGACTCGTGACATTACAATAAGGCAATAAAGTAAAACTGCAAACAACGTGGCAAAGAAATTAACTTCATGTCCTGAATACAAAGCGTTTGGGGAAAATCCAACACAACACATCACTGAGTATCACTCTATATATTTTCAAGCATGGTGGTGGCTGCATCATGTTATAGGTACGCTGGTCATCGGCAATGACTAGGGAGTTATTTAGTTTAAAAAGAAAAGGAATAGAGCTAAGCACAGGCAAAATCCTAGAGGAAATCCTGGTTCAGTCTGCTTCCCAATAGACACTGGGAGACAAATTCACACAAGACCAAATTTAGTTTTCTTACCAACACTACCTTGAATGTTCTTGAGTGGCCTAGTCACAGACTTGAGAATCTATGGCAAGACTTGAAAATGGCTGTCTAGCAAAGATCAACGACCAATTTGACAGAGTTCGAAGAATTTTAAACAAAATCATGTGCAAATATTGTACAATCCAAAAGCTCTTTAAGACTCCCAGCTGTAAGCGCTGCCAAAGGTGATTATTACATGTATTGACTCAGTGTCACACCCTGACCTTAGAGATCCTTTTAATTCTCTATTTTGGTTAGGTCAGGGTGTGACTAGGGTGGGTAGTCTAGTTTTTTCATTTCTATGTTGGCCTGGTATGGTTCCCAATCAGAGGCAGCTGTCTCTCGTTTTCTCTGATTGGTGATCATATTTAGGCAGCCTTTTCCCACTGTTTTTTTTGTGGGATCTTGTTTTTGTGTAGCTGCCTGTGAGCAGCACAGAACGTCATGTTTCGTTTTCGAATGTATTGTTTATGGTGAGTTTCATATTTATTATACATGAGGAACTCTAAGTACACTGTGCCTTGGTCCATTCATTCAGACGATCGTGACACTCAGGGTTGTGAAATGTTTGTATTTAATTTAATACATTTGCAAAAAAAATTGAAAAACATTTTCACTTTGTCATTGTGTATTTAATAGGTTTTTGATTCAGGCTGGAACACAACAAAACGTGGAATAAGTCAAAGGATATGAATACTTTCGGAAGGCACTGTATTAGACAGAAAAGGGTTGAGAAGAGAAAGATGTTGCCACTTACTGCAATTCAACTCTGAGTGCAATCTTTATCCCTAATTGCAGTATTCTAGAGTATTACATTTTTGTAGCCCTTTGTTATTGCAGCAATTATGCCTTTGGCAAGCGGCCTTGCTTACTGAAGTGTGATTGCATGATGATTACACGACCACTATTTCTCTGAAGATTAGCAACTGCCAAAAAGCTCATCAAGCTTGGGGAACATGGTCTTTGAGGACAATATTACGTGTTCCTTGCAGCGTATCATCTCTTGTATGGAAACTGTCCATAATACAAAAATAATGTGGGGAGCAAGGTTTTATATTTGATTTAGTTAAGCCTAAGGTTCTCTGTCATACATCAAGGCCTCGGTAAACATGAACATCATCTTCTGACTATTCTAATTATTCCCTAAGTAAGTCAGAGTGAGTCTGGCAATTAAACTTATCAGTAACCACGTTTCCATCCACAGTTTTTATGCGAGTAAAGGCATACCGTGTATATTTAAAAAATCACAACAGCTGTGATGGAAACTGGATGTCTCGTTACAAGTTTATAAATGACTACAGATCATGCGTTTGTTCGACAGGTGGGATCTTTGTGTCTAAAATTAATTATGCACGAAATGGCGGTAGAAATGCCATTATGCGCAAATATTGATATAATAACCATAATATTGAAGTAAACTTGGTGTCACAAGATGATATGGTGTGTGGTCCTCCCACTACGACTTGGGAAACCATGCAGTTTATTAGGCTGCTAATGAACTTCACAGCGTGGTGAAAGGGCACAGTGATGAGTTTGATGCTCCTTTCCAATAAATATCGAGGGTCTTATTCTGGTAACATGATGATCGATGCTTGAGAAAAAAATATTCTAGCTCTTATTCTTAATCATCTCATCATGCGGACTTGCCTACTCACATTGTAGACCATCTGCGAGACCAGAGTAGGCACATTTACTATTTATCGCACCAGTTTGTGACAAAACGATCACAAGAGTTGAAAATGCACTGGAAACGCATTGAACTAGGGATGCGCGATATAGTCAGTGAACATATCGGAATCGGACGATATTAGCTAACAATGCCAACATCGGTATAGGCGAATGTCTTGTTTAACGGCGATGTTAAAACCCGATGTCAAAGCTGCCGTGCATACCTATATAACGTAGGTACATGACGTAATGACGCCACATAAAAATGTTGCGTTACTCGTGCAACACGGCATCCCTAACCTAGCCCAAAATGTCTGCTGTGTGGATCGAGCAGTGAACAAGTCGAGCAGTCATTTGAAAGAGTAAGAAAACTTCAGCGAGACAACTCAAAGCCGAAATCCATTAAAGCCAAGATAATGGAATTCACTGCCCTTGACAATCAACCGTTCTCCGTCGTGGGTGAAGTTGGCTTTCGCCGACTGGTCGAACACCGGTACACACTACCAAGTGCGCTATTTTTCAGATGTTGCCCTACCGGAATAAGACAGTAATAGCGTCACTGCTATTAGCTTCACAATATACAAACTATGGAACGCTGTTTGGGTCTTTGCGTGTCAAAAAAGATACAGTAGCACTGTCAAAGATGTACAAATAAAGTCTGCAAACAAGCAAACACTGGCCACGAACAGAGTTGGTAATAAAGCATCATTTGTTTGACCGCAACTTCTGGGGTAGCTAGCACTAATTACAACCAGTCTGAAAACAATGACCATTTAAATTATTCTTAGCAAGGATTTAGGAATCCTTGTGAGTAAGTATTAGCTAGGTTGCCTCTTGTTGTTCGCCTATTGATATTGAACTTCAGTTCATGAAAACAAATAGCTAGCCAGCTACTTAACCCTGTTGCCCAAAGCTAACGTTATAAGCAGCCAGCTAGCTTTATCTGTCTAGTGAGGCTCGACTGGACCGGGTAATGTGTTGTGAAGCTAGCCACAATAAGGATTAGGCACAAGTGGACTCACTAACTTCCGGCGCCGACAGAGATGGCCGCCTCGCTTCGCGTTCCTAGGAAACTATGCAGTTTTTTGTTTTTTTACGTGTTATTTCTTACATTAGTACCCCAGGTCATCTTAGGTTTCATTACATACAGTCGAGAAGAACTACTGAATATAAGATCAGCGTCAACTCACCATCAGTACGACCAAGAATATGTTTTCCGCGACGCGGATCCTGTGTTCTGCCTTACAAACAGGACAACGGAATGGATCGCATGCAGCGACCCAAGAAAACGACTCCGAAAAAGAGGGAAACGTAGCGGTCTTCTGGTCAGACTCCGGACAAGGGCACATCGCGCACCACTCCCCAGCATTCTTCTTGCCAATGTCCAGTCTCTTGACAACAAGGTTGATGAAATCCGAGCAAGGGTAGCATTCCAGAGGGACATCAGAGACTGCAATGTTCTCTGCTTCACGGAAACATGGCTTACTGGGAAGACGCTATCCGATGCGGTGCAGCCAACGGGTTTCTCCACGCATCGCGCCGACAGAAACAAACATCTTTCTGGTAAGAAGAGCGGCGGGGCGTATGCCTCATGACTAACAAGACATGGTGTGATGAAGGAAACATACAGGAACTCAAATCCTTCTGTTCACCTGATTTAGAATTCCTCACAATCAAATGTAGACCGCATTATCTTCCAAGAGAATTCTCTTCGATTATAATCACAGCCGTATATATCCCCCCCCCAAGCAGACACATCGATGGCTCTGAACGAACTTTATTTAACTCTTTGCAAACTGGAAACCATTTATCCGGAGGCTGCATTCATTGTAGCTGGGGATTTTAACAAAGCTAATCTGAAAACAAGACTCCCTAAATTTTATCAGCATATCGATTGCGCAACCAGGGGTGGTAAAACCTTGGATCATTGTTACTCTAACTTCCGCGACGCATATAAGGCCCTGCCCCGCCCCCCTTTCGGAAAAGCTGACCACGACTCCATTTTGTTGATCCCTGCCTACAGGCAGAAACTTAAACAAGAGGCTCCCACGCTGAGGTCTGTCCAACGCTGGTCAGACCAAGCTGACTCCACACTCCAAGACTGCTTCCATCACGTGGACTGGGACATGTTTCGTATTGCGTCAGATGAAAATATTGACGAATACGCTGATTCGGTGTGCGAGTTCATTAGAACGTGCGTCGAAGATGTCGTTCCCATAGCAACGATAAAAACATTCCCAAACCGGAAACCGTGGATTGATGGCAGCATTCGCGTGAAACTGAAAGCGCGAACCACTGCTTTTAATCAGGGCAAGGTGTCTGGTAACATGTCCGAATATAAACAATGCAGCTATTCCTCCGCAAGGCTATTAAACAAGCTAAGCGTCAGTACAGGGACAAAGTGGAATCTCAATTCAATGGCTCAGACACAAGAGGCATGTGGCAGGGTCTACAGTCAATCACGGACTACAAGAAGAAACCCAGCCCAGTCACGGACCAGGATGTCTTGCTCCCAGGCAGACTAAATAACTTTTTGCCCGCTTTGAGGACAATACAGTGCCACTGACACGGCCTGCAACGAAAACATGCGGTCTCTCCTTCACTGCAGCCGAGGTGAGTAAGACATTTAAACGTGTTAACCCTCGCAAGGCTGCAGGCCCAGACGGCATCCCCAGCCGCGCCCTCAGAGCATGCGCAGACCAGCTGGCCGGTGTGTTTACGGACATATTCAATCAATCCCTATACCAGTCTGCTGTTCCCACATGCTTCAAGAGGGCCACCATTGTTCCTGTTCCCAAGAAAGCTAAGGTAACTGAGCTAAACGACTACCGCCCGTAGCACTCACTTCCGTCATCATGAAGTGCTTTGAGAGACTAGTCAAGGACCATATCACCTCCACCCTACCTGACACCCTAGACCCACTCCAATTTGCATACCGCCCAAATAGGTCCACAGACGATGCAATCTCAACCACACTGCACACTGCCCTAACCCACCTGGACAAGAGGAATACCTATGTGAGAATGCTGTTCATCGACTACAGCTCGGCATTCAACACCATAGTACCCTCCAAGCTCGTCATCAAGCTCGAGACCCTGGGTCTCGACCCCGCCCTGTGCAACTGGGTACTGGACTTCCTGACGGGCCGCCCCAGGTGGTGAGGGTAGGCAACAACATCTCCTCCCCGCTGATCCTCAACACGGGGGCCCCACAAGGGTGCGTTCTGAGCCCTCTCCTGTACTCCCTGTTCACCCACGACTGCGTGGCCACACACGCTCCAACTCAATCATCAAGTTTGCGGACGACACAACAGTGGTAGGCTTGATTACCAACAACGACGAGACGGCCTACAGGGAGGAGGTGAGGGCCCTCGGAGTGTGGTGTCAGGAAAATAACCTCACACTCAACGTCAACAAAACTAAGGAGATGATTGTGGACTTCAGGAAACAGCAGAGGGAACACCCCTATCCACATCGATGGAACAGTAGTGGAGAGGGTAGCAAGTTTTAAGTTCCTCGGCATACACATCACAGACAAACTGAATTGGTCCACTCACACTGACAGCGTCGTGAAGAAGGCGCAGCAGCGCCTCTTCAACCTCAGGAGGCTGAAGAAATTCGGCTTGTCACCAAAAGCACTCACGAACTTCTACAGATGCACAATCGAGAGCATCCTGGCAGGCTGTATCACCGCCTGGTACGGCAACTGCTCCGCCCTCAACCGTAAGGCTCTCCAGAGGGTAGTGAGGTCTGCACAACGCATCACCGGGGGCAAACTACCTGCCCTCCAGGACACCTACACCACCCGATGTTACAGGAAGGCCATAAAGATCATCAAGGACATCAACCACCCGAACCACTGCCTGTTCACCCCGCTATCATCCAGAAGGCGAGGTCAGTACAGGTGCATCAAAGCTGGGACTGAGAGACTGAAAAACAGCTTCTATCTCAAGGCTATCAGACTGTTAAACAGCCACCATTGAGTGGCTGCTGCCAACACACTGTCATTGACACTGACCCAACTCCAGCCACTTTAATAATGGGAATTGATGGGAAATGATGTAAATATATCACTAGCCACTTTAAACAATGCTACCTTATATAATGTTACTTACCCTACATTATTCATCTCATATGCATACGTATATACTGTACTCTACATCATCGACTGCATCCTTATGTAATACATGTATCACTAGCCACTTTAACTATGCCACTTTGTTTACTTTGTCTACATACTCATCTCATATGTATATACTGTACTCGATACCATCTACTGTATGCTGCTCTGTACCATCACTCACTCATATATCCTTATGTACATATTCTTTATCCCCTTACACTGTGTATAAGACAGTAGTTTTAGAATTGTTAGTTAGATTACTTGTTGGTTATCACTGCATTGTCGGAACTAAAAGCACAAGCATTTCGCTACACTCGCATTAACATCTGCTAACCATGTGTATGTGACAAATAAAATTTGATTTGATTTGATTTGGAATTTGCGGTTTGCCTTAAAAATAAAAGTATGTCATTGATAGTGATGCAAATTAATGCAAACAGAATTATGCCATACTTTTATTTTGAAGGCCAACCCCAAAGTCCACTATTGTGGCTAATCCTTATTGTGGCTAGCTTCACATAGATGGGTCTGACCACCAATAATCAAATAAGAACGGTCTTATAAATTAGGGTTATTTTAGATTAGCTAGCTAACTATAGCTATTGAAACGGATTATGTTGTTATTTGACACGTCACGTAGTGTTATCTTTTGACGTGTATCTTTTTTAACACACAAAGACCCAAACGGCGTTCCATATAAATCCTGGTTGAAAATGAAACGCTTGAACAAATGATCATCATAACAGCAAGTAAGTGAAAGAAATAAGTTTTTATTATGTTTGACTGGTAATGGGAACATACGTAAATCCCAATAAAATAACTTTTTGGTCAGTGTGTGTGTAACCTTTATTTAACTAGGCAAGTCAGACATTCTTATTTACAATGACGGCCTACCCCAGCCAAACCTGAGCGACGCTGGGCCAATTATGCGCCGCACTATGGGACTCCCAATCACAGCCGGATGTGATAGAGCCTGGATTTGAACGAGAGGCTGTAGTGACGCCTCTTGCACTGAGATGCAGTGCCTTAGACCGCTGCGTCCATGTGTGTGTTTGAACTATTTAACTCTATTAGAATGCTTAAAAAGGCTGCTAAAATTTGAAATATCAGTTATAGGTATCTGTTGTTTTAGCAAGGAAAATATTGGATATCGGTATAGGGCAAAAATGTCATATCGGTGCATCACTACATTGAACTTTAGATTTTTATTTGGTACATGAAAACTTAAATTCAGATTCTTATCTGCAACAAGTATGTTTGGTGGAAACACACCACTGGCGGGAAAATGTGCACATTTTCTTCATCCAGATTTTTGAACATTTGCATGAAATATTCCAATTGGATGGAAATCTAGCTAGTGCACAGCAAATGAGTGGGGCTCACTGTAATAGGATCTTAGCAGACATGTTAAAATGTCTGAAAAACAGGGCCTCCCGGGTGGCGCAGTGGTCTAGGGCACTGCATCGCAGTGCGAGCTGTGCCACCAGAGACTCTGGGTTCGTGCCCAGGCTCTGTCGCAGCCAGCCGCGACCGGGAGGTCAATGGCGCGACGCACAATTGGCCTAGCGTCGTCCGGGTTAGGCCGGTAGGGATATCCTTGTCTCATCACGCACTAGCGACTCCTGGGGCGGGGCGGGCGCAGTGCGCGCTAACCAGGTCGCCAGGTGCGTGGTGTTTCCTCCGACACATTGGTGCGGCTGGCGTCCAGGTTGGATGCGCGCTTTGTTAAGAAGCAGTGCGGCTTGGTTTTTAGCTGCAACAAGTATGTTTGGTGGAAACACACCACTGGCGGGAAAATGTGCACATTTTCTTGATCCAGATTTTTGAACATTTGCATGAAATATTCCAATTGGATGGAAATCTAGCTAGTGCATAGCAAATGAGTGGTGCTATTATGACATCACACTAATAGGATCTTAGCAGACGCATGGCTTTCGACCTTCGTCTCTCCCAAAGACCGTACGGGAGTTGTAGCGATGAGACAAGATAGTAACTACTAACAATTGGATACCACGAAATTGGGGAGAAAAGGAACATTTTAAAAAGTCTGAAAAACAGGAGAAAAGGAGGTTCTAAAAAGAAGCAGTGTGGCTTGGCAGGGTCGTGTTTTCGGAGGGCGCATGGCTCTCGACCTTCGCTTCTCCCGAGTCCGTAGGGGCGTTGCAGCGATGGGACAAGACTGTAACGACCAATTGGATATCATTAATTAAAAAAAATATATATATATATTTTTAAACACAGAGATATATTAAAGGTGACACAAAGAGTATGGCCTTTACAGCAGAGCACAACTACAGAAGTTCAACGTTTAGATTTCTGATTCTGAAATTGTGCAAATAAATGAATATATCAGTGCGGTAAATGCAGTTATTCTGACTTAATCTAAATTCCACCTTTGAATGTCCACCTTTATTATTGTCAAGAAAAATCTAGATGGATTTTTGGTCTGGACAAACCTTTCCATTGCATTACAAATCATATCTGAGAAATGGCTACAACATCGTCGTCCTTGGAACGACACAGTGCTGCTTCTCTAAAAGGAAACAGATCTCAAGATTTCCATTTGATAGAGATGAGAAGTGTTGCTCCAGTGAAGTCTGATTTGAATTACAGTCTGTTCAGCAGAGGATAAGAGAGATGACAGCATCTGAGAATGATGAGGTGGGAGTGGAGATGAGCCTGCTGGGATCTGAGAGCTTCACACAAACACACCACGTCACATGACCGGACAGACACACCTTGGCCTTGTTTTCCCTTGTGTTACATGTGAGCTCTGCTGCAGGCATGGGGAGGATCCTGAGGATGTGAGGCTGGAACGTGACTAACACATTCTCCAAACGTATACGCACACACACCACACACACATACAAAGAGTGGAGTGGAGAATGATATCCATTAACAACGTTCAAAAGCACAACTCCAGCCCGCCAACGCTATCAAACCCACAACAACACACTGGCGCACACCCACACACCACAGATCAACGCAAAAGCAAATAATCAAATTGGATGCGGGAAGCGTTTCCCTGGTAACTATCGTAATTGTGTTTGTGTGCAAAAGGACTTTGTCGTTCCAGAAATAATTGCTGGACTTACCGAAGATTTCTCCAGTGTAAATGTGGGAGGGGTCGTAGGGCGCCTCCACTCCTGATATCTCTACCTTGAGGTCTGGAGAGAACAGGCTGGTGTCCCTCTTCATCCGCAGATTGAAATGCCTGCAAGAGAGGAACATGAAAATACATTACTACACTACCCAGACCCCGTTTAGTACCTCCAACATTCCTGCTCATGGTTCAGTAAAGATCTATGCAGCCAGAATGACAGGAGAAAGATTAGGGCAAGTAACAACGCCAAACCCAGTGTCTCCCAACACTGACAGACTACTTGGCTGTAAGACATTTAATTTCACATAGGCACAGGAAATGAAAATAAAAGGTAGACATATAGGGCCTTCATCAACTTCTCTCGGTGGAGACAATAGAAAGTGGTTGTTAACTGAGAAACATCTTAAATGGATGGGCAAATTCTTTAGATAGTTCAGCAGCACAAGTCTATTTCAACTGTTCTGCCTTATTATTATTCGACCATGCTGGTCATTTATGAACATTTGAACATGTTGGCCATGTTCTGTTATAATCTCCACCCGGCACAGCCAGAAGAGGACTGGCCACCCCACATAGCCTGGTTCCTCTCTAGGTTTCTTCCTAGGTTTTGGCCTTTCTAGGGAGTTTTTCCTAGCCACCGTGCTTCTACACCTGCATTTCTTGCTGTTTGGGGTTTTAGGCTGGGTTTCTGTACAGCACTTTGAGATATCAGCTGATGTACGAAGGGCTATATAAATACATTTGATTTGATTTGATATTGTTCAGGAAGAATATTTCCCATAAAGTCCTGATGATTCAGATGCCTGGGCTGGGACCTTCAGAGAATCACACCAGTCTCTTATCAAAACACAGGTCAAGTAAATCATTACTGCATATTTTTAAACGAGGCAAGCCAGTTAAGAACAAATTCTTATTTACAATGACGGCCTACACCGGCCGAACCCGGATGACGCTGGGCCAATTGTGTGCAGCCCTATGGGCCTACCAATCATGGCCGGTTGTGATATAGCCATAGGGTTTGATTAGAGTAGAAAGGTAGCGAAAGTCCTGCACAGACTGTAGGATTTTAGCCGTATTATGCCACCATTGTGCTTTCCCAGACTAAATCTCCATGTTGTGGGCAAATTCTTAGGTTGTAAATTAATGTCGGACGTCTTGGCTCGTTCAGTGTGACAGGGTCTAGGTCTGCCGATTAAGTACCACTGCGTGCGGTCATAGCAGGCCCCCCCCCCCCCAGTGCCCAGTCTGGAGACTGAAGTCACTGAGCTACGAGGAGGCTAGCGCTATCATGCCATAGACATTAAGGTTGACTCGAGCAGGATGAAAATGGACTACCGACCATGATTCTTTGCCAGTTACGGCCACTTTCAACATTATCCTAAGCAATGTTTTGGTGCCATTCAGCCCCCTGGTGCATTTCAAATACTTTTCGCTTCATGCGCCATCAGGGGTTTTCCATATGAATATGTGGATGATGTCATCAGCACGATCTACTGGTTTTCATGTGCATGGGTCGTAGGCTCCAACAAAGTTCTCACAGTGGCAGAAATGTAGCCTTTATCATATATTGTGGCTGGTGTTACGGTCAGCCACACAATAATATGAGTATTTTGAATAGTCAGATTAATATACGTTTGACTTAAACGTTTACAATTTTCCTAATATCTTGTTTACATGAAATAGGAATCAAATAAAAAATATATATATAAGGCTACTTGATGGGATTTTGATAAATGCACAAAATCCCCAATCAAAATAAACATTCTCTCACAGCGACCACGTTATTTTGGGGAAGTTTAGGACATATGAAGTTTGTATGTGAAAACTATTTCTATGACGCATACTTACATTTTTACCAAACTCACTTTGAGGCTTGTGCTGCTGGTGCTGGCACATGTGCAGATCAAATACACAGCTGCAGGCTGACAACCTCGCAAGCCAATCGCAGAATGTGACGACAGAACTGAAGCAAATCATAAAATCTGTCCAGGTTGATTTTAACATTTTTTACATCGCACATACAGTGTGGGAAGGCCTTAAGTGATAGACATTATTACTCTGTTTCAACAACCATTATTCAGGATGAGTCATGAATCATAATATTAATATCCTGGCTCTTAATCCATGTGAATAGGATATGAAATGGAACAGACTCGTAGGTTACATCTGTGTGAGTCCATAAAGATGAGGCTATTGACTGTGTTAGCAAATGAAGTGAATGAATACAGGACTGTATTTGAGCTCCCCAGTGTCGCAGCGGTCTAAGGCACTGCATCTCAGTGCTAGAGGCGTCACTACAGACACCCTGGTTCGAATCCAGGCTGTATCACAACTAGGATTGCACTTTTGGGGAATATTCAGAGGTGGAAACTTATCATGGGAATTAACAGGAATTAACATAAATATATGCAAATTAATACAAAAACCATTTAAAATGTCCAGTTGTAGCCAAAAGTTTTGAGAATGACACAAATATTAATTTTCAAAGTCTGCTGCCTCAGTTTGTATGATGGCAATTTGCATATACTCCAGAATGCTATGAAGAGTGATCAGATGAATTACAATTAATTGCAAAGTCCCTCTTTGCCATGCAAATGATCTGAATCCCCCAAAAACATTTCCACTGCATTTCAGCCCTGCCACAAAAGGACCAGCTGACATCATGTCAGTGATTCTCTCATTAACACAGGTGTGAGTGTTGATGAGGACAAGGCTGGAGATCACTCTGTCATGCTGATTGAGTTTGAATAACAGACTGGAAGCTTCAAAAGGAGGGTGGTGCTTGGAATCATTGTTCTTCCTCTGTCAACCATGGTTACCTGCAAGGAAACACGTGCCGTCATCATTGCTTTGCACAAAAATGGCTTCACAGGCAAGAATATTGCTGCCAGTAAGATTGCACCTAAATCAACCATTTATCGGATCATCAAGAACTTCAAGGAGAGCGGTTCAATTGTTGTGAAGAAGGCTTCAGGGTGCCCAAGAAAGTCCAGCAACCACCAGGACCGTCTCTTGATTCAGCTGCGGGATCTGGACACCACTAGTACAGTTTTGCTTCCAAAACATCCGGTGATTTTGCAGAGAGCCACATAAATTTACAGAAATACTCATCATAAATGTTGATGAAAATACATGGACGACACTTTAGATAAACTTCTCCTTAATGCAACCGCTCTGTCATATTTCAAAAAAGCTTTACCGAAAAAGTACATCATGCAATAATCTGAGGACGGCGCTCAGACAGAAGTCAAAAATAGCATTATAAATATTCACTTACCTTTGATGATCTTCATCAGAATGCACTCCCAGGAATCCCAGTTCCACAAAAAAATGTTTGTTTTATTTGATAAAGTCCTTCATTTATGTCCAAATACCTCCTTTTTGTTTGCACCTTTATTTCACAAATCCAAATTCACGACGCAGGCCAGACAAAGTCAAAAAATTCAATTACAGTTTGTAGAAACATGTCAAACGATGTATAGAATCAATCTTTAGAATAATTTTAACATAAATCTTCAATAATGTTTCAACCGGAGAATTCCTTTGTCTTTAGAAATGCAATGGAACGCAGCAAACCTATCACGGGAGCGTGCCTGAATGAGCTCATGGCACTCTGGCAGACCTCTTACTCAATCAGCTCTCATTCTCTCGTCCTTCACCGTAGAAGCCTCAAACAAGGTTCTAAAGACTGTTGACATCTAGTGGAAGCCTTAGGAAGTGCAATCGGACCAAATTTACACTATCTTGGATAGGCAAAGAGTTGAAAAACTACAAACCTCAGATTTCCCACTTCCTGGATGGATTTTTTTCTCAGGTTTTTGCCTGCCATATGAGTTATGTTATACTCACAGACATCATTCAAACAGTTTTAGAAACTTCAGAGTGTTTTCTATCCAAATCTACCAATAATAGGCATATCTTAGCTTCTGGGCCTGAGTAGCAGGCAGTTTACCTTGGGCACCTTATTCACCCAAGCTACTCAATACTGCCCCCCAGCCATAAGAAATTCCCATGGAAAATGTCTGGAAATTTATCGGAAACCCTAATCACAACCGGCCGTGATTGGTAGTCCTATAGGGTGGCGCACAATTGACCCAGCGTCGTCCGGGTTTGGCCAGTGTAGGCTGTCATTGTAAATAAGAATTTGTTCTTAATGGACTTGCCTAGCTAAAGGTTACACATTGTATTTCCCAAGAATGACACGGGGAACAACATTTGGGAAAATCTCACATATTCGACAACATGCATCTTTAGTGAATAAAAGTAACCCATTGAGACTGCAACGATTGGACAGTGAAAATGTATCTTGTCATATTTCTCTTTTTGGATTTGTAAACACTGAGAACAAGACAAATAAAAATAAACAACTACTGACCATTTCCCCTCAGTATATCCTGAACTAAGAAGGAACAGCGGGCCATCTCAGGTTAATCACAGCTACAGCACTTCACAACAACGGCCCTCCTAATTTGCTTTGTTGATAACAGAGGGAGGCCCAGGCCCTCTCACTGGGTAACAAATGGCAGCTGTAATTGACGTGGGCATCCCTGCCCAGAGCAGCTCTCTGATTAAGACTCCCCTCCGGGCTGATGGGGTGTTAGTGGACACATGGTTGGTTACACAACTAACCCAGTCAGGAGAGGATGACGTGATTCACAGACAACGCTGGCAACAATAGGAGTGAAAGGGAAGAAAGATTGCATATGTGTATAAAACTGAAATAGCATATCTTGTGACTACTGTCTAGGCCTGTCAAAGAAAATGTATTGACAAATCTGTTGACATTCACACAGTCAGTGAGTCACAAAATATTGCCAACAATCAAATTCAGGAATGTTTGTTTTTGTCATTCAAACACACTCTTGACTCATACCACTCATAACCACTTCCCCTAAACCACACCCTAAGACAGTCTTAGTTACTGCTTAGTTGGGCTGTACCCACCACAAAAAAAACTTTGTCGATCGAGAGTCTGTTTTTAACAAAAAAATTCAAAAGTTAAAGTGTGTATTATTACATTTAGACACATCCCATGTATTTTAAATCAAATCAACTATATACAGTGAATTTGTCTCACTCTTTAAGCCTATTGTTTGATGAAATAATATAAAAGACACAAATAGAGGGAGTCCGACCGCAATTGATTTGATTGTGCCAGGCTCAGACTTGCTGCGCTGTGTTAATCTTTTTTTTTCTTTACAGCAAGTGACTGTTGTCGCTCTCTCCTAGCTGCTGCAGCGACCACAACAGAACATTATTGTTTATCCTTCTGCTGAAGCTGCAACGTAATTACATCCATTTCTGACTGTAAAGTTATTGAAATCCCTCATTTGTTTAGGAAAAACATTCTCAACCCTTGCTCTCTTTACGTGACACATGTATTCATCACATGCACATGACCAAAAGGGCCTGACCTGTAGCATGTCATAAACACATCAATAAATTGGTTATAACATACTCCGAACACATGTAACAGCAAAATGGATGCAGAAGACATGACAAACTTGAAATGGGGGAACGTTTACTGGTTGCTCAGGAGGTAAATGGGAAGTCCGACGTGTGGAATAAATTTGACTAGTTGTGGAAAATACTGGAAATAAAGAAACAGAAGGTAAGGGGCAAGCACTGGGTGCATATTATATGTGCCAAACAGGTGCTGTTAGATTGATTTGTTTTTGTAAAGCCTTTATTACAGCAAAGACTAAAAACAGCCGCATGCATTTGTGAATGCAATTGCTGAAATGGAACAGTGTATTTATTGTTTACGCTAATTATTCAAGGTTTGCTTTGTTTTAAAATTAAAATGCTTGACTGTATTTCAAATCATGAATGACTCGCATACTGTGTGATGACATGAATGATTGATTGATACAGTCACCTATATAAAAAGTATTGAAATATAGGCCTAAGTAAGTTGCAGTATTAAGATTAAATGGTGGTTATACAAGTCTGCTATACTAAGCCTACTAATGATAATGACATTACTTATTATAATAATTAAGAAGAAGGAGATCAAGAAAAGGAGGGTTATTATTATCAATAGAATTTCTGAATATTTGGAACAGTGTTAACACTGAATTAACTATAAGTAATACCAGAGGATGTTCTACCAAGAAAAAAAAGTGTAAAGCCTTTATTACAGCACAGCAAAGATCCAAAAGTCTAAATCGTGAGAATTATTTTTAACCTAAATATTGTGGTTGGTGCTCACGGAGGCTAGGTGCTCACGGAATCAGTAGGCTATTAAACAAACACTCAAACAGGCATAGAAGCAGGATCTATCATATTTATGTAGATATACAGTACCAGTCGAAATTTTGGACACACCTACTCATTCAAAGGTTCTTTATTTTTGCTATTTTCATCATTGTAGAATAGTGAAGACATCAAAACTACATAACAAATATGGAATTCTGTAGTAACCAAAACAGTTTTAGATTCTTCAAAGTAGCCACCCTTTGCCTGGATGACCGCTTTGCACACTCTTGACATTCTCTCAACCAGCTTCACCTGGAATGCTTTCCCAACAGTCTTGAAGGAGTTCCCACTTATGTTGAGCACTTGTTGGCTGCTTTTCCTTCACTATGCGGTCCAACTCATCCCAAAACATCTCAATTGGATTGAGGTCAGGTGATTATGGAGGCCAGGTCATCTGAAGCAGCACTCAATCGCTCTCCTTCTTGGTCAAATAGCCCTTACACAGCCCGGAGGTGTGTTGGGTCATTTCCCTGTTGAAAAACAAATGATAGTCCCAATAAGCGCAAATCAGATGGGAATGGAGTATCGCTGCAGAATGCTGTGGTAGACATGCTGGGTAAGTGTGCCTTGAACTCTAAATAAATCACAGACAGTGTCACCAGCAAATCACCCCCACACCTCCATGCTTCACGGTTGGAACCACACCTGCGGAGATCATCCGTTCACCTACTCTGCATCCCACAAAAGACACGGCGATTGGAACCAAAAATCTCACATTTGGACTCAGACAAAAAGGACAGATTTCCACCGGTCTAATGGCCATTGCTCGTGTTTCTTGGCCCAAGCAAGTCTCCTCTTCTTATTGGTGTCCTTTAGTAGTGGTTTCTTTGCAGCAATTTGACCATGAAGGCCTGATTCACACAGTCTCCTCTGAACAGTTGATGTTGAGATGCGTCTGTTACTTGACCTCTGAAGTATTTATTTGGGCTGCAATTTCTGAGGCTGGTAACTCTAATGAACGTATCCTCTGCAACAGAGGTAACTCTGGGTCTTCCTTTCCTGTGGCGGTCCTCATGAGAGCCAATTTCATCATAGCGCTTGATGGTTTTTGCGACTGCATGAAGAAACGTTCAAATCTCTTGATCTCTTGAAATCTCACTTTTTCGTAATGACTGACCTTCATGTCTTCAAGTAATGATGGACTGTTATTTCTCTTGGCTTATTTGAGCTGTTCTTGCATTAATATGGACTTGGTCTTTTACCAATTAGGGCTCTCTTCTGTATACCACCCCTACCTTGTCACAACACAACTGGCTCAAACGCTTTAAGAAGGAAAGAAATTCCACAAATTAACTTTTGAAATGCATTCCAGGTGACTACCTCATGAAGCTGGTTGAGAGAATACCAAGAGTCTGCAAAGTGGTGATCAAGGCAAAGGGTGGCTAATTTGAAGAATCTCAAATATATTTTGATTTGTTTACCACTTTTTTGGTTACTACATAATTCCATATGTGTTATTTCATAGTTTGTCTTCACTATTATTCTACAATGTAGAAAATGGTAAAAAATAAAGAAAAACCCTTGAATGAATAGGTGTGTCCAAACCTTTGACTGGTAGTGCATATGGGTGATTTATAAAGCCAGGCACATAACAGTTATGCTATTGATTATAGACCTAATTAAATTGGGCTTTTCCAATCCTCACTCTTCTTCGATAATCAAGGGCTGTTTTCTCATCTCCTAAATCCGCTGCTGCCTCCGCCACATTGTTCTCAACACCAATATAAGGTTAACTTTGCTATTATGCACATAGCAACATGGTCTAGGAAAAGGCATCAATTCCACAGCATGCTGAAGTTTCAGAACAGCAGTCAGCAACCGGTGTCAAACATGGGAGAACGTGCATGTGTTATAAAATAATCTTATTTTTATTAGTATTGCACCATTGTCCTTAACCATATACAATTTGTCTTAGAGTAAAGGACTGTTCCATCCCCACGGCCTCCACAATGGATTAGTCCACTCAGACAGGCGCAAATCAGACAGGCGTCTTGTAAATACGTTTTTGCAACTGTTGGACTAAAGAAATCTTGGCCGGCCAACAGCCTATCGATCAAACAATTGAGAAGTTGACTAAATGGAGTCAGCCTTACTGCAAGAAGATGCAGCCTGCCTTATGATAGTGGTACTTGAGACCACCATAACAACAGAATGTATGGGGGAAGAGAGTTAAACACATGTACATCCATAAAGTGCTGTCAGATGGAGCAGCCTGAGGTTGCTGTCATTTCCTTTCAGTCCAGCACTTAGAACACTACTTGACTAGACCAATAACTACCATCAACACAGAGTTTAGCCTAACTGACGTTGTGCCAAAAACGCTCTCTCAAACACACACAGACAGACAATATACAGTTCAAAATGAGACGGCGATGTTCGACAGGTGAAACGGTTCGGCCCTCTCTGTTTGAGACCCTTCAGAGAGCAAAGCATTATGCTAATGTCTGTTACGGAGTGACTCAGCCAGCCATTAGACAGACAGCCACCTCCACCACCAGGGAGAACACACTCAATTACCACACAACACTTAACTTTGGCACACCAACCAGAGACACACTCCACAGTGCAATCAAACAAGCAGTGGCACAAGGACAGGTGTATTTAATTTCCACCCCTTCTCTAATCTATTCAGGAGAGAAAGCACTGGCGGGTTGACCGCAGACCATCGACTATATGTGACACTTCTGCAATCTGTACCACTGTAGGTACTATATTCTATAGGATGATTTTCTTCAGCACTGTGCACCACTGGTAGAACATGCCCTACAGTACAGCCAAATATTGGTCTCCAGATTCCCTACTCAGCACACACACAAACAGACAGCAGACGGATGGCCACCAGAGCATGGCTGCACCAAATTGGCCAGATTTTTGGACATTTGTTTTCTAAAATGTGAAGCAGTATTTTTAGAGTGGTAATGACGGCAAAGAGGACAGCTGTGTGTGTAGTGAGCCTTTTACTGCCAGCCTCAGCAACCAGACAGAGCACACAGGCATACTGAATACGGGGAGAGAAGGGGTGGGGGCTGCAGAGCGGTGGGGCGAGAGGAGGAGGGGGTAAGAGATGAGTCAACCCTCTACTTCCAGGAAAGATTTAACATACTCCCATGGGTTAGGGCTGTTCCCCTCAAAATTGTGCATAGGCCATGGATCTGCATCTATGGCCACAGAATGCTGTAGCAGGTCTGTGCATGAACTGACAATGCCTGTTAGAACATCTCAAATAAAGGGCCAGGGAAAACAGCTAGGCTATATCTACAGCTATACTGAAGCATTCTGCTGGTAAAAGACAGACTATCAGTGTTACATTGTGGAGCAGGAAAATGGATCTGTTTCTATCTGACAGGCAGGCAGGGGAGATACTGATAGAGATGTGATGAAGTGCAGTGAATGACTGAAATTACCCCATTTCTATATTTAAAGTTGTTTGGTTTCCCGAGGACTACATTATCAACACAGTAATACACCTTCTTGAGCTCAGTCTGACTCTCAGACTGGGCAGCATCCCCATTGTGTCAGTCAGTCAGTGCCAGTGCTCAGTAGAACCACAGGGTATAGACTACCCTCCCTCCATCTATCATCACACACACTGTACAGCAGGCTCCCAGTCAGTTACTGGAACCAAAACAATATAATTATGATGTACTCAGGACATTCAACTATAACAATCCCACTAAATGAACGCATCCTCATGCCTTCTGTCTCTAAGAAACAGAAATTCTTATACAATGTAATTATGCCCGTAGGAGTATTATCATGCACCTTGCCCCCAGAATAAAAAAAATCTAAAATCAACCCTTTTTAAATAAAAACCGAAAAGCCACAAATTTATTACAAAACTATTTCCAGCAACATGACTTCATAGTCATATGACTGGAGTTAATGCAGCAAATCTCTGCACTAGGAGGGGGAGCCGTGGTGATGGTGAGGGGGGAAGGGAGTGTGTGTTAGGGAATGAAAGGAGGAGAGAACAAGATGATCCCAGTAACGTCCCTATAATGTCAGGTGAAGTAAATCACCACACTGGAGGAACACTTTTAGGGACTGAACAGATCCACATATTACACAACTCCTTCCAACTGACACCCAGCAGGTTTGGCACCCAGCAGGTTACACTGCATGTAACTTTCCAGCACAGCAGCTTGTGATGAGAGAGTGTATGGTGAGCAAGTGTTTGTGTTACTATCTCTCCTGGCTTAACTTCTGGGCTGGCAGGATACACTCTGGTTAAATTCTGCTCTGATCCTCCCCGCTGTCGATAGAGAATGGCTCCAATGGATCCTGTTGCCGTGGAAAAACAGTGTCCCCTCCCCTTCCTGTGCTTTGTGAAGATCGTGGACATCAAGGTCCTCTGAGTTCACCAACCAGCCTCCCTGTTTCTCCCACCTAAACGGTCTGTAGGCGGGTAGATCAGCCTGTCTCTCTGACCTCTAGCAGCCACTTTCTCATTAAACCCTCTTAAGGAGGTTAGCCAAACACAAGGCCTTTCTCTCCACAAGTGTATCACAAGCAACCTGACCAACTGCAATATTAATAACATCTCCTTTCATGTTCGCTCTACCTACACCTCCTCTCTGCGTGTCAGTTAGTTACAGTACATCCCCTCCTTTCTCCAGTCTCAGACAGACTTGCTAGAAGTGTGAGTAGAGATGGGTGCAGGTAAATACTATAGTCCTGGTACACCAACAAAAACAACAGCTCTATCTAGGCTGCTTCCTTTCTGAAACTCAGGTCCTGGGGGATGTTGGTGTGAAATGATCTGTCAGTGGTTGTGCTCCATTTCTCTCGGCTTCAGTGAGCCACAGCAATCAGATGCTGCCTGAAACAGGGCTGGGGAGTGTAATGAAATAACTGTTATGAAAGTTACAGATGAGTAGGGCTGGCACAAACGTATAACCGACGGTTATGGATGACTATCGTCATGAAAATAACAGTCGTATCCGCAGAAAAAAATGAGATGTTTATTTTTTGGAGAAGAACAGCTGACTGAAAAACGGGATTGGCGGGCATACGTGCGGTTTAGTCTGTTTCTGCGGTAACATGGACTCACTGTGGAACGCTTTCGACACCTTATAGTCCATGCCCTGAAGAATTGAGGCTGTTCTAAGGGCAAAGGGGGGTGTAACTCAATATTAGGTAGGTGTTCCTAATGTTTTGTACACCCAGGCTATTCATGGATTCCACAGCAGATCAGACGTTGTAAAGCTGAGGTGAGAGAGAATCCTACAGAGAATTTGAGTTAAAAGCAGTGTTGTGTATTCACACGTCTGTGTGGCTAAATGAACCAGTACTCAACTCCAGAATCATTTGAACCACTCCAATCCTGCTACAGGTCCCAGTAGAGATTTGTTTATCCCAATCTCTATGTGGATGTGGGGGGACAGAATATGGTCTTTAATCGCACAGCAGGCTCTGAGCTAGGGTTCACCGGATGACCGGAACAAACAGAACACAGAATAGAGCAAAATATCAACAGGACATGTGTAGACCAAAGCCGAGACTCTGCCAATGGCAACAACAGTGTAGGCTGTGACTGTTACTTCAAACATGCTTCCAGAGAGGTTTCAGCAGTTAGAATAATTCCTGAAGCTCACCATATCGAGCTGAGACGCTTAGTCAGTACCAGTCCCTTTCAGCTTCTCTGAGATGACAGACACATAGGACAAACATGGAGTCTCTGTGTTTAACCATCGCCTTTGAGAGAAACGCTAACCAAAGACGTTATCGTGAAATACTACACATCAGTGGGCAAAAACATGAATCGGGCACAGAGAGGGAATGTGAGTGAGGGAGTGGTAGATATGGAGAGCGAAATTGAGAGAGACCTTGCTGCAGGGACACCCTTAACCAGTAGAAATGTCATTTTGAACTTGTGAAAGTTGTTTAAAAAGGCAGAGGTGAGTGAAGGAGGGGATGATACGATGCAGAACAGATGAAACCGAGGCAGGGGGGGGCGATCGTATGGCGGAGTACACAAGCACAACAGAAGAGAAGGAAAGAGGAATCAGGCCACAATCTGTCTGGAACAGCGATGGGAACATAAAAACAAATTACTGATGCATTTGTTTCAAGCCTGATGTTCATGATGTTATGAGTTCAAGCGCGGCAAGATGATAAACCTCTATAAAAACTCATTAACAGGAGTCTGCAGGGCGGCTGTGAAGGATCTGACTTCTGACAGGAAATGATCTTCTCTCAATTCAAGATGGCATTAATTCCTCTAATATACTACCAACGTCCCAAACGCACCTCAATGAAACATCAAACACCCAAATGTCTGTGGGTTGATCATATTATTTAGAGCTCAGTGCTCCATAGCCACTCAGCTCACGCTTTAAACATCCTGATTAATTGCAACCCGAACACTGGAGACGGCTTACTGCTCCCCAGCCCATCAGAGTGCAGTGTTCTCCCATATCAAATATAGCCATTCTTCCCTCTCCTTGTCACTGAATGGAATACATCTCTGTATTATTCATAGACAGAGTTTGTGTAATCCGGAGCTCTGGAGAACAATCTGTATATCTCAGTCAGAAGGGAACAGAAAGTGCTTAAAGTTTCATTATGAAGAACCTGAGCAGATACGACATTTGAATATAGAATAAAAACAAGCGACCCGTCATCTCCATAAAACTGTCTGGCGCTAGCACCACATCTCAAAGTATATTCTAACACCTCAGCTTTTGTCAGCACTCCAGGAGTATAGAGGTGATGTGACCGGCAGGTCTTTATATAATGGAAATAGTGCTCAAAGTAATGCTAAAATAATGCTGACACCATCTGCCTCTTACAGAAAGTGAAAACGAGGTGTATTAGAGACTTCCAAATAGTCCCTAATGAGTTTATACATTATTAAAATACAATCCTACTACTCCAGGGGAAACAACTAGACCTAAAAACTGACGGTTCATTCACTGCTCAGGTAAAGAGAAAACTACATTTATGACAATTTCCAGTACCAAGACTCCAGAGATTGAGAGGGTTGATCATATAGTTGCATCATGTAAACACCTGTGCTTCTCTCAACACGACAGGCTAACAGCCCCATTCTCTCAAAACCCCAACAAAAACCTTCTCGCTCCAACCATGGTACATGTCTCTACTTGCCTAGTGGAGTCATATCAGCACATTAACTAAAATGGGACTAAGAAGGAAACAGGCACTTGACAGTCAAGTCTGATTATACAGCCCTACTCCATGGGACAGATCGGGGTCACTGCAGTTCATCAACATTGCATCTCTCACATGGTGTCTGATGGCTAGCCAAGGCTGTGTTCAGGCTATAGGCTACTGGTGATAGATCAAGCTGATAAATCAGATTAGGATCTACTTGGTCTAAAATTTCAGGCTGACCGTTATTATAACGTGGCACACATCTGGCCAATAGCAAAATACTAGGCCATTGCCAGGAATTATATTTATTTATTTACTTGCATAATCCTCAAAATCAGATTGATCAGGGAAGCGAGAATGATTTAAAAAAATGTATACAGTAAACTGAGCCTAAAGGCATGCTTGTATAAACACTGTAGGAGAACAGCAGATCAACTCTACAGATCAAACCACTGCTGACTACTGTTCACCTTCAAAATGTCAGAGTGGGTGTGCTGTGTCTAATAAAGACTAGTTACACTGTATAGCCTACTACAATAGAGAAGAACATTAAACACTATGAACAATGAAATGATTAATCTAAAAATATATATTTCCCTCAAATATCTCACTCCTTGCTTTGATCCCCAGCCAGCCAACTACCGCAGGTTGAGCATGGCTGATTTAACACCTAATCAAATATGCAGCAGTACAGGCAGTGTGTCATTTCAAACCACACATTATTCAGAGCAGAGGAAGGTAAAGTACTGCGGGAGAGGGCTGAGGTTCCCGACAGGGATCATTGTGGCACGGGTCTGCATTTTTCATGATGCAAGCGGGAGCGGGCTTTGGGATGAACATTTTTTTTTTGTCCCCAGATTATTTGAAAACGGTCGACTCTCTGCTTTGTATCCGTTAGCCTACCTATTGTATTAAAAGCACCTCTGTCGCATTATTCAAACACAATCTCAGAATTCTCTGCTTCCAAGTTCAATAGCCTATCTCTCCTCTCCTAGATGGGCGTGCAAGTTCAATAGCCTATCTCTCCTCTCCTAGATGGGCGTGCAAGTTCAATAGCCTATCTCTCCTCTCCTAGATGGGCGTGCAAGTTCAATAGCCTATCTCTCCTCTCCTAGGTGGGCGTGCAAGTTCATTAGCCTATCTCTCCTCTCCTAGGTGGGCGTGCAAGTTCAATAGCCTATCTCTCCTCTCCTAGGTGGGCGTGCAAGTTTAATAGCCTATCTCTCCTCTCCTAGGTGGGCGTGCAAGTTTAATAGCCTATCTCTCCTCTCCTAGACGGGCATCCAAGCAGCTACAATATTTGGTCTCAATGAAATAGAGTAGACTGCCTATGAATGGGAAGAGAATCAAGGGCCAGTTATCTTTCAAAGAAAGATATATATGATTAGGCTATAGTTTCACTACAGTGTCTGTATATAAATATTGATAATGGAAATAAGTGGAGGAAGCTCAACCAACGTGAGTTGAAGAGCAAATCCTCACGCTCCTATAAAATCCTCACGCTCCTATAAAAAAGGTAGGCTACATCTTCTATGCAAAACGTAGCTCAGGAGAAAGTGCACATGTCAGCTATCATCACTCTTGCTGCTTTAGGTTCAGTAGCCATATGTGTGCGATCAGGTGCGCGTGTGGTCTCAATTAAATAGAGTGGGCTGTAGCATATCCATGGGCGGAGAGGCACGGGGCACTTCTCTTTCCAAGGAAATTAACTTCTGAAATCGAATTATGCTATAGTTTACTACACTGCCTCAAAATAAATATTGATCACCCATATTGGTCTCGGTCTGAAAATTGTCCGCTCCTAAAGGTTAGGCTATTACACCTATTATGTTGCGGGTCAATTTGACCCATGTCCACTATTTATCCATGGAATTAAATTACTTTTCCTCATTTAGGGTCATGAACCTAACTACAAAATGTGGACACACTGATGTGTTGTGGAATGTCATTGTAGTTTTTGTATACAACATGATGTTGTGGGTCATTTTGACCCAGAGTCTTTCATCTATAGAGATATCTGCACAGGTCCGAAATAAACAAGTGTCTTTGAGTGGAGCAGCGGTCTAAGGCACTGCATCTCAGTGCTAGACGTGTCACTACAGACCCTGGTTCAATTCCAGGCTGTATCACAACCGTTCGGTATTGGGAGTCCCATAGGGCGGTGCACAATTGGCCCAGCGTCGTCCGGGTTAGGCCCTCATTGTAAATTAGAATTTGTTCCTAACTGACTTGCCTAGTTAAATTTTAGAAAGTAGAATATTTTGTTTTGACTGGTTCTGGTTGCACTTTTATAGTTATGTTTGGGTGAAAAGGAGATTTCCCAAGCTTCTCCTTCTCAGTGCGAGAGCAGCAGACCTCTGCTTGTTTGTGAGAAAGGAAATATGTTTAACAACTGGTTCTTAAATATAGAGTTTTGAAATTAAATGTTATTGTATTTCTTCTTTCTGAAAGGTCTGACAAGACAAAATAAAGTTGGGCTGTTTTTACTTGATTCTTTGTCTTGAATGTGTTTAAACGGTGCGGGTCAATCTGACCCATACCACACTGGATGTCATTTCCCCCCTAGCAAAGCACAAGGGTAAACGTAGCTCAAGAGAAAGTGCAAGTGTCCGCTCTCCCTCCAACTCCGCTCTCTTCAAACTAAGTCTAGCCTATTGGCTGATATAGCCCAGTAATATAGATAGCCCAATATAATGGAGAATGTGAGACTCTGGAAATGTTACTTATTTCGTAGGTTATTTTTGGGCATTATGATATTGCCTATAGGGCGCAAAATTGCTGGGATCATGGCGGGCAAACGATCTGCGCCAAATAGCCTACACCTAAAATAACATTGCAGGACTGCGGTTGGGTGGGAGTCGGACAGAAAACCAGCGGGAGGGGGTGGGTACAGGTATGAAAAGCTGCGGGTGAGATGAAGAAATCAGTCCCACCCAGACCTCTATACTGAGGGTCCCACCCTGTGATAAGACTGGACTCCAAACTCACTTCACTGAACAGGCTAATCACTACACTGAAGGATTCCCATAGGGATAACAATAACACCTGCCTCTCAAGCGTGGTATAAGTAAAGGCTGTATGAGCGTACAGTGTGTTTGTTGCATTCCCTCCTCATGCTCCTGCTCTCCAAGCACGCTGTCAAATTCTGAAAAGGGCGACCTAGCACCACATGAGCTGCATATGACCCAGTCACCACCCAGAACACTGAGATGTTCTGTTCACTATAGGCTCATTCCCAACAATCCTAGAGACATTATGTTCGTCAGACATGACTCTCACATGGGCCACTGCACTCCAGCCCACACAAAATGAGTCACTTACTGATTGCGTCACTGAAGTGGCTGTCTATATACAGTGCCTTGCGAAAGTATTCGGCCCCCTTGAACTTTGCGACCTTTTGCCACATTTCAGGCTTCAAACATAAAGATATAAAACTGTATTTTTTGTGAAGAATCAACAACAAGTGGGACACAATCATGAAGTGGAACGACATTTATTGGATATGTCAAACTTTTTTAACAAATCAAAAACTGAAAAATTGGGCGTGCAATATTATTCAGCCCCTTTACTTTCAGTGCAGCAAACTCTCTCCAGAAGTTCAGTGAGGATCTCTGAATGATCCAATGTTGACCTAAATGACTAATGATGATAAATACAATCCACCTGTGTGTAATCAAGTCTCCGTATTAATGCACCTGCACTGTGATAGTCTCAGAGGTCCGTTAAAAGCCCAGAGAGCATCATGAAGAACAAGGAACACACCAGGCAGGTCCGAGATACTGTTGTGAAGAAGTTTAAAGCCGGATTTGGATACAAAAAGATTTCCCAAGCTTTAAACATCCCAAGGAGCACTGTGCAAGCGATAATATTGAAATGGAAGGAGTATCAGACCACTGCAAATCTACCAAGACCTGGCCGTCCCTCTAAACTTTCAGCTCATACAAGGAGAAGACTGATCAGAGATGCAGCCAAGAGGCCCATGATCACTCTGGATGAACTGCAGAGATCTACAGCTGAGGTGGGAGACTCTGTCCATAGGACAACAATCAGTCGTATATTGCACAAATCTGGCCTTTATGGAAGAGTGGCAAGAAGAAAGCCATTTCTTAAAGATATCCATGAAAAGTGTTGTTTAAAGTTTGCCACAAGCCACCTGGGAGACACACCAAACATGTGGAAGAAGGTGCTCTGGTCAGATGAAACCAAAATTGAACTTTTTGGCAACAATGCAAAACGTTATGTTTGGCGTAAAAGCAACACAGCTCATCACCCTGAACACACCATCCCCACTGTCAAACATGGTGGTGGCAGCATCATGGTTTGGTCCTGCTTTTCTTCTGCAGGGACAGGGAAGATGGACCATTCTGGAAGAAAACCTGATGGAGTCTGCAAAAGACCTGAGACTGGGACGGAGATTTGTCTTCCAACAAGACAATGATCCAAAACATAAAGCAAAATCTACAATGGAATGGTTAAAAAATAAACATATCCAGGTGTTAGAATGGCCGAGTCAAAGTCCAGACCTGAATCCAATCGAGAATCTGTGGAAAGAACTGAAAACTGCTGTTCACAAATGCTCTCCATCCAACCTCACTGAGCTCGAGCTGTTTTGCAAGGAGGAATGGGAAAAAATGTCAGTCTCTCGATGTGCAAAACTGATAGAGACATACCCCAAGCGACTTACAGCTGTAATCACAGAAAAAGGTGGCGCTACAAAGTATTAACTTAAGGGGGCTGAATAATTTTGCACGCCCAATTTTTCAGTTTTTGAAATATCCAATAAATGTCGTTCCACTTCATGATTGTGTCCCACTTGTTGTTGATTCTTCACAAAAAAATACAGTTTTATATCTTTATGTTTGAAGCCTGAAATGTGCCAAAAGGTCGCAAAGTTCAAGGGGGCCAAATACTTTCGCAAGGCACTGTATCTACAGAGAGGAACATACATTTCTGTGTATCTTTGATTCACTACAACCAATTTGTAATCCACACTGTACTCAAAACAGTTGACAAAGCAAGGTACCGGATCATTTCCTTCCAAATGCAGAAGGGTTTGATTTCATTGACCATGATGTGTTTACAGACCCCTGTCACCTTCCTATAATCCCCCTGCAATGCAGCCTCACTAATCCTCCATTATCTGTTCATCACACCCCCCCCCCCCTCCTTGAGTCTGACATGAGCACTGACATTTGGGGACACAGCCACTGACGCAACACACACCTTGTTATTCCTGTTACGAACACTGACCAAACTGTCACCCTACTTCCCGCTGTGTGTGCCCGTCTGTCCTACACAATCTCCCTGGCTGGCAGTTCTCCTTTAAAGCTGAAGTGGCGGGCCGTCCACCCTGTCACAATGATTGGAGATCAGGCAGGAACACTTGACAGCCTGGTGGGGTCAGCCTCAACATCTAGCCTGAGCCTCTCATCTAATTGTGTGATGATTAGGCTTCATGTGGACTGAAATGCCTCAAGCTTCTCATTGTCTGCCTAGTTTCTGCTATGAATGATTCAGTTGAACCCAACGGAATCCTTTAGCATCCACCATATACATCTTCTCCCACCTGCGCCCGGTTTTCAGTCAGTCAGTCAGCCCTGTGGTGGGCCTCTCCAACCTGCCCCGTCTGTCACAGAAGACCAGCTGAAATATGTGAGGGGAGCCTGGATAGAAGAGGTAATTCTTCCTGAGCTTCTCAGAGACTTAGCACACTATTAATATCACCCACAGCCCAGGATTTTATGTGAGAATTTGTGTAGAGAGTCAGGGTGGGAAGGGCTGAGAGAGGGAGAGAGAGAGAGAAATGAGAGAGAGAGGGAGAGAAAGAGAGATCCACAGAGCGTGTGAGAGATAGAGAGAGAGAGAGAGAAGGAGAGCACCTGTGTATCCACCTAGCAGCACTCCAGAGATAAGCGGAGGTTAGGTTTACTGCTTGTTATTCCCCCTGGCACGCCCAGACGCTTTCATCCAGAACGATTTACAGGAGAAATTAGTTATGCGCCTTACTCAATGGCACATTGGCAGATGTTTTCACCTATTCGGCCCGGGGATTTGAAACAGCGACCTTTCGGTTACTGGTCCAAGGTCTTGATATGGGGCTGAAACATTAGGCCTAGATCCTGTCCTACATAAAGCTTTCTGGCATATCAACGTCATCAATGCTACTAGGAATGTGCTTACTGAAATCAGTTAGGAGTGTCCATGCAGTGGCATTGCATCTAGAAATGTTTTTGTGCACGAATATGAGATGAATTGATAAGGTTATCTGGTGGGACAGTGTGTGTGTGTGTGTGTGTGTGTAAGTACGCTTCCAATGGCACTGAAGCTGTGCTAGTCAAGTGGGTAATGTTGATTAGGGCACACTGTAGCAAAAACGTTTTGCAATGAAAAACAAAACTCTGGGCCTCCCGAGTGGCGCAGTGGTCTATGGCACTGTATTGCAGTGCTAGCTGTGCCACTAGAGATCCTGGTTCGAGTCCAGGCTCTGTCAACTGCGATGGGAGACCCATGGGGCAGCGCACAATTGGCCCAGCATCGTCCGGGTTAGGGGAGGGTTTGGCCGGCAGGGATGTTCTAGTCCCATTGCACACTAGCGACTCCTGTGGCTGGCCAGGCGCAATGCACGCTGTCACGGACGCCAGGTGTACAGTGTTTCCTCTGAGACATTGGTGCGGCTGGCTTCCGGGTTAAGCAGGCGTTGTGGCAAGAAGCAGTGCGGCTTGGCCGGTTTGTGTTTCGGAGGACGCACGGCTCTCGACCTTCGCCTGTCCCGAATCCGTACGGGAGTTGCAGCGATGAGACAAGACTACCTACCAATTGGATAACACGAAATTGGAGAAAAAAGGGGTAAATAAAACAAATAATAATATATATAAATAAATAACCCTGGTACTTGTAGACCCAAAAAAGGGATTTAATAGCGGGTCAGTCTATATTGTGCTCATAAACCAACTGTTGTATTTTTACTACAGACTACAGTTGAGCCAACTTGAGGGAGTGGATATCTATCTAGCAGATTAAATTAAACTATTTTCTAATTGCAAGTCATGAATGGTTTCAGTGCACACAGCTCAAAGTGTATGAGCTCAAACACAAGGGAAATAAACACACTTTTGGGAGAAAAATATATCTCTGGGGTCAAATACAAGGGGTGAAATGTATCTAGTTTAGGGTGATTTGAGAAGATTTGTCATTCAGTAACATTCAAAGCAGTCAGTAATTAAACACCCACATCCCAAATCCACATGGACGATAAACACACTAAAAACTAACCCAAATCAAACCATTGTCCGTTTGTCATAGCAATGTAAGATAACCGTCTGTCACACTACTCTCGCCTTGGCTGTGTCTCATTACTTCAAAGTAGCTTCCTCCCCTTGTCTCCTTTCCTTCATCTACAATGAGAAAAACTTTAATGGTAGGACTGAAACGCACCCCTCACCATCACCTCTCCCTAATCAAATCCAAAAGCCTAGAACAACAAATACTGTATAATATTCTCTTTGCCTTTCAGTTGCTCCCACTGAGCTGTAGTAGAGGGGTCCAGGCAGCAGAGGGGGCTAGTCTGTGGTGTGCATGTTATTGTGTGGTCCTAAAGGCCTTTGTTGAAGAAGACAGTAGACGTGTACGGACTGCTCTGTCGTATCCTCTCCTGAAGATCTGGCTCCAGGCTGCTCACTGCCATAGAACTCATATGTGGGAACAGGGCACAGCACAGAGGAGTGGCAAACACCAAACACAGACCCACCAGTACTGAGGCGTATAGGATTGGGAACCACTTCATGAAGGGCTTTCTTCCCCAGGTGTTTTCATTACCAAAGGGGGCACAGCCATAGCTGGCACAGCCATGCCAATCGTGGACTCCACCACCTGGATGATGCCTGACTTGGCAGCGGTGACGGACTCTCCTAACCAGTTCCCATTGGTCACTGGGATGCCGTATTTCAGCTCCCTCTGCCTCATGAAGGGGATGTTGATACAGTTGACAGCCGATACAGCAAAGAAGGGGCCGAACCGTCTCATGACGACTGGAAGGTGTTTGGCTAGAGTCCCAGGGCTGTGACGACAGCTCCTGTGCTTGCTCTGACGTATGCGGCAGACAGCTGATTATTAATGGGAACAATAACAAATCAATATGGCCTCATCATTTGAGCCATTTCCTCATAACTAGACAGACCTTTTTGCCAGGCATCGACCACGGTTCTTTCACAAGGATGAACACGGCAAGCTGGATAAAATATCTTTAGTATTACTGTAGAGGGTTTTACAGGGAAGCCTTACCTGAACAGCAGTAAGAATTTAAACTACTATGATGATAGTTGTCTGTGCAATGTTGATGACTCAGTTCACACAGTGATAAAACCTGGTGTGAAATGTTATTAAAAAAACTAAAAGTGAACATCTCTACATAGTGCAGGATAGTAGCATGAGCTCCAACACCACCACGGTCTCCCTCTACACCATCGTTCCCATGACTCCCAGGTCTCATGGATCACTGGCCTTTAGACAAACTACACTGATAAAGAGCAGATGCAATTACACTGTTCAGATTTATCCGTTTGAACTTGGTGTCATCGATGGAGCAGAGGCAGCTGGGATCAGACACCCATAAACCCTAGGAGTGTGTGATCAAACCAGGGATAAGTGCTGGGCTGCTGGGTACCAGAGACCCAATCCAACACACGGCCAGCCAGCCTGCCCTCAGCTGCTGCCAACTGGGATAACCTCAGACTGCAACTCCATAAGAGAGAGGCTCTCAGACTGCTGCAACTCTAATCCAATGTAGCAGTGACAATCCTCCAGGATTTCAGGAGGCTGTCAGAGGTCTCACAGGGCCCATGGCTGTCTGCACGCTGCAGCCTCGCAGGGATGGGTGAGAGAGAGGGTGGGAGGGAGGGAAGGAGACCATGATAGTGTGTGTAGAGGGCATAGTGTAGATATGTAGAAGACAGGGGGGACAAAGCGAGAGAAAGACACATTCAATTGACCCATGATAATAATCTCTCCACCCCAGTGAAAGTGAGGATCTGAGTTGTGAAAGCTGGTCTCAACCCTCTTGGCGAAACATACGGTGGAGTTTTCTGCACCCCTCTCAATGTTCAGCAGAGCTAGTTTTACAGGTAGTCAAGATGCACTACAAAGCCCGTCTTGTAGAAACATCAGTAACAACTGTCAACAACAGATGGATGTCATCTAAGTTCAGGAACTTTTTGCATGTAGAGCAACACCGGATAATGAAAGCGCTTATTTACAAAGGCTTGCCAAATTTGTGCTTTTTCAAACTCTCAAAAGTATAGGCTTACAATTTTGTTGATTAAAGAATAAAAACATTAGCTCGTGATTTATCCTCTTAAAAATAATATTGCTTACATTTACAAACAGCAGGGCTTGACATTAACTTTTTAAGCCACGTGTCCTTCGGACAAGTAGGACACATTTTTTTTACTTGTCCGAAAGTTTAAGAGAAAAATAAAATATGGTCGGTAACACTATTTTTACATCATTGTATGATGCAAGGAACCAATTTACAAAAAATACATTATCATTACCATATAGAATCAGACAAATATATTTTAGGCTAGGATACACTCTGCCTATTGTCTTCTTTCTGAAAATGTCTCAAAATACAACACTGCCCCTTTACGGCTCTCCTGGAGGACAGTTGACAACCCTTTAGGCTTCTGCTTGCTTCAGTTTGGCTGGCAGCTAGGCGAACCAAACACGTGTGCTGCATACAACCTTAAAAAAGACCTTCACTTGAAAAAGCGTCAATAATACTGTTTGTCCAGCGTGAGACGCCGTAGGCAGTATGCACTTCCACAAAATAGTCAGACGTAATCGAAGATACATTTTTATGTTTTTGCTAAGGAGATCTTAGTCTTGCAATTTTACATCTAAGATGTTTGGTGCAGTATTTCTCAAGTGAAAAATGTGCATGAAAGCGAGTTGTCTATCGTTGAGTGACAACAAACACTTAAATTGAAGAATCAACACTGTTGACCAATCACAGACGAAGGGGCGTAGACTTCGGCTTGCCTCGATTTGTTTGTGTGTACATGAACAGCCAGAAAAAACCTTGCCGAAGACCAAAACTAACAAACGTCATAATATATGCATGAACTGTTCCAAACGGGAAGCATGCGGACGCCTTCAGTAGCCTATAAAATATTGCAACATTACAATTAAATACTTTGTCTTTATAAAGTAATTCCCAGAGATCAAATGGCTAAGGTAGGCTACTCCAAAGCAAGGTAGCTAATTAAGGCATGTTTATCCATAACCTTAAGGCTCAAATATTCAGGTTTCTACTGACAGTATGTGAGTTTGTTAGAATAGTCTAACTATGTTTTTATGTTGTCATAATTACATCGCCAATGATGGCAATCCCAGCTCTCCCACGGTGTCAGATTGTATGCAGCATTGCTTTATTAACGCACCCCGTTCATCAATTGCGTGTCCGCCATTTGTGGAAGTGCCAACGCAATACAATTCCACTCCGATGAGCTCTGCAGAAATTGAGAGAACAGTGCGCAAAACATCGCATCCAGAGGACACTGATCCAATTCTGCTGAGTAATTGTTTGATATTGTGATGTGTGTGTGTTAACATTAAACCCTAAACAGACTCATTTTAAGTGTTTGACTTTGTGTTAATGTTTAAGAGCCACTTTGAGTCTTCCCATCAAGTTATCATACCAACACAGAACTTCACTGACTAAATGGTCACAGGGGGTTTCGACCTAGAAACTAAACATCTAAAACATAAATAAACAAAACGACTGAATACAGCATAACAAATCATCCTTCCTGCTGCTGGTTCTCAGGAAAGGTTCTGAACAACTTCCTGAGACGGTGTGGGCTGAGAGGAGCAGTACTGAGTACCACTAGCTGTGCACTAGAGGTCCACCTGAGAGAGACAAATGCTTGTTCTTGATCAAGCACCAAGCTCTCCTCACAACAGTCTGACCTCGCAGAGGGCTCATGGGAGCCATAAAGCATTGTGGGTAGCTGTGGCTGGCGTAGCGCTGCGTTCCATCTCTGCCACGCTCCGTCTAGGTTGGTATGATATCGTTAGTGCTCCATGAAACATTCATCCAAGGGCAGAGAAACTGGGTTTTCAACAGCCAAGACTATGAAAAACACAACCAGTACACATACACACACCAGTGTCCATGGCTAAACAAACAGGGCCGTGTTTCAGTGGTAGAGGAGGTTTTTATAACCAATAGAGGTGCAGTTAGACTAAGGGTAGCAGCTGACTGATAAATGATTCAGTGCCTGACTGGGCGTCTGACAGTCATACAGCTGTCCTCTCTGTATTCAGCACAGCCTCAAGCCCACAATCAGACCGCCAGTCAGTGGGACTGACTTTCACACTCCCTTATCTCCTGACCAAACACCTGGTAACAGACCAGGTAACTGGATAAAGGAAAGACTCCAAACTAACCAGGCATGAGATAATGCATTATCACACAGACAGGTATAGGCCCGAAGACAAGCACACAAATGAGAACCCACACCTACAAAACACTACAGGCTATACAGTGGGGCAAAAAAGTATTTAGTCAGCCACCAATTGTGCAAGTTCTCCCACTTAAAAAGATGAGGCCTGTAATTGTCATCATAGGTACACTTCAACTATGACAGACAAAATGAAGAAAAGAAAATCCAGAAAATCACATTGTAGGATTTTTTGCCAATTATGGTGGAAAATAAATATTTGGTCAATAACAAAAGTTTATCTCAATACTTTGTTATATACCCTTTGTTGGCAATGACAGAGGTCAAATGTTTTCTGTAAGTCTTCACAAGGTTTTCACACACTTGTTGGTATTTTGGCCCATTCCTCCATGCAGATCTCCTCTAGAGCAGTGATGTTTTGGGGCTGTTGCTGGGCAACACTGACTTTCAACTCCCTCCAAAGATTTTCTATGGGGTTGAGATCTGGAGACTGGCTAGGCCACTCCAGGACCTTGAAATGCTTCTTACGAAGCCACTCCTTCGTTGCCCGGGCGGTGTGTTTGGGATCATTGTCATGCTGAAAGACCCAGCCACGTTTCATCTTCAATGGCCTTGCTGATGGAAGGAGGTTTTCACTCAAAATCTCACGATACATGGCACCATTCATTCTTTCCTTTACACGGATCAGTCGTCCTGGTCCCTTTGCAGAAAAACAGCCCCAAAGCATGATGTTTCCACCCCCATGCTTCACAGTAGGTATGGTGTTCTTTGGATGCAACTCAGCATTCTTTGTCCTCCAAACACGACGAGTTCTATTTTGGTTTCATCTGACCATATGACATTCTCCCAATCTTCTTCTGGATCATCCGAATGCTCTCTAGCAAACTTCAGACAGGCCTGGACATATACTGGCTTAAGCAGGGGGACACGTCTGGCACTGCAGGATTTGAGTCCCTGGCGGCGTAGTGTGTTACTGATGGTAGGCTTTGTTACTTTGGTCCCAGCTCTCTGCAGGTCATTCACTAGGTCCCCCCGTGTGGTTCTGGGATTTTTGCTCACCGTTCTTGTGATCATTTTGACCCCACGGCATGAGATCTTGCTTGGAGCCCCAGATCGAGGGAGATTATCAGTGGTCTTGTGTGTCTTCCATTTCCTAATAATTGCTCCCACAGGTGATTTCTTCAAACCAAGCTGCTTACCTATTGCAGATTCAGTCTTCCCAGCCTGGTGCAGGTCTACAATTTTGTTTCTGGTGTCCTTTGACAGCTCTTTGGTCTTGGCCATAGTGGAGTTTGGAGTGTGACTGTTTGAGGTTGTGGACAGGTGTCTTTTATTCTGATAACAAGTTCAAACAGGTGCCATTAATACAGGTAACGAGTGGAGGACAGAGGAGCCTCTTAAAGAACAAGTTACAGGTCTGTGAGAGCCAGAAATCTTGCTTGTTTGTAGGTGACCAAATACTTATTTTCCACCATAATTTGCAAATAAATTCATAAAAAATCCTATAATGTGATTTTCTGGATTTTTTTTCTTCTCATTTTGTCTGTCATAGTTGAAGTGTACCTATGATGAAAATTATAGGCCTCTCTCATATTTTTAAGTGGGAGAACTTGCAAAATTGGTGGCTGACTAAATACTTTTTTGCCCCACTGTATACGCAGCAGCAGAATCGTCCATCCTTCTGGCCAATCCAGTCATGGCAGGCAGTTCACTGCAAGGCCAAACTCACCTTAGAGAGATTACAGTGGCAGGGTTCATGTTAGTTGACCTGTGGCATGGAGCTGAACATGTTAACCCCAGTCTGGGGTAGATAGATGAGCAGGACAATCACGCTGAACACACGCTCACTCACACAAACAAACAAACGGGCAACCTGGCTGAATGGTGGCCTGGAATAATTCATGTAGGGGGTTCCCCTCTGAGTCAGACCACTGGTGTGTTGACTGTTTGCGAGGTGACGTAAAGGTGTAAGGCCTCTCTCTGAACCATGCTGTCCTGTCCCCTTACTAAAAGGAATGCTCTACTGTAGCAGTTGTTTGTTTCAGTTAGCTAGGAACCTTTATTTGATCTCATGTCCTAGTGAGGTGAAATCTCTTCTAAGAGAGAAGCCGGTGCCCACTAATTCCCTTAGTCTCTCCCCTGGCACGGAACCCTTTTAGTATTCTGTACTGTCCCCTGGCACTGAACCCTTGGTGTATTCTGTACTGTACTGTCCCCTGGCACTGAACCCTTGGTGTATTCTGTACTGTACCCTGGCACTGAACCCTTGGTGTATTCTGTACTGTACCCTTGCACTGAACCCTTGGTGTATTCTGTACTGTACCCTGGCACTGAACCCTTGGTGTATTCTGTACTGTACCCTGGCACTGAACCCTTGGTGTATTCTGTACTGTACCCTGGCACTGAACCCTTGGTGTATTCTGTACTGTACCCTGGCATGTACACTACAAAGCCTCAGGATTGCCCTATCGGGTACCTTGATCTAGCTGCTCATAGTGTTGGAGTGGAAGGAGGGGAGTGGTAGTGATGTGAGTGTGGGCATACAAAACGGCTTTTCTGTGAAGAGCCTCATAATCAGACACCCCTGCCTTGGCTGTGACGGAGGCGGAGTAAGACTGCATGCTCAACACAATACAAAGGTCACACAGGGAGGAGGAAACAGTCAACAGTTCAATCTTCGCTTTTTATTTTTTTATTATACCTTTATTTAACCAGGTAGGCAAGTTGAGAACAAGTTCTTATTTAAAATTGCGACTTGGCCAAGATAAAGCAAAGCAGTTCGACACATACAACAACACAGAGTTACACATGGAGTAAAACAAACATTTTCAATAATACAGTAGAAAAATAAGTGTATATATACACAATGTGAGCAAGTGAGATGAGATAAGGGTGGTAAAGGCAAAAAAAGGCCATGGTGGCAAAGTAAATACAATATAGCAAGTAAAACACTGGAAAGGTTGATTTGTAGTGGAAGAATGTGCAAAGTAGAGATAGAAATAATGGGGTGCAAAGGAGCAAAATAAATAAATAAAGTAGGAAAAGAGGTAGTTGCTTGGGCTAAATTATAGATGGGCTATGTACAGGTGCAGTAATCTGTGAGCTGCTCTGACAGCTGGTGCTTAAAACTAGTGAGGGAGATAAGTGTTTCCAGTTTCAGAGATTTTTGTAGTTCGTTCCAGTCATTGGCAGCAGAGAACTGGAAGGAGAGGCGGCCAAAGTAAGAATTGGTTTTGGGGGTGACTAGAGAGATATACCTGCTGGAACGCGTGCTACGGGCGGGTGCTGCTATGGTGACCAGCGAGCTGAGATAAGGGGGTACTTTACCTAGCAGGGTCTTGTAGATGACCTGAAGCCAGTGGGTTTGGCGACGAGTTTGATGCGAGGGCCAGCCAATGAGAGCGTACAGGTCACAGTGGTGGGTAGTATATGGGGCTTTGGTGACAAAACGGATGGCACTGTGAATTTATTGAGTAGGGTATTGGAGGCTATTTTGTAAATTACATCGCCGAAGTCGAGGATTGGTAGGATGGTCAGTTTTACAAGGGTATGTTTGGCAGCATGAGTGAAGGAAGCCTTTTTGCGAAATAGGAAGCCAATTCTAGATTTAACTTTGGATTGGATATGTTTGATGTGAGTCTGGAAGGAGTTTACAGTCGAACCAGACACCTAGGTATTTGTAGTTGTCCACATATTCTAAGTCAGAGCCGTCCAGAGTAGTGATGTTGGACAGGTGCAGGCAGCAATCGGTTGAAGAGCATGCATTTAGTTTTACTTGTATTTAAGAGCAATTGGATGCCACGGAAGGAGAGTTGTATGGCATTGAAGCTCGTCTGGAGAGTTGTTAACACAGTGTCCAAAGAAGGGCCAGAAGTATACAGAATGGTGTCGTCTGCCTAGAGGTGGATCAGAGACGCACCAGCAGCAAGACCAACATCATTGATGTATACAGAGAAGAGAGTTGGTCCAAGAATTGAACCCTGTGGCACCCCCATAGAGACTGCCAGAGGCCCGTACAACAGACCCTCCGATTTGACACACTGAACTCTATCAGAGAAGTAGTTGGTGAACCAGGCGAGGCAATCATTTGAGAAACCAAGGCTGTCGAGTCTGCCGATGAGGATGTGGTGATTGACAGAGTCGAAAGCCTTGGCCAGGTCAATGAATACGGCTGCACAGTATTGTTTCTTATCGATGGCGGTTAAGATATCGTTTAGGACCTTGAGCGTGGCTGAGGTACACCCATGACCAGCTCTGAAACCAGATTGCATAGCGGAGAAGGTATGGTGGGATTCGAAATGGTCGGTAATCTGTTTGTTGACTTGGCTTTCGAAGACCTTAGAAAGGCAGGGTAGGATAGAGATAGGTCTGTAGCAGTTTGGGTCAAGAGTGTCCCCCCCTTTGAAGAGGGGTAGGACCGCAGGTGCTTTCCAATCTTTGGGAATCTCAGACGACACGAAAGAGAGGTTGAACAGGCTAGTAATAGGGGTGGCAACTATTTTGTCAGATAATTTTAGAAAGAAAGGGTCCAGATTGTCTAGCCCGGCTGATTTGTAGGGGTCCAGATTTTGCAGCTCTTTCAGAACATCAACTGACTGGATTTGGGAGAAGGACAAATGGGGAAGGCTTGGGCGAGTTACTGTGGGGGGTGCAGTGCTGTTGACCGGGGTAGGGGTAGCCAGGTGGAAAGCATGGCCAGCCGTAGAAAAATGCTTATTGAAATTCTCAATTATAGTGGATTTATCGGAGGTGACAGTGTTTCCTATCTTCAGTGCAGTGGGCAGCTGGGAGGAGGTGTTCTTATTCTCCATTGACTTTACAGTGTCCCTGAACTTCTTTGAGTTTGTGTTGCAGGAAGGAAATGTCTGCTTGAAAAAGCTAGCCTTGGCTTTTCTAACTGCCTTTGTATATTGGTTTCTAGCTTCCCTGAAAAGTTGCATATCACGGGGGCTGTTCGATGCTAATGCAGAGTGCCATAGGATGTTTTTGTGTTGGTTAAGGGCAGTCAGGTCTGGAGAGAACCAAGGGCTATATCTGTTCCTGGTTCTAAATGTCTTGAATGGGGCATGCTTTTTTAAGATGGTGAGGAAGGCATTTTAAACAAATAACCAGGCATCTTCTACTGACGGGATGAGATCAATATCCTTCCAGGATATCCCGGCCAGGTCGATTAGAAAGGCCTGCTCGATGAAGTGTTTCAGGGAGCGTTTGACAGTGATGAGTGGAGGTCGTTTGACCGCTGACCCATTACGGATGCAGGCAATGAGGCAGTGATCGCTGAGATCTTGGTTGAAAACAGCAGAGGTGTATTTAGAGGGCAAGTTGGTTAGGATGATATCCATGAGGGTGCCCGTGTTTATGGCTTTGGGGTGGTACCTGGTAGGTTCATTGATAATTTGTGTGAGATTTTTATTTATTTTATTTATTTCACCTTTATTTAACCAGGTAGGCAAGTTGAGAACAAGATTGAGAGCATCAAGCTTAGATTGTAGGATGGCTGGGGTGTTAAGCATGTTCCAGTTTAGGTCGCCTAGTAGCACGAGCTCTGAAGATAGATGGGGGGCAATCAGTTCACATATGGTGTCCAGAGCACAGCTGGGGGCAGATGGTGGTGTATAGCAGGCGGCAACGGTGAGAGACGTTTTTAGAGAGGTGGATTTTTAAAAGTAGAAGTTCAAATTGTTTGGGTACAGACCTGGATAGTAGGACAGTAGATTGCAACACTGCCCCCTTTGGTCGTTCTATCTCGTCTGAAAATGTTGTAGTTAGGGATGAAAATTTCAGAATTTTTGGTGGTCTTCCTAAGCCAGGATTCAGACACGGCTAGAACATCCGGGTTGGCAGAGTGTGCTAAAGCAGTGAATAAAACAAACTTAGGGAGGAGGAGGAGGCTTCTAATATTAACATGCATGAAACCAAGGCTTTTACGGTTACAGAAGTCATCAAAAGAGAGCGCCCAGAGAATAGGAGTGGAGCTAGGCACTGCAGGGCCTGGATTAACCTCTACATCACCAGAGGAACAGAGGAGGACTAGGATGAGGGTACGGCTAAAAGCTATGAGAATCGGTCGTCTAGAACAGAGAGTAAAAGGAGGTTTCTGGGGACTATAAAATAGCTTCAAGGTATAATGTACAGACAAAGGTATGGTAGGATGTGAATACAGTGGAGGTAAACCTAGGCATAGAGTGACAATGAGAGAGATATGGTCTCTAGAATCATCATTGAAACCAGGTGATGTCATCGCATGTGTGGGTGGTGGAACTGAAAGGTTGGATAAGGTATAATGAGCAGGGCTATAGGCTCTACAGTGAAATAAGCCAATAAACACTAACCAGCAATGGACAAGGCATATTGACATTAAGGAGAGGCATGCTTAGTCGAGTGATCATAAGGGTCCAGTGAGTATTGAGGTTGGTTGGGGTCACTGCGATTCAGACAGCTAGCTGGGCCATCGGTAGCAAGCTAGCATAGGATGGAGGTCTGTTATTAGCCACCTCGTGCGTTTCCGTCAGTAGATTAGTGGGGTTCCGTGTGGTTAGAGGGGATCAATCCAATTGGCAAAATAGATATAGTTATAGTGACCCAAGAAAAATTGTCCGATAGCTGTCTTATCTCCTGCTATCTGAATAGATCTAACGATTAGCTGGCTGCTGATGGGCGTTCAGGTAATGTCGCAACGGAGGGGCCAGTTGTATAACTCCCTCGGGCAGATAACATCGGTAGTCCAGTTGTGAAGGCCCGGTGGGGCTCTGCATTGGCAGTAAAACGGGTCCGAATAGGTGATTGTAGCCCAGGAGTGACTGATGGAACTCTTCAGCTGGCAAGCTCCAGAATAATTGACAGTTCTACCACAAGTCTGCACTCGTTCACACTGGATGTGAAAAGAAACAGACTGGTATAAGTCCATTTAAGTACATTTGGTAGAAGCTCCCTCCAGCTCATGCTAGATAGAGAAAAATTGGGGGTGGGGTATGGAGGCTGAATGCCGCCCTTGGTGTGCTTGCTCAGACGTCACATGTTCTCAGTCATAAGGGCGGTGCTCAACGGCTGGAACGGAGATCTGAAAATATCTCAGAACTATCCAATCCAATCATTCAATCATTCCACTACTATTATTGGAATGCCGGTAATTCAGGGAAATGTTAGATGGACTGCCCAAAAAGGGTGAATGAATAAAGACGTCTACTGTTGTGCACCATCCTCTCAATCATTTTTCTTCACAACAGACACTCACCTGGCCTGTTAACTTCTTATGGCTGGGGGCAGTATTGAGTAGCTTGGATGAATAAGATGCCCAGAGGTGCCCAGAGTAAACTGCCTGCTACTCAGTCCCAGTTGCTAATATATGCATATTATTAGTATATTTGGATAGAAAACTCTGAAGTTTCTAAAACTGTTTGAATGATGTCTGTGAGTATAACAGAACTCATATGGCAGGCAAAAACCTGATAAAAAAATCCAACCAGGAAGTGGGAAATCTGAGGTTGGTTGTTTTTCAACTCATTCCCTATTGAAGATAGTAGGATATTGGTCATGTTGCACTTCCTATTGCTTCCACTAGATGTCAACAGTCTTTAGAACCTTGTTTGATGCTTCTACTGTGAAGTGGGGCAGAATGAGAGGGGAATGAGTCAGGGCTCTCCCAGAATGCCTTGAGCTCGTGATGCTCGTTCACGTGAGAGTTAGCTTGCGTTCCATTGCATTTCTGAAGACAAAGGAATTGTCCGGTTGGAACATTATTTAAGATTTATGTTAAAAACATCCTAAAGATTGATTCTATACATCGATTCTATACATCGTTTGACATGTTTCTACAGACTGTAACGGAACTTTTTGACATTGTCTGCTCCGAGTGAACGCGCTTTTGGATTAGTTTCCAAAACACGCTAACAAAAGTAGCTATTTGGACATAATCTACATTATCAAACAAAACAAACATTTATTGTGGAACTGGGATTCCTGGGAGTGCATTCTGATGAAGATCAAAGGTAAGTGAATATTTAATGTTATTTCTGACTTCTGTTGACTGCACAATATGGCGGATATCTTTTTGGCTTTTTTAAAAATCTGACACAGCGGTTGCATTAAGGAGCAGTGTATCTATAATTCCATGCACAACACTTGTATCTTTTATCAATGTTTATTATGAGTATTTCTGTAAATTGATGTGGCTCTCTGCAAAATCACCAGATGTTTTTGGAACTACTGAACATAACGTACCAGAGATTTTTTGATATAAATATGAACTTTATCGAACAAAACATACATGTATTGTGTAACATGAAGTCCTATGAGTGACATCTGATGAAGATCAAAGGTTAGTGATTAATTCTCTCTCTATTTCTGATTTTTGTGACTACTCTCTTTGGCTGGAAAAATGGCTGTGTTTTTCTGTTTCTTGGCTCTGACCTAACAATCGTTTGTGGTGCTTTCGCCGTAAAGCCTATTTGAAATTGGACACTGTGGTGGGATTAACAAGAAATGCATCTTTAAAATGGTGTGAAATACTTGTATGGCTGATGAATTTGAATTATGAGATGTCTGTTTTGAATTTGGCGCCCTACACTTTCACTGGCTGTTGTCATATCGATCCCATTAGCAGGATCTCAGTCCTAAGAAGTTTTAAACCACTTGATGTATCACACTACACTCCAGGATGAGACAGAAAACTGGTGAAGACATCCCAGCAGAAAGCAAAGGGCTTGCAGAAAAGACATGGCTGAGGAAAACGTTCACATGAAGTTAACGTTAGCTGTGACTGCCTCCCACACAAGCAGCTCCTGCTGTTTCCATAGGGCTAATAATGTCATGACGCAGAGTGTAAGCAGTACAGTAGGGGGTATTCTGATCAGTCCCCCACAAAAAACCTTCAGAAGACAGTGGTGAAGAAAGAAGGAAGGAATGTGTTGAAAAATGACGGCTCCTGGGATAGATTATTTTTAGGTCTCACAGCACCCTTTCACACACACAGCAGGCCACGGAGAAGGAGAAAGAGAGAGAGAGAATGAGAGAGGGTGAAACACCTTTTCTAATAGCTGGGACAGTGACGCAACCACACACAATGAGAAAGATTGTGTGTGTTTCATTGTGTGTGTGTGTGCACGTATATGGATGTACATTTGCATGTATGTATGCAAGTAGAGTGTGCATGTGTCCCAGTTTAAAAGTGTTGGTTGGTGATAAGCTCGTCCGAGGCACATCGAAGGGTGGGAGGTGTACAAGACGAGCCGGCTCCAGAAAAGCTGCATGTTCCCCTTCATGTCCAGAGGCACTGAGTAATTATGAGCTCTGCTCTACACAGAGGCAGTGTTTTGTGACTGCTAACTGACATACTAGCCCATTCCACCCATCTGGTGTAGCTACTGGGAAACAATGTGAACACCTGCAGGGCTATCTCCAGAACAAGCAGTGAATGAAACGGTCCTCTGAAACAGACTGAACCAGGAAGTGACCGCTGCAGCCTGTTATCTCACCATTCCTGGGAGACCACAAACCTGCTAGCTGGAAATACAGATAGCAGAAACTAAGCTGTGTTATCACTAGAGGTCGACCGATTAAATATAAATATATTTGTAATCATGACAATTACAACAATACTGAACAACACTTATTTTAAATTAATATAATACATAAATAAAATCTATTTAATCTAAAAAATAATGAGACATGCTCAATTTGGTTTAAATATTGCAAAAACACAGTGTTGGAGAAGAAAATAAAAGTGCAATATGTGCCATGTAAAAAAGCTAACGTTTAAGTTCCTTGCTCAGAACATATGAAAGCTGGTGGTTCAATATTCCCAGTTGAGAAGTTTTAGGTTGTAGTTATAGGAATTATGATGCGTCGACTATTTCTCTCTATACCATTTGTATTTCATATACCTTTGACTACTGGATGTTCTAATAGGCACTTTAGTATTGCCAGCCTAATCTCAGGAGTTGAAAAACAGCGCTGGGCTTCAAGCATTGCTAACAGCTGCTAGCAAACGCAGTAAAGTTTGAATGAATGCTTACGAGCCTGCTGCTGCCTACCACCACTCAGTCAGACTATTATAATTAAGTCTCTGATTTGATATAGCAAACACAGAAATATGAGCCTTTGGTCATTAATATGGTCAAATCCAGAAACTCATTTCGAAAACAAAAGGTTTATTCTTTCAGTGAAATACGGAACCGTTCCGTATTTGATGGAACGGGTGGCAACCCTAAGTCTAAATATTGCTGTTACACTGCACAACCTTCAATGTAATGTCATAATTATGTAAAATTCTGGCAAATTAATTACGGTCTTCACACAGTTCGCAACGAGCCAGGCGGCCCAAACTGTTGCATATACACTGACTCTGCGTGCAATGAATGCAAGAAAAGTGACACAATTTCCCTAGTTAATATTGCCTGCTAACATGAATTTATTTTATCCAAATATGCAGGTTAAAAAAAATATACTTTTGTGCATTGATTTTAAGAAAGGCATTGATGTTTATGGTTAGGTACATTCGTAAAACGATTGTGCTTTTGTTAAATCATCACCCGTTTGGCGATGTAGGCTGTGATTCGATGATACATTAACAGGCACCGCGTTGATTACATGCAACGCAGGGCAAGCTAGTTAACCTAGTAATATCAACCATGTGTAGTTAACAAGTGATTGTGAAGATTGATTGTTTTTTTATAAGATAAGTTTAATGCTAGCTAGCAACTTAGCATGGCTCCTTGCTGCACTCGCGTAACAGGTGGTCAGCCTGCCACACAGTTTCCTCGTGGAATGCAATGTAATCGGCGTCCAAAATCGCCAATTACCGACTGTTATGAAAACTTGAGAATCGGCCCTAATTATCGGCCATGTCGGTTAAATCGATCGACCTCTAGTTATCAAGTAATTGTTTCCAAAACATAAAATGGTACCATTATGAAAGAGAAACTAGGGTCTACTTGAACAGAATAGGACTGATGTGATTTAAGCCGGGGGGGTGGGTTAAAACTGACATGAATATCATCATTTGACAGGAGTGACATGCACATGATGTTGTACATACACAAAAAACATATCTTCTAAAGAAACATGGTAGCCTATGTGACAAGAGTCCTCTGCCCAGTAGCTTTGGGATTAGAAGGTAGGTAACACTATAGCAGAGATAGTTTCTGTAAACAACTCTTTAACAGATAGGTCTAGCTGTATTGCAGCTCCCAAAAGAACCTCTACACTACAGTCTGCTCTGCCTGCCTCCGCCTGAGGTGCTGCTGGTGTCCGTTACACAAGAGGACGATACCCCCTTCACTGGGAGTGAATCCACACAAAGGTCAGGACTCAGTACTGCTCCCGTGACAAAGGGGAGAGAAGGAGGACAGACCTGGCAGAATAAATACACAGTCCTGTACTGTCGGTTTGTGAACTGAAGAGGACAGAGGATTTTGCCCTGTTGGGAGGGTGAAGGTGATCTTAGTTAAGAGACAGGTGGTAACATGGACTGCCAGTCCCAAAATCAGTAAGACTATCTACCATCTGAAATAGAAACAGCAGATTATATGGGGGGGGTGGGGGGAGAGAGACAAGCTCCTGGCCATCATTCCCCAAATAAAGCATTTTGGATTAACCAAAAACCAGACAGCAGCCCTTCTCTTAGATGTATGCACATCTTTTCTATCTCTTCATATTAACCTCTAGGTTTGTGGTTTGCCGAGATGCGATTTGGAAAAACTCCTTGGTGATCATATCAGTCAAAGTCAGAGATAGCTGGAGACTACAATCGGCTGGATTTAATAACCCAATAACCATCAACTCATCCCACATACAGACAGGCACAGAGTCAGCCTAGGACAGAATACTAAACATTTGATAGGAATAGGTGGGGGCCTGTGAGAAGTAGTAGCTTGCTGCAGGCTGATATAACACTTTAGGCCTGGTTACCAGAGAACACCCTCTGTCTTCCAGTAGGCTATCCCTGCATCATGCTGGTGTACAATACCAAGCCAGACTACCACACTGCTCTCAATGTCCCAGCCAGTGTGGGAAATACAATGTTTTCTCACAAGATTCCAGCGGTCAGGATGTTAAGATATTCCTGTAATCCAAAACCCCACACAGAGACTTCATTGGGCGATTCCTCCCTTTAAAAAAACTTTTGATCATGCAGGAAAACACGTCACAGGTCAGTTCTTTACTACGAGCATCAACAGGTTTGTTGAGTTGGGCGTGACGCTCGACTTACCTGGAAAGCAGAAGCCAGATCTGTTCATATTCTATCCAACTCCTCTGACTGACATTGTCATGTCATTCAATAATTGGTCAATTAATGGCATGACAACAAAAAAAATCAGATGAGTTGGCTAAAGCACTACAGATTTGGCAACCAGGCTAATGATCCCTAGATCCCTTATGAACTTTTAATGTACAGTAGACTAAAGAGTGTGACGTACCTTCCATGTGCGTGGAAGTCAAGCTGCAGGACCTTGTCCTCGTGGGAGACGGCCCTCTTGGCTCTCTGGTGGTTGCTGTGCAGGGCCTCGGTGTCGTAGGACAGGCCCTCATAGTGGCGGATGTACTTGTTCAGAGGGTTTCCATGCTGACCTGCAGGAACAGAGGTGAAAACAGGCTTTTAATGGCCTTAAAATGTCAAACAACTCATTCCTGATCGGCATGGAGTGCAGTGACAAAACTTCAGAACAGCACTACCTCAAAACGTCTATAAGGACTCATTTTAAACCCGAGAGAGACCATGACACATAATTCCTCATTATGAAAGCTTTAGCCTTCCCTAGATTCACAAGTATGTTATGAATAATACAACAGCAGGCTGTGTGAATTTCTCTCATTCTCACCATTGATTTAGACTTACTGTGTGTGTGTTTTCATCCTTAAAGATGTTACTTCCTCAAGCACTATTTTTGGAACTAAAAACAGTTGCACTTTTGAAGGACACCTGCGCCAACAAGATAGTACAAAACTATAGAGGCCCAATGGTTATTTTCAGCTTAATATTTGGTTCATTCACTTTTCCCATTCCATTTAAAACTGCTGCAGCAATGGTAAAAACAATCAATTAAAACAATTGGCTACCGCAAACACATTTTGAATGCATTCTTTGAGGGTGTGTTAGATATTTAGTGTTGAAATGCTGGGGGGGGGAAAACACCTTCCACAAGTTGAGTAGATGATAAGCACAAGACTGCAGTGTGCTGCCAATGATATCCCATCATAGGGACCTAGAGTGATTCCCATCAAGAACAACTAGCTAGACACCCTTTACTCTACTGACTCAGACCACTTTATTATCTGACACAAACACCATTCTCATCATTTCCGGCTCCTAGCAGGGGTTCCAGGCATCTCTACACTGATGTGATCCAATCCCCAGCCTCATCTTCCCTCCACCTGCTCTCAGAAACACATTACAGCAGAGAAACTCCACCAACACAGAAAAATTGCCATTTGTCAGACTTCAGAGAGAAGATTTTTTGTTTCCCTCTAAATTTCATGGGATATTTTTTTGAAATACATTTTAAATCACCAGAGCATTTTAACTTCTTATGGCTGGGGTGCGGTATTGAGTAGTTTGGGTGAATAAGGTGCCCAGAGTAAACTGCCTGCTACTCAGGCCCAGAAGCTAAGATGTGCATACTATTAGTAGATTTGAATAGAAAACACTCTGAAGTTTCTAAAACTGTTTGAACGATGTCTGTGAGTATAACAGAACTCATATGGCAGGCAAAAAACAGAGAAAAAAAAAATCCAACCAGGAAGTGGGAAATCTGAGATTTGTAGTTTTTCAACTCTTTGCCTATCCAAGTAAATTTGTAAATGTAAATTTGGTCCGATTGCACTTTCTAAGGCTTCCACTAGATGTCAACAGTCTTTAGAACCTTGTTTGAGGCTTCTACTGTGAAGGAGGAGAGAATGAGAGCTGTTTCAACCAGGTGTCTGGCAGAAGGCCATGAGCTGGACACGCACGTGGCCGTGAGAACGACCTGCGTTCCATTGCATTTCTAAAGACAAAGGAATTGTCCGATTGGAACATTATTGAAGATTTATGTTAAAATAATCCTAAAGATTGATTCTATACATCGTTTGACATGTTTCTACGAACTGTAACGGAACTTTGACTTTTCGTCTGGAGTTAGCCTCTTGAATGTGGATTTGTGAACTAAAACGCACAAACAAAAAGGAGGTATTTGGACATAAATGGACTTTATCAAACAAAACAAACATTTTTTGTGGAACTGGGATTTCTGGGAGTGCATTCTTATGAAGATCATCAAAGGTAAGTGAATATTTACAATGCTATTTCTGACTTCTGTTGACTCCACAACATGGCAGGTAACTGTATGGCTCGTTTTGTGTCTGAGCGCCGTACTCAGATTATTGCATGGTGTGCTTTTTCCGTAAAGACTTTTTGAAATCTGACCGGTTGCATTAAGGAGAAGTATATCTATAATCCATGCATGACACTTGTATCTTTTATCAATGTTTATTATGAGTATTTCTGTAAATTGATGTGGCTCTCTGCAAAATCCCCGGATGTTTTGGAAGCAAAACATTACTGAACATAATGCGCCAATGTAAACTGATATAAATATGAACTTTATTGAACAAAGCATACATGTATTGTGTAACATGAAGTCCTATGAGTGTCATCTGATGAAGATCAAAGGTTAGTGATCAATTCTCTCTCCATTTCTGCTTTTTGTGACTCTTCTCTTTGGCTGGAAAAATGGCTGTGTTTTTCTTGGTACTGACCTAACATAATCGTTTGGTGTGCTTTCGTCGTAAAGCCTTTTTGAAATCGGATACTGTGGCGGGATTAACAACAAGTTTATCTTTAAAATGGTGTAAAATAGTTGTATGTTTGAGGAATTTTAATTATGAGATTTCTGTTTGAATTTGGCGCCCTGCACTTTCACTGCCCTGCACTTTCACTGGCTGTTGTTATATCAATCCCTTTAATGGAAATTTCAGCCGTAAGAAGTTAATTTGATGTACTGTGGGGGGGATATATATAGCCTAATTCATATGTTCGCTTCACACGACACCAACTCCATCATCAAGTTTGCTGACAAACAGGCTGTCGATGACCCCCTTGTGTGGCCGTCATGCCCCTAAACCTAACCGTTGCTCCAAAGTGCCTTTGGGCTGAATATAATGATTATAAATTCCCTTCTTCCGGCTGCTAATCACCGCGCTCCGAAGCACCTCTCACTCACATGGCTCGCTCAAATATCTCAATTCTTATTAACCAATGAACGTCACGTGATCGGGTCCTTCTCACAGGCATTGCAGCTCCGAAGTAGGCTACTAGGGAAGTCGCTCTGGATAAGAGCGTCTGCTAAATGACTTAAATGTAAATGTAAATGTGGAAGACACACAATAGGCATGCTGCAGCGCGCGTCCCTCTTATCAAATTCCGAGGCGCATATTGAAGATGTTAGAAGAACTGTTCACATTAACCGTTCGTCAGCCAACAAGAATTAATTAAGAACAGCAAAATCACTAGCCTATGTCAATCTACTATCCCCCATGGGTAGAAAAGTTCACCTATTCTATTGGTCAGTTTGTCCTGTGCAATAAATAAATATTCCAAAACGTACTCTGGGACCGTTTTGAGACGCGATAGAGCCCAATTTAATACAACCACTATACATCAACAAAAACTTTTAAAAGAAATTAGGTTGATGCAACAGGTCAGAAGGTATAGCTTAAAAATGTTGATAGCCTAATAGTTTATTTCTTCACATTCATTATAAGCGCAGCAATTCGCACATGGCAGTAGGCTATTGGCGCAAATGTTCCAAAATGCAATTAGAGGGAACACACCGTTCTCAAAGTGCAAATGCTAGCGGTTTCACATGACAGAAATGAAAATATGAATTTAGAAAGAGGTAAGATCTAAAAGACACAACAAGCATGGTTTGGTAATATGAATAGGATTGTGACTTTGGCTGCTGGACAAGGAAAGAAAGTTGAGAACATGAGAAACAGGTTTCAATGGCATGAGGACGTGTTAAACGAAACCCCATAACATTCCTATGGTCAGAACACAGTAAGAGATGCTTCATAAAATGAAAAAAATAACTTCCAGATTTGAAACAATAAATTTATGGTAAAATAGTTACAAAATGTTGACTGCGTCCATAGAAAATTGCAAGGTGGGTGATGTTGCAGTGTGCAACAAGCACTGTCACTTCTCTCCTATCTGAAGGAACAGTGCCTGAAGTATGTCAACAGAATCAAGCCAATAGATATTATTAATGACCCTATATTATATTTGCCAAACATGACTGGCATTTAGCACACACACACAATTAAGTCATTAACATTTGGCTACATTTTTCAATGTCAGTATTGGTCTGGACATGACAGCCTATGTGCATTGGCTACAGCCTATCACCAACACTTTAACATGTTGGCATGAACATGTTTTCAATTTCATCCTTCCTTCGATAGAGGTTACTTCCTCAAGCACTGTTTTTGGGACTAAGAATAGCTTCACTTGTGAAGGACACCCACAAGATACTACAGAGACCCAATGGTTATTTTCAGCTAAATATTTGCTATATTCACTTTTCCCATCCCATCTAAAACTGCTGCAGCAATAGTAAAAACAATCAATTGAAACAATTGGCTACCGCAAACACATTTTGAATGCATTCTTTGAGGGTGTATTAGATATTTACAGTGTTAATGCTGGGGGTAAAAAAAACCTTCCACAAGCACAAGACTGCAGTGTGCTGCCAATGATATCCCCACTCCCCTTCCCATCATAGGACTAGAGGTCGACCGATTATGATTTTTCAACGCCGATACAGATTATTGGAGGACCAAAAAAGACGATACTGATTAATCGGCCGATTTATTTTATTTGTAATAATGACAATTACAACAATACTGAATGAACACTTATTTTAACTTAATATAATACATCAATAAAAATCTATTTAGCCTCAAATAAATAATGAAACATGTTCAATTTGGTTTAAATAATGCAAAAACAAAGTGTTGGAGAAGTAAAAGTGCAATATGTGCCATGTAAAAAAGCTAACGTTTAAGTTCCTTGCTCAGAACATGAGAACATATGAAAGTTGGTGGTTCCTTTTAACATGAGTCTTCAATATTCCCAGGTAAGAAGTTTTAGGTTGTAGTTTATTATAGGACTATTTCCCTCTATACCATCTGTATTTCATTAACCTTTGACTATTGGATGTTCTTTGACGCTAGATAAACTAGTAATATCAACCATGTGTAGTTATAACTAGTGATTATGATCGTTTTTAATAAGATAAGTTTAATGCTAGCTAGCAATGTACCTTGGCTTCTACTGCATTCGCGTAACAGGCAGGCTCCTCGTGGAGTGCAATGAGAGGCAGGTGGTTAAAAAAAAAATTGATTTGACAATCTTATCAATTTATTTCCACCAATCATTTGTGTCAGTGCAGTACATGTTGAGTGGTCTTCTCTATAAGCATGCTGAAAGTCTGTCACGACTATAAGACATGAAAAAGGCTTACATACTTTTCAATAAAGCTGAGGAGTACCAACATTACTAACCGACTGCTATCAAAACCTGGTCATCAGTACGCCACACTCCAGAGTACGGCTGACCCAATTTAGTCGACTGCTGTAATAAAGGCTTAAAAATTATTTTTTATAATAATGACTCAAACATATTTATTTTGTTTACATGGTTCCAAACATTCACAGAAATTATAGTCATCTATACAGCACCTGTTTGGCACATATTAACATGCACGTAGCACTTGCTCCTTCTTTTTCTTGATCTCCAGTATTTTCAACAACTACTCACATTTATTCCACCCATCCGACTTCTCTTTTACCTCCTGAGCAACCAGTAAACATGGCCCATTTCAAGTTAATTTCTCACAGGTTTTTTTTAAGTCGAGGACAGCCCTACTCCAGAGTGAACCATACCATTAGACCAAAAAGCCATCAACCACTCTGAGCTAAGGGAGTTTACTTTCTAGATTGTCAAGGTTGCTCATAAGGCATGGCAAAGACCTGGTGCACTCCAACAGTTGTACTACCTAGGTGTATGTTTAGCCTATAGGCATATAGCCTAGATCAGAAGCTAGATGTTTCCAGTTCTTTAGAATTCTCCTTACAGTGATTGTGGTTGAAATGAATGAGGAAAACTCCTTAACAGTTTGCGCAAAGCAATCCTGCACAGAGTAAAGAAAGGAGAAATCACTAAAGACTTTGTAGTCATCAGTAGCGTTAGATGGAGTGCTCTCCCGGAGGCAGCAGCGGCGCGGCCCCTGCTTCCACCTGCTCGGCTGTGATAAAACTCTCCACTTATCTAGTTCTGACTAGGGGATAAACGCTGCTCATTAAGAGTGGGACACTGACATGCATCGCAATTCCACACGAGACTACGCTCTCTCTCCTGGGCGTCTGTCACTGTGTGGTACCCTGTTACATTACAAGAGAGTGAGGGGACATTAATGTAGAAACAGGAGGCTTTTAAAGAGCTTTTAGATGCAACGGTCACACTTTTAGCAATCAGCACAAGATGGAAGCAGCCATCACTTATTCATTCAGTTCTTTTTCAGGTTCAAATTAAAGCTAGTCCCATAGTGACAGCACACTGGCTCCTGCGCATATGTAGCTCAGCTGTTGGCTGACTGATGCCATGCTGGCTGGTTGCAGTGTTCAAGCCTTATTGAGACTGTCTACTATACTGGCTGATGCTAGCTGAGAATAGTCCTCTGCCCAGACAGCTTGGCAACACTGGGCAAATGGTCAAACTGCTCCTCTCACTAGTCAGTCCGGACAGTAGGGCTAGACTGTGTGTGTCCAGTCTGGCGTTTCCAGAGCTGCCCATTGGTGGGAAAATGATACCACTTCATTCACACTGAGGGTCTTCTTAGGATCCTGCCGAAGTGGAAAATACAGCCTCTTCCCTCACAGCTGTGTACTATCAGAGTTGAGAGCGTTTAAACATTTGAATTTGAAAAGGGCTCAAGAAATGAGAAAAAAAAAAAGAAATCACATCTGCTAGATGAACACAAAAACACTTTTTAAGTGCACAACAGTGTGGCAAAGGAACAATGCTTTTCTATGAAGGGAGAGCATTGACAACAGACCATTTCATATGGGGAGAATAATCCTTAATCCACATTCGATTTTCCTCCTACCTCCAGAATGCATCTGTAGACTAGAAGTAGATCTGAGGAGATTAGATGAATAAACAGCTGAAAAAAAGATTATCCTTAAAAAGGAGGGATATGTAAAAAAATATAATAAAAGTAAGCTGTTGCCACTTTTGTGAAAAAACAAATGCTTAACGTTAAAACAAGAGGTTGGCGAGAGCCGAGGCAGGTATGAATGTCTCCCAGACAGTCCCAAACCTGGTAAATGAGCAAATCAACCCAGTCTCCAAGCTCTCCGCTGATGAAGCCCTCAGTTTGCAAGTCAAGAGTACGGCTAAGTGTGACAATGGAGAGAACTGTGGAGGCAAAGCATAATCCTGAGAGGAGAGAACTCAGCTGCATAAAGACAGGCTCAGATTTAGACATAAGCCATCAATTTCATTAAAGCGCTGTGACACTGAGATGCTAAAGAGCACGCTCTGGCAGTGTGCCTCCACACAACTCTGGGTAATGAAGATAGAGCATGGCCAGGGAGGAACTGGCTCTCACAGTGACACCAGGGCAGCGGCTCAACTCTACCACGAAGTGCGGTAGCCACGCTAAACAGGCTTACACACACACACACTTATTCCTCATGTTACCCACTTGCGTTCCATTGCTCATGAAGACAGGAAGGAATTCTCCGGTTGGAACTTTATTGAAGCTATATGTTAAAAACATCCTAATGATTGATTCTGTACTTAGTTTGAAATGTTTCTTTGACCTGTAATATAACTTTTTAAAGTTTTTGTCAGATGTAACGCTGACCAGAATGAGCGTTTGGATATGTATACCAAACACGCTAACAAAAGAAGGTATTTGGACATTATCAAACAAAACAAACTTTTATTGTGGACTTGGGATTCCTGGAGTGCTTACTGATGTAGATCAAAGGTAAGGGAATATTTAGCATGTCATTTCTTGTTTATGTTGACGTCAACATGGCGGCTATTGTGTCAAATAGATATAAATATATATATAAATATATAAAATATAAAATATAAATTTTCTGAGCGCCATCTCAGATTATTGCATGGCTGGCTTATTCCGTAAAGTTTTTTTTTTTTTTTTTAATCAGACACAGCGGTTGCATTAAGGAGAGGTATATCTATAATTCCATGTGTATAACTTGTATTATCATCTACATTTATGATGAGTATTTTGTTGAATGATGTGGCTATGCAAAATCACTGGATGTTTTTGGAATTAGTGAATGTAACGCGCCAATGTAAACTCATATTTTGATAAATATGAACTTTATCAAACAAAACATACATTTATTGTGTAACATGAATTCCTATTAGTGTCATCTGATGAAGATCAAAGGTTTGTGATACATTTTCTCTATTTGTGCTTCTTGAAACTCTTCTCTTTGGCTGGGGAAAAAAATGGCTGTGTTTTTCTGTGGCTATGTGGTGACCTAACAATCGTTTGTGGTGCTTTTGCTGTAAAGCATATTTGAAATCGGACACTGTGGTGGGATTAACAACGGGGATTAACAACATCCGCACTTCGGTCTGCAGGTAGTATAACTTTTCACTACATTTCATTACATTTCATTATAGTACAACGGTTTGATTTGTCTAATCTTAGCAATTTCTTCTTAGCTAGCTACATAGCCGTCTTTGTATCAAAGATAATTGCGTAATTATCGTATTTCGTCGTCCTAACGTATCTGCCCAGCAGCTAGCTAACGCCCACCGTCTACATAGCTAGCTACATAGCCGTCTCTGTATCAAAGATAATTGTGTAGATAATTGTGTAGTCTAGAGCGATTTTCTAGGTTACCTAGCCAGCTATTGTCGTTCTTTTAACGCAACGTAACGTAATCAACACTGCTAGCTAGCTAGCCAGCTAGCCCCTGAATCAACAACGCAGCCAGCTATTTGTCGTCCTTAACGTAGGAGACACTGCTAGCTAGCCAACAGCTAGCCAACATCTACCGATTAGAACTCAACAACCCGGTCGCATTCCGCCTCGCTCCACAGGTAGTATCACATTTTCATTTCATTTCATTACAGTACAACGGTTTGATTTGTTTGATCATAGCTAGCTACATAGCCGTCTCTGTATCAAAGATAATTGTGTAGTCTAGAGCGATTTTCTAGGTTTCCTAGCCAGCTATTGTCGTTCTTTTAACGCAACGTAATCAACACTGCTAGCTAGCCAGCTAGCCCCCGAATCAACAACGCAGCCACTGCCAGCTAGCCTACAAAGTCAACAACGCAGCCACTGCCAGCTAGCCTACTTCAGCAGTACTGTATCATTTTTAATCATTTTAGTGAATAAGATCCTCGCTACGTAAGCTCAACTTTCTGAACATTCGAGACGTGTAGTCCACTTGTCATTCCAATCTCCTTTGCATTAGCGTA